>NC_133771.1:111731052-112027752 GCF_003597395.2 Chelonoidis abingdonii
TTAATGCGCTATTGGGAGCTAGGCAATCAAGCGTGCATAAAACTGATTTCTAAAAATGACTTCTATAAAAGTCGACCTAAATTTCACATGTAGTAGACGATAGCGCTAGGGGATCGTAAACTCTTCAGACCAAGATAGGTTTGAGTAAGTGTCCTGTGAAGCATCTCTGTAGTTATGGAGCTATGAAATGAACAGAGTGAGCATTGAAAGACAGGGCACCCAAGCTCACGCGCTGTGAGACTGGCAGAAGTTCAGTCCTTGTTCACTAGGTATTAGGCCGTTAATTAATAAAAAAACAAAACACACAATTCACCCATAACCAGCTTATGAGACATGAATCATAACTCATTAAAACATAATGCCACAGCAGGACCTCTCAGCAAGTGTTCGCGACCTCACCAGCATGGAAGAGAGGTCCTTCCAGTTTCCTTTCCTCTCACTCGGGTCTCTCCCCTAAGTGAGCTGCTTACCTGGCCGAGTCATGAGAAGACCAGGTGACCTGCAGATCTCAGATCCTGGCTCAAAGCCCATTCCTGAGAGGCAAATTAGAAGTCACAAGTGAGCTCTGTTCCTACTGTCCTTAAAGGATCACCACCACCCGACACATAGTACTTCTGCCATGAACACATTGTAGCTGTGAGGCCGGTACCTTTATTTACTGCTTGGCTAATTTGCACAAGCTGTGACAGAAGACATATACAAAGCAAATTTCTCGTCAATCATTAGAGCCACTGCAGCCTCTGACCCTTGCAGATAAGCATTATACCATATTGTCCGGTAGGGCATTATAAATCACTATGTAAACATTTAAAAAACCAAGTCACTGATTCTTCGTTTCACACATCTCATTTGGAGTAACACTCCCAATTTCACTGGGGTTGACTGTCGATTCAATCAGTGGGGTGTCAGAGTGAAATCAAGCTCCAGAAGTTTTTCCCTAAATTTAAAGGGGAAAGATACAGCTGTCAGTAGCTGTACGGGTAAAATTGACAGGAATGTGGACTTATCTGGGTGCAGAGGCTATCTGTGCGGTCTTATATCAGGGCAATCAGCAAACAGCAGATCTCGAATCTGGCACGTGGACGTGAGTAGGCATGACCACAAGTATATAGCTATGTATAATCACTATATCATTTGAAAAGCCTAATTGGTATATCCTAGCCTGAAAACCCATTAATCCATATTAGCTTTGGGCTAGCATATTAGCAAGCAAATCATTTTCCACATACAAGGTATTTTTTTTTATTCCAACTCGTTGTTCAAAAAAAAAAGTCCATGTATTCCACTTAGGTGGTTACGAACGAACTCTGAAACCCGATCTAGACCTCTCGACCCCATTTTTGAACCAACCATCCCGCACGCACGATCGCACGTCGGCGCTTCTCGATTGAGCCGCATCGGCAACGATTCTCGCACGCTTTTGCTAACTGCATCGGGGCTGGTACAGAATCCTCTGTGAACTTTCCATGCTTTTTATTTTAATTATTTAAGCTGCCTGGTCTGTCTCCCACGCACACAGACTCAAGTTAAAACCTTGGTACATGTTCTACGACCTCTCCAAACCCCATCGGCAACTTTGGGCCTGCAAAAAAAGTTTGTGCCGCTGCTTAAGCCTGCCTGTTCGTCGCCTACGCGCGTCGACTATCACTGTCATCCAATGCGCGCAAGCCAACTCGCGCCACATCACACCTGACCTCTGCTACATCCCCACTCACCAGCGTCGCACACAGTCTCTTGTTTTCGTAGTTAATAACGCTCATAGTCTTTAGTTAAGACTTACTAGAGCTTGTAAGTTTCTCCTGCCTTGTTATAGTTTGCGGCTTTGTGCTCACAGTACCGTTGCTTATTATAGTTTTGCTTAGACTTGTGATATTTGTTGTTTTGCTAGTCGTGGTTACGATAGATAAAGGTTTTTGCTACTTGAAATTCGCTTCCACTGTCCCGGGATTCCTCTGTAAACTGTTCTGTTTTTTCCCCACTCCAAACCCCTCTGTTGTGCTTCTCCGTGTTCCCTGTTCAACTGTGCTGCTTTTTCCCTGCATCTGCACACCTCCTGTTACAAACTCCTTGCTGTGGCTCCCCGCGTCTTCATCACCCTCCGAGACTTCCCAAACCCCTTGGGTTCCCCCTGTATGACTTTGTCTGTTTTTCTCCTCTCATATTCCCCCTCTGTGTGCTTAAAACGCTCTCTCTAGGCCATTGTCCTTACTTGCGGGCTCAGAGCCTCTCGCTGCTGCAGTCACACTCTCCTCATCAGTTGCCACTAATCATTCACTCCCTAATCATTCACCCCCCCAGCTGCCTGTTCTGACCGCAGCCATTTGGTACACCCTGCGATCCAGCGCACGAATTAAGTCAGTAATTTCTAAATGGCAATATTTTCACTTAATCACAATATTGCTGTATTTTGTTATTTACATTAATCCATTGTGTTACATTGTATATAAGGCCACCAACCACTTAATACTTCTATCTAAGATTGTTAACCTTTTATATAAAGCTACCATTTTTATTCATTTCTTTTTGGTACGTTTGCATTTACACTGTATCTAGAATTGTTCCTAATATAAGTTAAGTTGCTATTGACTGTACTGTAATCCATGTATCCCATTGTGCTGAACCCCACTTACTGTACCCCACTGTTAGAACTCCCTACACTGTTCAATAAGAAACCCCCCCATCATTGTCTATTGTAAACACCCTATACACCCCATCCCTTCGTATTTTATTGTTAAATTCCCACCCCTTCCTTTTTCCTTTAATAAAGAAATTAATTGGCACCCCACCTGTGTGGTAATTGCTCCCCAAAATCCCATATACCTGCTGGCAGGGACATTAATCACTCATGTCATTAGCTTCCATAAAAGAACTTACTTCACATACTTTTATGAAACAGTTGTTTCATAAAATCAGTTGTTTCAATTACTTAGCATTTGAGGTTCAGACACCCTGCCTTTATAGTCCAGAGACTATCTCCTCCACTCACTAGGCTGATGGCTTTGTTTATCTTTTATGTAAATGTGCCTTCATTGTCTCTGGCTGACGACTGTGGACAAACACATACACATTCTTCTGACTAGGGCAGACTGAGTTTCTGTACTGCTTACCAAACACATTTCAAGAACATCATTCCAGCACATATCAATAATTCTTGTACACACGCATACATAAACCACACAAAAATTTTAATCAGTGAGTTATTAGTTAAACATGGCAAGGTTTAGAGTGAGAACAAAGGTGAAACAGCTGGTTCTGAGAGATTTCCTGTTTGTGGATGACACAACCTTGGTTCCCCACAGTGAATCTTCCCTGCAAAATCCTTTGGGTAGATTTTCGGCATTATACAAGAGCTTCAGATTGACAATTAGCTTCAATAAGATGGTGATCACATACCAAAGGGTGGACATCATTCTGGAAAGTAGATTCTTTGGCATCATTGACAGCTTTTGCTATTTAGGTTCTATGATTAGCAGGAATCTTGACCCTCAGACTGAATTGAGTAACAGAATCAGAAAAGCAGCTAAAATTTTTGGCTATTACAGAAAAGTGCATGTAATAACAGCAAAGTATTGACCAAGGTGAAGATGCAAATCTACGAGACTTGTGTGCTGTCATCCCTGCATTATGGTTGAGAAATGTGGAATACATATTGCTAGGCACATGAGGAGATCAAATAGCTTCCAGATGAGATGCCTGTGCAAGATCCTGGAAATAAAGTGGGAAGACAAAATACCAAACACAGAGGTGCTGGAGTGTACAGGACTAACACATTTAGAAACCACTATCAGAAGAGGTTGCAATGGCTCAGTCATGTCAGAAGAAATGGGAGGAGACCATATCCCCAAGAATATTTTGTACAGTGAGATTCTAGATGGCTCTAAAAAGTGCTTGCCCTTTATGGCAGTACCATAACATGTGCAAAAGTGATATGAAGTAATTTAACATCAATGTAGAAAGCTGGGTGGAGTGTGCAGAATTCTGTCCAATCTGGAGGGAATATCTGGCACTGGGTGCAGCTCAACATGAAGTGGCTTTGATCCAGAGGACGGGAAAAAAAGGACAAAAGCAGCATGCTGTGATCTTGGACTCCAACTCAAACAACATATGGATGCAAGAAATTTGTAATAAGCTGTGCTGGTCATGAATTGGGCTTATCAGCCATAAGCAGATTCATCAGGCACCTGACTAGACCTCTTAGGCATACACCGTGATCCAGTGGATTGACGGTTGCCTGTACTATGTGCCACCTTTGGGATATGTATCATGACAACAGCATGTTAGATGTAGTGAGTATATCAGGCCTGACAAGAGTGAGCACAAGTCCAAGATGCCTTATTGTCATTTTTGGACTTTAAAGGTCGTGACCTAAAGGTTCTAGGTATTTAACAGGGATCAGTCGTTATAGGAAGCAGTGCCTCTGACCTCCAGCTTTGGTGGTGTTAAACACCCAGACAAGAAAGTAGGTTCTTACAATCATATGGAGAGGTATGTAAATATAATCTCCCATAGAGAGGGATTTGATAGAAAAGTTTTAGGCAAGGAAGAGTTTGGGGACATGGTGAAAGACTTTTAAGAGTAATGTTGTAAAGAAAAAGAAATTTAAAAATATCAGAGAAAATGAATTGTGTATGGAAGAAGTATATTTAATGCTCTTGTGTCTTCTGGACAAATTAAAAGGGGTTAAAGAATCCTTCAAACAGCTAAGCATGGAGTAGAAAGACTGTGGCCAACAGCCAAGGCAGCCAAAGTATTATCTCTTGGTAAAAATCAATCACTGCGCTATAATAGTGAGAAACTAAAAGCATCACAGAATATGCAGTTATGGGAAGACACTGTGCATACGTCTGAAAATATAAAGTGCAATCAAACCAGAGAGAATATAAGGAAATATAAAGGCACTGCCATACCTTTGGGAAGAGGATAATGTCTAGCCTGTTTTTGTATTCACCTTCCCTGTAAACCCTTTTGCTTAAATTCAGGCCACTGATACTGATAATGATGATAGACAGTTCAAATTGTTTGTTAAAAGGTTTGTGTTAAGTCAACAAATATCTTTGCTGGATGCCAGTCACCACCCAGATCCATGAAAATGTTTTAAGTTTTTTCGCACTAGAAACAAGGGGAAAAATATCTGCAAATTATTAAGGAAGAACTCCAGGAGTTCCAAACCCCAGTTAAAGAAGAAGGTACATGTAAAATGAATGGGCTTTATTAAAAATTCACTAAAAATCCATTTGCCTTAACAGTCACAGAGTTAAATTCTTTGGTGCTTTTAAACATGTAGTTGTGACAGTAAAGTAAGTGAAAAGCTAACAGAGAACAGTAAAATAAAGCTATGTGGCAAGTAGACATCTATTGTGGTATATAGAAAAGAAAAAAAGGCAAACATAAAAATCTTAATCTTTGTTATATATTAAATATGTAAATTTTTTTAGCTATTTGTTTAATAGTTTTTGTTTTGTCATTCAATAAAAGCAATACCCTCAATGAATTTTAGCTAAAGTTATTAACTCAAAAAGGGTTTTTCCCCTCTCTTTTAGGAATCAGCCTTCAGTACTGTCAGCCAGTATGTTTTTCCCCCCTCAGCAATTAACTCCACTAACCATTTCTATATTCCTCACTCAACTTGATAAGTTAAATTGTGTATTTTTTGCTTGCGCTTTGGAACACTGTAGTCCCACCTGCCTATCCTTATTCTCCACTTTATATGTTGCATGTTCTGTGTCACATGACCTTTTTATTTTATTTTTATTTGTTTTAAACCTTTATTTTGGGTTTTATTTTCTTGCAACAAAGGTTAATTTTGCTCATAACTATATTTTGTATCTTTAAAGCTTAAAAAGGCCTTTATTACATTTGTTTTAGGTTGTAATAAGTTTAAGGTTATTGTGTCATATTTTGTTTTATATATTGTGTTTACTTTTGTTTGTAAGTGTGCAAATTAGTACTAGTGGGCGGGCCTGGATCCTCCTTTGCCCCCACTCACCACCGAGGAAGTGGCTGGACAGTGGACTAAGGTTACCCTGGAAGGGGGAAGAACAGAGTGTGACACAGCTGGAGGGCTGTGTTCTGAAGAGGACACTGTTCTTTGGGACAACACGCTTCCTGGAGCAGACGTAACGATGGTGAGACATCACCAAATAAGGGTGCAATGGTGAACTAAACTAATTCCTAGGACAGCCAGCAGGAGGCACCACAGCGGAGAGTTGTACCCCCTCACAGTCCCGTAGGTCATAAAATCTTAAGTTACTGGTTAGATGCTGCAGTGTAGGCAAAATATAATGCCAGCACAGGTCACTTCTCTCCATCCATATCAAGCTGCTTTCAGCAATCTCCATGTCATGGTGTACTCCATGGTGTCCAGCAATCTTCTTCAACCTTATGATCCAGAAATCACCCACAATCCACATGTTGGCAATCCTGTCAGCACACATTTCGTTTGCTTCCATGGTCAAGGCACCTGCACTGTCAGTTCAAAACTTCCACACTGTGCAAACACCACCTTAATCTTTCCCAAGATTAGGAATTAGTTGCTCTCTGCACCGAGGGCTAGTAAAATACAGTTTTCCTTAAACTTCCATTTCAAGGCTTCCCTACCACCCATCCCCATTTCCTGCCTCCTCCACAGCCGCAACTCTTCTCGCTGTTCCTCCACCCCCAGTCCTCTGGCTCTGGCTCCTCCCCACTCAATCTAACAAAAATTTTGGTTTGACCAGTTGCTGGCTATTCTGCTGTGTTCACACTAACCCTCCCCGTAAAATAAAGACATTAAATGTAACAGACAAATTGTACGAAGCAACATGAGTTATTCAATCTTTATTGCACATATGTACAAAGGTTCAGACTAGAAGTGTCAATGCTGGGGTGTTCACCAAGTGCTTTGGCATCGACAATTCCCTCACACTACTTAGGCAAGTGGCCACATAGAAAACATGTCAGAGTTCTCTCTTGGCCTTAGTGGTATGATGTCATTACAACCAGAACATCATCACAGATGGCACTCTTGTTGGCAGGCTGAGTAGAAAGGCCAAATACTGAATGGGCAGGGAAGCTGCACTATCATCTATCCTCCTAGAGATGGTCATTTCAGGTAAGAGTTGAGGCATACTGTTCTGAATGTACAAAAATAATTCTGTGAATGGATCTTCCCCCTCTAGTGCACAAAGGAGATGACTCAGCAGCTGCCTCTGAAGAGAAAAGTTTTTAATAACTGTCGGTAGCCAAAAGCAACTGCTAAAGCGATGTCCCCACCAAGGATCTTACACTGGGTAAAATATGGAGCACTGAAGTACCTACACTTAAGACAGTATCTGTAAGGAGACATGGTACATGGAAATGTGCAACAGAGTATTCTTGAAGTCTGAGATAAAGATCTCCTGTTTGCAGATGGTCTGTATGTGCCTAAATCTTTTGAAATATTTAGATTTTGCCACTTGGAGTTGTGGATTCCTGTTGATAATAAATAACTACTGTTCAAAGCAGTATTAACTGACTCAGTTTTTGGTAGTAAGTGAATTTTTTTGCAGGGTTTACTGTGACTTTGACTTTACCGTGATTCCTCCCATGTTTGTCATTTTGGGGATTTGCAAATCTTTTGCTTTGTTGTGGGTTCTTTTTTATGGGAGCAGCAGGTGAAGCAGAAGTCTTTAGCTGGGTATAAAAATTGATGCAAGCTTTGTAATAAGCTGTTGCAGTTTCTCTTGCTCAAACCACATGGCTTATATTACTATTTGGTAGGTAGGGTAGGTTGTATATCATCCTCTGGAAGCTGTGGAGAGAAAACATAGCAGTTATTGATGCTGTACAATTGAATTGGGTCACTGTTATTCAGCAATTCTTATTTCTCCCTCAGCCATTCAGAGCCCTTCTATAGAGTCCCCTTCAGTGCTCATCTATCTTTGTGTGCCAGCGTGAGATTTCCCAGACAGGTGCCAATGCCATGATTTGATCAACCAGCCATCCTTAGAGCTGGATAGTACATATCTGATGTAGAGAGGCTCATCAACTCAAAGAATGAGTGTTCCCAGGCTACTTTTCAACCTAATCTTCCACATTTTATGTTATGTTAATAATTTGATGGCATCTTGAATCTCATTTCCACCATTTTAGTTAAAACAATGTTTTAAGTAAATCCATAAGATTTACCTAAAACGTTTGTGATGCAGCATGGAAGACCAGTAATATATATTTTTTTTCTAGAGCATGTTTCATTTCTCTGCTCCACGACTTCGGAAGGTAACTTTCTATTCCTGCCAGTGGTTACATGTGTATGTAAATGAATAACTGAGCATTTGTCACCTATGACTAAACTCTGTTCCTCATTTTCCCCTTTATTCAAACACACACATTAAAGCCACTTTAGGAATAAAACTTTTTTCATTATTATTCTGAGTTATTAGCATCCAAACAATATGCATGCTGATTTAACAGAGTATAATTACCCATCACCTCATGAAATATTTTTGAGCAATGTGATGAGGCAGACTGAGGGAAGTCAGGTAGATAACAGTGATTTTTAGAAAAAAAAAAACTCTGACATTTTGTTTCAACCTTTTAAAAGCATTCACAAGGCTCTGCAAGTTGCCTGGAGCCCCAGCACCTTAGTGGAAGAGGAGCTAAGCAGCTCAGGGTGCTTGGGAGTTAGGTCTCCCAGAGCTTTGAGCTGCCATGCTATGAAAGGTCAGGCTGCAGGGCAGTCTAGTCAGCCTGGCAAGCTGCCGAGGAGCCCAGAGCTGTGAGGTAGGGGGCTGCCAAAGGGTAGGAGAGCTGCGGAGTTTGGAATGAGTTGCTCTGGGAGGCGGAGTAGAATTTCCAGCAAAACTGAAACCTTTCCGTGGAAAATTTCAATTTTGGGGAAAGGGATTTACTCTTGGAAAATCATTGCAGTTGAAAATTCCCAACCAGCTGTAGGA
The DNA here is from genome assembly GCF_003597395.2 of Chelonoidis abingdonii. Classification (NCBI taxonomy): domain Eukaryota; kingdom Metazoa; phylum Chordata; order Testudines; family Testudinidae; genus Chelonoidis; species Chelonoidis abingdonii. The sequence goes on from NC_133771.1 coordinate 111,739,965, forward strand.
ACCTGTTAAGCAAAGACTTTCAGCTAATTTTGTCTTTGACATATGCTCATTGCATCAACTGATATCATGCAGAAACGGTGGTGGTCAAAAGGGAATTTTAAAGGCATCCTGACCCTCTTGTAATAAAACAGGGCCTGTAGTGGGTGAAGAATGAGGCAATGAAGTCCAAAGGTTAGTCCTCAACTTGAGTGTAGTAAGGAAGACTGTGACATCTCCCCATCAGGAATTCAACTCTGAGGGATAGGTCCTCATCAGCAGACTGATGACTAGAGGGATGGAGAGTAGAAGATTCTCTCACTTATGTTTTTAAATAATGTTCTGCATTTATTTCTCCTTCCTCTTCAAAGTGGGCAGTCGCTTACATTTTTGGACTGCTTTATATTTAACAATAGCTGAAAGCAGAATAATTTCCTACTGTTGCTACTCTCAATTAATATATAGAAAAAATAAACAGGGGAAGGGAAAACAATTAGATCCAGTTAGTATTGCGGGTTTGGGTTTTTTCAGTTTAGGGTATCTTATTTTTAAAGCATCTCCATTTCAGCTCCCAGGATTGCCTGGAATGGGGAGTTTCACTAATTTACTCTTAGGGACATAAGAAAACAAGTTGCACGGCTGTAGGCTGAGCTAACTGACCCTTTGGCAATAGAAGATATAAGCAGAAACAGTCACTAAAAGGCACAGTAACTGACACCTGCCATAATAGCACATAGAAATGACTGAATAGATCTGATTGCTAGCTGCAAAGACATCAGTATAGGTGTCAGAATCCTGTTATACTGCTAGTAAGAGTCCACAAACATTCAAAGAAATATCACATAGCCTTACTGGTTTATATAAACAAAGTACTGTGGGAGTGGAGCTGTACACAGGGGCGGTTCCAGGCCCCAGCACGCAAAGCATGGCGCGTGTTTGGGGCAGCATGCCTCTGAGGAGGCTGTGCTGGCAGGCAGCTCCGGTGGACCTCTGCAGGCATGCCTGTGGGATTTCCACCAGAACTGTGGGACCGACGACCGGCAGAGCCCCCCCCCGTGGCGTGCCACCGTGCTTGGGGCAGCAAAATGGCTAAGCCGCCCTTGGCTGTACAAAACTACCAGTTGTCAGTGCGCACACTTTTTGGGAATTAGATGTATTCATTACATTATGCAAACACTTTACAGTGCACACGTTGCCATTATGTCCATTACATCTGTCTTCATTTCACAAGTAACTTCTCGTGCTAGCGTAAGTGCAAATCGGACATTTGCTAGGAAGAACAACAGTTTCCAATTGCAAGACACTGCCCTTATGCAGATCAAAAAATGGTTACATTTTCTCAATGTCTCTCTTCTTTCCTAATCTGACTAACTTGTCAGTTGTTAGAATATTTTTTTCCTTTGGCCCAATCATGTGTGTTTATAAACAGTCTTGCCAACCTCAAGAGATCAAAAATCATGAGTCAGAGCCCCTCCAAATTCATAAGACTTAAAAAAGCCATCAAATTACAAGTTTTTTGTCTTTCTTTTGCCTTTTTTTTTTTAACTCCCCCCTACTCTTGAGCCAGTGTGTATGTGAGAATTTCAGGTTGAAAAGTCAACCTTTAATGCACACAAAAATGCACACCTTTCTCTGCCTGCTCATATAGACACTCCACTTACCCTCTCCTGACCCTTAAGACAGGGGAACAGCCATCCGTTTCCTTTACTGTCTTGACTTTCTTCCCTCCTAGTTATTTCCTTTGATAAAAGAAAGGCTGGGTAGTAAATAGTTTGAGAATCATTGACCTAATTAATGCATGTGATTCACACTCACATATAGAATGTATATTACTTTTTAGTCATGATGAGTTGCAGATATACATATATCAATCATTCATATAAGAGATACCATCCTAGTAAAAACAATATGGGATTGGTTTAGCCTTTTGTAAGGAGCAACACTGCTCTGCTCTGACTGCTTTCTCTGCACTTCTCTGTGCAAGATCGGGCAACACTCCCCTCCCCATCTTTGCCTTCCCTTGCTCCAGACCCCCTCCCCACCTCATTCTTTTCTGCCCTCAGTATCTCCCCATGCCATATGCTCCTGCATCCCCTCATTCCACCCCCTGTTCTCCCACTGTTCCCATTCACCTTTCACAGTGTCTCTGCTGGTCCTCACAGTCCCTATGTCCTGTCCATTTCCCTGAAGCACAGAGTGGCAGCCATTTTGCATGTACACATGACATTAATCTTACTGAAAACATTGGTAGATGGCAGTCCTACTTGCACATGCAGTTAGACTGTTGGGAAAGATGGTCACCTTGTTGGCTTCAGTTCCTTTGACAATAATAGGAAACAGTGGCCATTTTGAATGAGAGAAAATTTGTGAGTTGACAGCCTTTCATCTTGCTTTCATGAGACAGATTAAAAAAATACCCAAAATTGCTAGTTGTAATAAAAAAATTGAGTTGACAGAACTGTATAAGAGAAATTTACTAATTTCAGAACAATTTTGAGAACTGACAAGATGTAGTATAATAATGAATCCATCTCACCATTAGGAAACTTCTCACAAACAGGATGCACTCATAGCATCAGCACACAATGTAACTTCTGCTAGATCTATAGGAGTTAAACTATTTCCTCTCACTATTATGACTTATGAATGAGAACTGATACGTGGGACAATTTAAAAATCTTGGTCCCAATTAATTCCTGGCATAAGGCCATTGACTTCAGCAGAAATAGACCAGGAATGATTTTTGGCCTCTTATGCTTTAAACTAATAATCTGAATGTTGTGTTAGACCGTGAAGTAAGTAACCTTTGTTTTCAAGCCCCCCAACAGAGAAAGCCAAAGGGCATAGTAAGTAAACTTTAAGATTAAGGGCCATATTTTCTGTTGGTGTAAATGGGTCAGCTCCATTAACTTTAATGGAGCTGTGCCAGCTTATATCAACAGAGAATTTGTCTCTAAGAATCATTCTGATTAAAGGAACCATGAAACTGCAAATACTGACAAGTTACAAAGCCTTGTCATAAAGCTACAATAGCCTTGCTTCACTGTGAAATACCAACCAGCATTGTGAAATTCCATCCCACTGAACTAAATGGAAGCTTTGCCAAGGCTTCACAAAAGAGCTCTAGGGAACCTCCTTATTCTAAACCGGAGCCTGAGCAATACTGCCACGGGATGTAGCATTATTATTGTTACAAACAAAAATGCACATTTTTAGTGATTTTTTAAAAGCTAATTTAAATAAAACCCTTATAAAAATGAGTGCTTTCTTCTCTCTCTCTGGCTCTCTCTCCTTTGTCTCTCCCCCTTCTTCTTTGTTAGGAAGATAGTGTTCATTATTTATCCAGTAAATGAGTAAGCTGCTAATTAACTGCACTTGCTATGTGATGAATACTTAAATTATCATCATGGAAAGAGTGAGAGATGATGCATCATACCTAAGCGAATTAATTCTTTGTTGTATCATGAATTTGCATCCACCTGGCAGCAATCACTTACTCAAAAACCTCTCCAAGTTTGCCAGAGTCAAGAATTTAAGAAGTGCTTAACCTGTTTGCTTCTGTATAAAAATGTACATTTGCTCAAATATCTCTATGTGTGATGCATTAATGTAAACGTCATCTTTTTTCTTCTACAGTATCGCAACATTTATTCCCTGTTATTTTGAAAAATGCTAACTCCTTGTGTCAAGTCAACAACGAAGTGAGTTCATACCCCCTGGAAAAAAGTGTAGATCATTCTTCATAAAGAACTTCCTTGCCTTCTCTAAGCAACTCATCTTGCCTACATGCCATTTTGCTTTCCTTCTCCAAATCTGAACAGTTATCTGCTTTCTCTTCCCACACTACTACATTTTAGAAGGACAAATTGGGAAGAAGCAAGCCGACCAAAGTTCTTGATTCAAGACAGCAGAAAGAATGACACTGGCCAGTCCCATCAACTCTTCTCCCTGAAGCAGTATCTTGGGAGAAGTAGGGTGAGCCTTACAGGACCAGATGTCTGGCTTTTGGGTAGAGCTATTCAGGAATGCTTTTGTTCCCATGAAAAATGTCAGTGAAAATGAAAGAAAGTTTTAGTTTCCACCAAAATTCTCCTTTCAAATTTTCAGTTTTCCATGAAAACCCAACCCCCCAAATGTTGGTCTAAACCACACAATTGCTCAGGTTTTGGCTAAAATATCTTGCTTTTCATTTGCCAAACACCAAAAAAAGTGGTCAGAAATTGACATTTCCCATTGATGTTTACAATTTCTCAAACAAAAGAAAACAAAATAAAATAAATAAATTCTCTCCCCCCCCCCGAAAAACAACCACCTTGAATGAAAAAATTGAACCAGCTCTTCTTCTAGGGCTCCTAAGTCACACAGGAGCAGAAGCTGTATTCAAACTGGTCTTTCGAGATCTGCATGGAACCTGTCTAGCCCTGCTGACAGAAAGGTAGGTGGGTGCTCCCCTACAAGTGAATCCCTCTGTTCAAGGTACAAGAGCCACTAAACCCTTTTCACTAAAGATTTTGGGAAGAATCATACAAATGTAGAGCTAAAAGGGACCTCAAGAGGTCATCTAGTCCACCCCCCTGCCCTGAGGCAGGACCAAGTACACCTAGACCATCCCTGACAAATGTTTGTCCAAACTGTTCTTAAAAGCCTCCAATGCTGGGGATTCAAAAACTTCTCTCAGAAATGTATTCAGGTTCTTGCCTATCTTTATGGTTAATACATTTTTCTTAATATCTAACCTAAATCTTCCTTGCTGTAGATTAAACCAGTTATTTCTTGTCCTATCTTCATGTCAGTGGACATGAAGAACAATTGATCACAGTCCTCTTTATAATAGCCCTGATCATATTTGAAGGCTGTTATCATGTACCCCCTCAGTCTTCTTTTCTTAAAACTAAACATGCCCATTGTTTAAATCTTTCCTTTTTGGTCAGGTTTTCTAAACCTTTTTTAAATTTTTTGTTGTGCCACTCTGGACTCTCTCCAGTTTGTCCACATCTTTCCTAAAGTGTGTCACCCAAAACTGGACACAGCATTCCAGCTAAGACCTCCCCTTTGCCAAGCAGAGTGGGATAATTACCTCTTGTATGTAATGTACTACGCTCCTGTTAATACACCTTAGAATGATATTACCCTCTGTCATAACTGCATCACATTGTTGATTCATTCACTTTGTGATCCACTATAAGCCCCAGATCTTTTTTCACCACTACTACTGCCTAACCAGTTATTGCCTATTTTGTAGTTGTGCATTTGATTTTTTAATTCCTGTATGTAGTATTTTGCAATTGTCTTTATAGAATTTCATCTTGTTGATTTCCAGACAAATTGTAGAATTGTTTGGAAATCAAGGTTGTTTTGAATTCTACTCCTGTTCTCCAAAGTGTTAATAACCCCTCCTGACTTGGTGTCATTGACAAATTTTATAAGCATACTCTCCACTCCATTATCCTAGTCATTAATTAAAATATTGAATAATACTGAACCCAGGACAAACCCCTGTGGGACCCCACTCAACACAGCCTCCCATTTTGACAATAAACATTGATAACAACTCTTTGAGCACAATCTTTTAAACAGTTATGCACCCACCTTATATTAATTTCATCTAGACCACATTTCCCTAGTTTGAGAATGAAAATGTCATGTGGTACTATAGCAAAAAGCAAAAAATGAGGATATATCACATCCACTGCTTTCTTCCCATCCGCTAGGCAAGTAACTCTGTCAAAACAGAAATTAGGTTGGTTTGGGATGATTTGTTCTTGACAAATCCATGCTGGCTATTACTTATAACCCTATTATAATTTAGCTGCTTACAAACTGATTGCTTAATAATTTGTTCCAGTATCTTCCCAAGTATTGAAGTGAGGCTGACTGGTTGGTGTCAGTGATATTTGTCAAAATTTTAAAAGGAACCCCATGGTGTTTGAACTCAATCCTTATTACTTCTGACAACATGTGAGAGAAGCAGTATAGAAGTATTGGTAGTGGTGTGGAAGCTTTAAAAGGAGAAGCAGACTTTGTAGGGATCGTTATAGGTGGATACATGTAATTTAGAACTGATTGGAAACCAGAAAATGTAGTTTGCAAAATATTTTAAGTTTCTTCCATTTCCTAGTGTCTGCAATTATTTTATTTATATTTTTCATTTTTAAGTAATTCTGAAACCTAACACTGTGTCATTACTGAAAACTGGATATTCAGTAAACAAATACAAAATTATTCAATAATGATTTCTAAAGTCATGTAGATTAAAATATCAATAACATTGTTAAAGTTCGTGGAAATTTTTGATAACGCTGACAATTTTGGCAGATATTTTTATTTTTTTTTAAAAGGCTATATAATTTTTTTAAAGGTTATATATAAAGCTTTTGATGCAAAAAAAGATCTGCAGGTCTAAAGTTAATATGTTCCTCTCTCATCGAGTGAGGAAGGTAAAATCCCAAAGATGCTCCTGAATCTATCTTTTTTCATAGAGAAGCACAGCTCTTTGTCTCAAAGCTCATGTAACAATGGGCTGTTAATGTGTGTTGCCTTTCTTTATTGTCCATGTGTACCTGTTTGAGTGCTGACTACATGTGTTGGGATGTGGGTGATAAAGTAGTTGTAGACTGTAACACATGGTGGGTTTCTTTACTGCACAATTACAGTTTATGTTACCATAAAGGATGAAAGGATGAAAAGTTGGGGAGAATTAAATAAAATGCTATGAAACAAATCAAAGTGGATTACATAAACAATTATTTTACTCTGGGAAATAGCAGCTTAACAGACTGAAATCAGACATCTGCAGGATATACATATTGTGGATATTATCAAATGATCTCAGCTACCTCATTTATTTTAATGAAAGTGGTTCCATTTGTTGTAATACTACAAAGCATCCAGCTACCTTGTTTTGTAATCCTCATTATTAAGAGAAAGGGCTTTCTATTCTCATTAGACAGTCAACCATCCCCACAAGAGTTAGGGAACTAGGTATTTTTGCACATTCTCTAGTTTATAGAAAACTAAAAAAAGTGATCTCCTCAGATCTCACAAGCTAAGAATTGTTGAGCCTGGCCAGCCTTAGGCAATTGATTAAATGCATGAACAGATATGGAAAAAACACCACCTACCTCCATAGACTTCACCCTTATTTTGAGCAACCTTTTTGGGTTTTTAAAAAAGAGTGTGTCTGCCCCTTCATCTAGGGTGTCTATCTGCCTCTTATGAAGAAAGTACCTCACACACTTATTTAAAATAAACATCTCTGGGAAGCAGGGAAATACTATTATTCCCATTTAACAAATAGGGGACTGAGGCATAGAGATTTGGCCAAGGTCACACAAGAAGTTTATAGCAGAGCAATAAATGGAACTCAGGTCTTCTAAGAACCAGACTAGCACCTTCACCATAACCCCATCTGGCTCTGATGACCTGTGAAATTTGAGTTATCCACCATTATAATTGTCAACATGTAATAGCACTTGCTAGGGAAAATAAGGTGGGTATTTGGGGGCCATCTGACTACAACTGTTAGAAAGCTGTGTGCATGTTTTGGTGAGTTTTAGGTTATTTTCTTCTTAAAGGGCAAGAATGAAAAGACAGAAAAAGGACCTAAAATTTACCAGAACGCAAGCATTCAGTGGTCCCCAAGCCTCTGGAGTATTTGAAACGTTATCTTTTTCTACTCAGATCCTACTCATTCTGCACTTCCTTTCCTCCCTCCAAGTGACCTTTTCACTTGGTTAGCTCATCAGTGAGTTTTGGTGAGGCTGAAAGGCAGACAGCACTGAAGTGTTGGAACTAGAAGCTAAATGCCTGCAAGTCACACATGAGGAAATAAGCTGTGTGGAGAACTGTGGTAGGCCATTATATAAATCCAAACTCTGGGCCTTTTTGTCCATATTTTAAATACATCATTTAGCAAATCTCTAACATACTGTATAAATATAAAAGAAAAAGAGAGACAAACTTGACAATATGAGCACTCTGATAAACAGTGGCTGTCTTTGCCAATCCCATGAGTAGAGACTTCTGGGTTTTATACGTTGCTACAGACTTGCCGATATACAAGATAGGCAAACAAGTTATTCTCCTATATTTTACATCTTATTTTTATTCCTAATGTTCTTTCCCCAGGCTAATTTCTGAAGGAAGTTATTCAAGCTCATTCAAACTGCCTCAAGACTAAAAATTCTCATCCAGCCCTCCACCATGATGAAAAAAGAACCCCTCACCCAACCCCCCAACTCAATAAATATGTTTGCCTTTTAGTCTTGTATATCTATGGGAATGTCTACACCACAAATGAAGGTGTAATTGTAGCATAGGTAGGCATAATATAGCTAGTGTGCAGTGTGACAAAGTTCCTCCTCTACCTTGGTGGGTCCTGCGCTTATTGGTGGATTTGTTCACCTCAATGATCTTCCCCTCTTGTGGAACCCACAGTCTGGGTCAGCTCCTCCTGTGTCTGATCAGGAGTTGGGAGGTTTGGGGGGAACCCGGGCCCGCCCTCTACTCCGGGTTCCAGCCCAGGGCCCTGTGGATCGCAGCTGTCTATAGTGCCTCCTGTAACAGCTGCATGACAGCTACAACTCCCTGGGCTACTTCCCCATGGCCTCCTCCAAACACCTTCTTTATCCTCACCACAGGACCTTCCTCCTGGTGTCTGATAACGCTTGTCCTCCTCAATCCTCCAGCAGTACACTCTCTCACTCTCAGCGCCTTGCCTTCTTGCTCCCAGCTCCTCACACACGCTCCTTCTCCTCTGGCTCCTCCCTGCCTGACTGGAGTGAGCTCCTTTTTAAACCCAGGTGTCCTGATTAGCCTGCCTTGATTGGCTGCAGGTGTTCTAATTAAAGTAGCTATCTCTAATGCCTTCTGGAAAGATCTTAATTGGCTCCAGGTGCCTTGATTAACCTGGAGCAGCTGCCATTTGGTTACCAGGGTACTAGGGATTTGTTTAGCCTGGGGCTAACATATCTGTTTCTCAGTACTTTACTGTAGCCATCTGGCCTTGCCCCATCACAGCAGGTAACAACAGTAGTGAAGATGTAGCAGTGTGGACTTTAACACAGACTAGCCATTCCAGTACAAGCCTGTGAGCAACCTTGAGTATAGAGTAGAGCAGTGAACCCATGCCAAAGTCCATGCTCCATGCCTTCAGTACTGTTGTTACCCAGGCTACCTTTATTAGAGCTAGCGTGGGTATGCCTAACCAAGCTATAATCATATCTTCATTTACGGGGTAGATCTACCCTTAGTCATCCAGTTCACAGAAGTGGGGAACTTTTGGCAAGCCTCATCTTAAGATTCCTGTAATATTTACCCTGTTCCACAGACCTCCTTCAAAAATGTGCCTTCTAAATTCAAGGACCAGCACTTAAGGCTCAAAAAGCATCTTTTGACTCCACCTTTCGAACACTTTCCTTTCACACATTAAAATATTTGGCCATATAACTATTTTTGTCAGGGTGAAGTAGTCATCATCATCCATTAGCACTCAGTAGGTGAGTGACTCAGCTAGCTCTCATGCCTGCACTGAGCTGTAATGGAGTCCTACAATCAGGTCTAAAAATGCCATTAGGAAAATGGAGGCTCTGTGATCAGGAAATTTGATCTTTTCAATCGAAATAACAGTTAGGATAAGAACATTTAGTAGTGTTCATGGTAATTAGCTAACGAGCCACCTGAAAGCTGGTTAAAATAACACAGAAAATGTTGATATACCAAAGTTATCCACTGATAATGTTTCTTTTCTGTTCTCCTAAGATGTGACTGTTTATAGGCATCATATTAACAAGTTTAAATTACTTTACCACCTCTTATAATCAACATTAGTTATATGCTATGCATATACCTGACAGTCCAGATTGAGCTCCTCCACTCCTGTTCAGCTGTGTTTGGACACAATCTCTAGATTCATGAGCTTCAAAGCTTCCCTGTGTCTGTGCTCCTGCCACAGTGTCTGGCCTCCTGAGCACAATTCTCAGAGACTAGTACCAGTTCTAGGGAATGGGACCCTGTGATCCAGTTGCCCTGTGACCCCAGGACAGGGCTGATGACCAAGAATTCAGGCACCTCAGCCCCAGAGTAGCATCTTCATGGGTATTCTGGTTGACAACTCAACCCTTTAGAGACGCATTTCAGTTGAAGCAAGAAACATACACAGACTTCGTAGAGGAGTTTCTAAATCAGTCACTCATTACTCAGATAAAACACAGGACATATGCAGAGCTAGGCAAAATAATAGAACACTAGTATGCAAACCTGCTGCTCCAAACTCCCCTTCTCCTAACTTGAGTAGAACCAGTTTGTCCTAGGCTGCAGTCATCCCATTGGTCTAAAATGCTCCCATAAGCATGGAAGTCTATTCAGGTTAAGGACTCAGTAGTCCCTGATCTGGGAGTTATCTGACACCAGCCCTGGTAGCATATGGCTGATTCTATATATACTTGAGACATTCAATGATGTTTCATAAAACCAGCCAGAATTCATAGGTTTTACATAGATATGTCTCTCAATCTGTTAATAAAGATGCCTTATATCCATGGATCTCTAAACTCTTGGCAAACATTAATTAATTAAGCCTTGCAGCATCCATGCAAGGTAATATGTATTATCCCTGTTCTGAATATGAGAAAACTGAGACTTGGAGAGGCTATGCATTTGATCCTTGAAGGTGCTAAGTGCTTCCAAGAGATACTGAGTACAGCTGTGTGGATAACTGATTTTTTTAACTTGCTGGTAATCTGCCCCCCTCAAAAAAATATTTTGGGTTGACCTCGAAATGATTTTTTTTTTACATTTTCAGAAAGTTGGGGTTGAACATCATTTTCGTTTGACCTAAGATTAATCTTTTGTTTAGACTTGAAGCAATTTAATATTTTTAATTTTAAAAAAGAAGGAAATTTCTAAATAAAAAGTCATTTTGAATAAAAAAGAAATCAGAGTTTCATTTAAAAAATGCTGAAACAAAAATTTGACTTTTCAAAAAAGAATTCTGCATTAACAATTTGGTGGACTGATATTAGTTTGTGAAATATTTTGATGTCACCAAATCAACATTTTTTGCTGACAAAAAGTTTTGGATGAAAAATGTCATCTAGTTGTAGTGCTGAGTGCCATCAACTCCTTTAACTATTAAAGTCTCTCATCAAGAGAGAGACACAACCTGTGTTTGCTGTTGTTTAAAAAAATTGGTCTCACTCTGTCCACTGTGTGCAGGGTGAAATTCTTGTAATTGGAATTAAAAGAGACAATAAACCTCTCCTAATGGATATTATACCCAAGTGGGACTGTGGGTGTTCTCTGATAAGTAAATGGTCCAGAGTCATGAGTCTACCCTGGAATTACTTCACAAATAATTTGGAATAACAAATAAGTTGTAAAAGATTGTAAGAAGTGTTTATATACTTTATGGAGGAAAATGAAGAGACAAAATTCATACAATTTCCTCCTTAATGTCCTATTGGTTTCAAATTATTCACTGAGGTCCACCACTTGATATAGGGAGAAGTGCAAACTCAACCATGCTAATAGGATGTGAATAATTTTAGTTGAGTGGAGCCTCTGTTTAGTGCCTACTTTTCTTGATGGAAGAGTGCTAGAAATACTCCCAGCCCTATTACGAATTACACTTTATGTGGATATCCAAAACAGCATAACTTTTGTGTCACAAAATATGATGCATATGGCTAACCTGATCTGACTGAAGAAGTTCACAAGTTTCAGCTTTAGGCTGTAAGGAGAGAGGAAAACTGAAGACTTGAGTACACCAATAAATGGCCATGACATATTCTAATTGACAATACTGATGACAGTAAGGCATTGAAAAGTCAAAGTGATGACCTAGAAAACCAGCTTCTATTAATACATGCCAGGTTATTATAGGCTCTTCAGAGACCATAAGAGGGAGAAACTTGAGAGTTTATTTTACTTTTTTGTAGTAAGTTGAGAAGATGCTGGCTGGATATAGGTAACTTTGGATAAGGCCTGCTTAAAGAGTCCTCTGCAATAAGATGGCCAGATCCTTCCCCTCCTGTGATTGAACTCCTTCTCCCAATTCACCACATGTGCACACATTTCCAGTCCATCTCACCTCAGATTAATAACCTGAAATCTGATTTAGGGCAAAGGAGAGTAGAGATGGGGAGTTCTTCATGTGTCTCCCCACACCGCCCCATAACTCCGCCACATTCTGTTCTAAAAAGATGCTGAGATGAAGAAACTAGAAGAATGGATGGTAAAGGAAATGCTCCCTCAGCTTCTATGTATTTTTAACTTTATGGCAGCAGGAAAAATATATATATATAGACATACCACTAACAATTGTTAGGGACAGTGTCTTGGAGTCAAACAAATGCAGGTAAGATGAACAATCATTAGGATGCTTATGGTCTACCACTTGTCTGTCGAAGAGCTCAGTTTTAAATAGGGTGACCAATGCCCCAATTTATAGAGACATTCCTGAAATTTTGGGGTTTGTCTTTATAGGTGCCAATTACCCCCCCACCTCCATCCTGATTTTTCACCCTTGCTATCTGGTCACCCTTGTTTTAAAGATGTGGGGCTTTGGGATCTGCGTTTTCCACTCTTGCACAGACTTTCAGTATCTGGACTGTGATTGCCAACATTCAGTAAGTCAAAGGACATCCAAACAACAGAAAAAGTATATAAAGGAAATGAATAGAAATCAGTGCAAGGGTATTCGTCTACTTCCACATGCCTGAGTTTTGAAGTTAACAGCAGCCAGTCAGACTGGTCAGTCAGTCAAAGCACCAAGTGTAGGGACTTGTGTTCCTAAGTCACTTTGATGATTTTAAAGATGTTACCCACAAGCCCCAGAAGGCTTTATATTTGTGTGAGCTACTCTTGTAGACCTCACATGGAGGACTGCTTCCTCTCTAGCAATATCTCCTAGGTCTTTGTGTGTGTGTGCATGTATATATATGTATCAATCAGAATTTTCAGAGTCTTAAAGGGCCACACCATATGACGGGGTGGGCTGACACCTAGGTACCACCACCCTTAAGGGGACACCGCATCAAATTCCCCATATATTTTTCTCCCACTTAGTGCCATAGTTCCAGTGGTTCTGAGCTAAGTCACTGTCAGTAGCTGACATGACTCCTGGTAGTGTCAGAAAGTCATAGACTAGTTTCTTGGCTAGGACAAGCTAACCCTCTATAGGGACAATTCTACATTACTTGCCATGTTAAACGCTACATAAGAAATAAAAGTACCTGTGCTACTAGTATTTAGGTAAACACTTGCTTCCCCCCCTTATTATCTCTCCACTCTTTGTAAGATGCTGCAAATGAACTTTTCTGAACTGGGTCAATGAATCTGTTAAAGGAGACATAAATTTAATAAATGGAGGCCAGACTCCAGATGAGATTTCTGCGGATTATTCAGTAAGAAAATATTTCATTTTGTTTTTGACAAGGAGACTGAGAGCAGGGATATACTGAGATTGAAAACCCTACTTATCTGAACTGCTTTCAAGAATTTAACAGTTATTGGCTTCCCATGAGGAAGTTGACTGATAATTGCTCACACACAAAATATATATTTTTATTCATCAGAGTTAATTTACTGCCCAACAAAGGCTACTTGTAACAGTGCGTGTCAAGAAGAAAACCGGGTAAATAATTGGAGAAGGAGAAATGAAACATCATGAAATGGATTTATAACAGAATGCAGAACACAACATGCTTCAAAAAAAGAGACCTAAACTTTAAAAGATTTTTTTTTTACCATAGTCAAGTAAGTGCCTGTAAAATTATGTAATGTTGAGATTCCCTTAATTACACTGGTCTACAATTTTTGAGAAGTCGTCTGCTTCAGAGATAAAATGTGGTATTTATTATGTATTTTGATGTGCTGAATTCAAATATGACAATTAAAACAACTGATTGGCTACTGTTTCTAAGATATTTAAGGTTTTACATTTTATGTCTATGTATATTGTGTAGATAGTAGAGTTTTAATCATAAATTGTAAACATAGGTCTTTTCATGTGTTTATGGTTGCTTTACATGATAATATTTCACCTGTCCTGTTTATGTAACACTTTAAAAATCAGCAAAAGGGTTATATAAATAAAATTTATTATGAAACAAAAGGCAAAAAACTATTATGTACATAGTTTAGTCCTATTCAGTGTCTACTCGGCGCTTCTTGGCTTGTCTCTTGTATTCATTAAATGGAGCATCTCTTGTCACTGTCCAGCAATAGTCTGCAAGCATTGATGGGCTCCATTTGCCCTGATAGCGTTTCTCCATTGTTGCAATGTCCTGGTGAAATCGCTCGCCGTGCTCGTCGCTCACTGCTCCGCAGTTTGGTGGAAAAAAATCTAGATGAGAGTGCAAAAAATGTATCTTTAGTGACATGTTGCAACCAAGGCTTTTGTATGCCTTGAGGAGGTTTTCCACCTACAACCTGTAGTTGTCTGCCCTGTTGTTTCCGAGAAAATTTATTGCCACTAACTGGAAGGCTTTCCATGCCGTCTTTTCCTTGCCACGCAGTGCATGGTCAAATGCATCATCTCGAAGAAGTTCACGAATCTGAGGACCAACAAAGACACCTTCCTTTATCTTAGCTTCACTTAACCTTGGAAATTTTCCACGGAGGTACTTGAAAGCTGCTTGTGTTTTGTCAATGGCCTTGACAAAGTTCTTCATCAGACCCAGCTTGATGTGTAAGGGTGGTAACAAAATCTTCCTTGATTCAACAAGTGGTGGATGCTGAACACTTTTCCTCCCAGGCTCCAATGACTGTCGGAGTGGCCAATCTTTCTTGATGTAGTGGGAATCTCTTGCACGACTATCCCATTCGCAGAGAAAACAGCAGGACTTTGTGTATCCAGTCTGCAGACCAAGCAAGAGAGCAACAACCTTCAAATCGCCACAAAGCTGCCACTGATGTTGGTCATAGTTTATGCACCTTAAAAGTTGTTTCATGTTGTCATAGGTTTCCTTCATATGGACTGCATGACCAACTGGAATTGATGGCAAAACATTGCCATTATGCAGCAAAACAGCTTTAAGACTCGTCTTCGATGAATCAATGAACAGTCTCCACTCATCTGGATCGTGAACGATGTTGAGGGCTGCCATCACACCATCGATGTTGTTGCAGGCTACAAGATTACCTTCCATGAAGAAGAATGGGACAAGATCCTTTTGACGGTCAAGGAACATGGAAACCCTAAATCACCTTCCAGGAGATTCCACTGCTGCAGTCTGGAGCCCAACAGCTAGACTAGAGCCAATCAACTATTTTAAGCATCATTTTCGTTCTCAGTGACCCGGAATTAGTAAAGTTTGACTACATTTATTTCAGAAGCATTTTGGCTGTAGAGCAGTGTTATATTTAAGTAAATGAAGTGGGATTCTGATGTATTATCAAGGCTACACAGTACTGTATTGTTGTTAATATGAACTAGTTCACTCCTTGATGGCTACTGCATTGCCTTTGAACAATATGAATTGGGCAAAAGGGAAAGATTTTACTTATGTCTCATTTTAAACCGGTTTGCCTAATCCTATTATTGACCAAACATTGTTATTGTCTGACAGTTATTTTATGGCCACTGTGAAGTGTGCAAGTAGTCTCAATACAGTCCCCAGTGGACTCATGTCTACACCATACAAGCTACTCACCATGATGATTGGCAACGATTGCCTTTCAAGTTGGCAGCTGGATCAAAGGGAGTAAGGAATGAATGGACATAAAGCAGAAAACACGAGGAAACTCTCGTTGTCATTGATTTATATGCTGGGACTGTGTATAATTTGAAGACTTTAGTTTCCAGTGACGACAAAAAAATTGTTACCACTTGATTGTTGCCTGAGCAGAACAAGTAAATAGTCTTGGTCTGTTTGTACAACATGTAGAGCAATGGGGCCCTGATCTTGGTCAAGCTCTGGGAGCTCCTGTCTCAGAGAAATTAAACAATCATTAAAATGTTTACCTGTTACATTTCATGAGCGCTAAAAATCATTTCAGAACAGAACAAAACTGCCGGAATACAGTGAGCCTGAAGGTTGCTTGGAATTACAATGAACTTCAGTCAATTAAACATGCAATATGACGGAGATGCCACAGGATTGCACAGCATCCTAGCATTTTATTCCTGCATTGGTGTTACCTGTCACTTCTTCCAAGACATCATCAGAAGCATGTGAGGGATTTTGCGAGGGATTTTGCGAGGGATTTTGTAAACTGATACAGTACTTTTAGGCTACCAGATTCCTCACTTCATTGTTCACCCATTTTGTTCACCCTAGAAACCATTTTTTGTGACACTATCTGGAGAGCATTTTAGTTGAGAACTGGGGAAGAGGCAGTCAAAGAAAACTTAAGTGAGAAAAGACTAATATCAGCTGCTATTGTCTTGCTGGGCTTTTCTATTTTTAAGTGAATTAATTCTGTGCTTATGAAATGTGTTGAGCTGACAGCTCTTGACAGGAAGAAGTTTATCTGATTATGCACAAGAAAGGGGTATCATGGGCAACAGCATTGCCCTCAACAGCCCCTTGGTGTGCCTCAACTCTGCATAGGCAGGACCACCTCTTACATTGGAATGTTGTTCATTCAGTCCTTGACTTCTTTGCTCATAATAAGAGTACCAATTAGTACTAGTTTTATTGGGAGCTTTTCCAATATGAATAATCGTGCACACATTTCACATAAATCACCCAATAGCCATGAGCTAATTGTGATGCTTAATGACCAGGGCTGGAGTTGACCATTGACCTAGAGCTGAAAGACTGCATATCTCACTCCCTAACCATTTAGGACTCCAGTTTCTCCCAACTCTACCCATCCATGCTCTGTTTTGTGAATTACATTGCGATGTTTCTTTCCAAGCAGTTTTAAGGATTTTCATTATTTTGACATACAGCGTTCTTTTCAAATTTAAAGACTCTCTAAACTAATATAATATCCTATCAGTTATGTTCCAGGCAGCATTGCCAGGCTCTTTAAACAAAAATTATTAGAACTAACAAATAGGTCACAATCTTGGCAACCATCCTATGTGAGACAGTATAATCTGCTAACATATTTGTTGTCATGGAAACTGACAATAGAGAAACTTTGTCAACACAACCTGTGTTTTATGCTTAAATATTTAACACATTAAAACTCAGCCATCAGCACTTCAAAGCAATATCACCATTTCTTTTCTATGTCCTTGCAACCCAAATCTATTCTGTCCCCCTCTAATGGTGGCTGGGACCAGAGGTGCCCCCAATCTTTTTTTGACATAGTATCCACTATCAATCCCTGTGGAGCCGTCTCCACTGAAGCTTCTAGCCCAAGTGTCCCACCTGCCAACTCCATGCCACCTTCCATCCTGGCTCATCCAGGTACAGGTCAGTCTCCATCCCTGAGAGGGGATGTGGCCTTTTGGAAGCAAGGTGAGGTTGGGGAGTGCTGGCCACCTATATAGTTAAGCAAGTGGCATTGCAACCTGCTGCATGGGGATTGCAGTGCCACTCAAGTTTGGCCCAATGGACATTCTCTAAGCAGTGGCGGGACCACTGTGCACCAGGTCGCAATGCCATTCATTCAATTTTGGCTCCGTGACCCCTCCGTTATGATGGAGGGAGAGTGGGGCCAAATCTGAGTGGGCAGTGAAGCAAGCAGTGCTGCTTCTCTTCACTGCTGCCAATAGTAGGTTGATAAGCCTGCTACAGGTTTAGTTAACAGCAGAGGGTCTTTTAAGCTCAAGCAGTAGAGTCTCATGCTCTCATGTCCAGAAATCTAAGGTTCAGTCACCATGGCTGATAACTCACTCTGTACATTTTTGTCCTAAATCTATACCACTGATTGTCTCTTTCCTCTGTTGCACCGACTCAGAACACAGAGAATGTAAAGAAAAACAGGCAATTACCCCACAAAAGAAGTCTATCACACCAGTTGACATCTATCTCTTATCTTCAGGAAAAGAACATGCTGTCCCATTGCGGTGGGTTGAGGCATAAAGAGGAGTTAAAAAGTTGAGAACACACAGCTGGAAAATGCATTGAACATCTTATTTAGCCCTTTGGAAAAGGATAAGGTCCTGGCCCATTTTTTTCAATCTCCTCCATACATTTAGCATGTACTTGTGAAATCATTTTGGCTTGATGTGAAAACTAGTCCTTCCCCTTTTCATAGGATTCATATTTAATCTTCCAGACAAAAAGTATGACTTTTTTTCCAAATGAAACATTACTTCCTTTTTCCTTCTATATCCACTCTAATATCTGATAGAACCTTCAGCTCAAACATGCAGTGGATTCACAAACAATATAGGCTATATCTTCAATGGAGATTGTTTAAGTAAATCTTGTGGAAAGAAGATGTGATGGAAGTTAAGGCTTACTATGCATAAGAAGCTTCAGGACTAGAACACAGGTCCCTGGGGACACTAGGTCACAGGTACTTCAGTATCAGCACTGGTAGCTTAAGATAGCTTTCTACTAGAAGACCCTGTATAGCTAGACTTAGTAGAACGTAGCTATCATAAGCATAAGTCCCAATTCTGAACCTTAGCGTCCAAAATGTGGGTGCCCGCATGAACCCTCCAAGCTTAATTACCAGCTTGGATCTGATATTGCTGCCACCAGACAGGAATTCCAGTGCCTGCCTCATTTTGGTCCCCCCAGAACCTTCCCTGAGGGACCCCAAGACTCAGATGCCCTGAGTCTCACAACGAAGGGAAATAACCCACTTCCCTTCTCCCTCTTTACCTCCTCCCAGGCTTCCCCTCCCTGGGTTACCCTGGAAGATTACTGTACTTAAACTCCTTGAATTACAAAACAGAGAGGACAATTTACCTTCCCCCCTCCTTCTTTTCCCTCCCACCAATTCCCTGGTGAGCTGCAGGCTCAATCCCCTTGAGTCCCCACTAGGAAAAAATCCAACAGGTCTTAAAAAGAAAGCTTTATATAAAAAGAAAGAAAAAGACATAAAAATGGTCTCTGTATCAAGATGACAATATACAGGGTCAATTGCTTAAAAGAAAACATGAATAAACAGCCTTATTCAAAAAGAAATACAATTTAAAACATTCCAGCAACTACACACATGTAAATACAAAAAAAAATAATATAAGCCTATTGTTTTTCTACCTTTGTACTCACAACTTGGAAACAGAAGATTAGAAAACCTGGAGATAGAGAGATCCTCTCTCAGAGCCGAGAGAGCACAGAGTCACAGACAAAAGACACACACCCAAAAAATTCCCTCCCTGAGCTTTGAAAAATCCGGTTTCCTGATTGGTCCTCTGGTCAGGTGTTTGGTTCCCTTTGTTAACCCTTTACAGGTAAAAGAAACATTAACCCTTAGCTATCTGTTTATGACAGTATCACCCAGTAGTGCCTAAGTAGTAAGCCTAGTGATTGGCTGAGGCTTGTATTTAAACCAGGAAGACAGCCTAGGGAGCTGTCTTAGCAACACTGTAGATGGTTTGTGCACTTCCACTCAAGAGCCTGCTTGGTGTAGACCTGAGATGCCGGCTTCTGGCACTGGTTTGTCCTTGACTTTGATATCTGATTGCTGTCTATAACCTGGTGCCTGACTCTTCATTCTGACCTGTCTTAACCCTCACCCCCCACTTGGTGTGAAAGGGAGAAGAAAGTTGAATGATTTACTGAATAGTCAATAGATCTGATGTGTGTCTCAGTAAAGAACCTAGCTACTTTTATATTTGAGTCTTTGTACATAATCAGATACAGCGCAATTTCTTGTGCAAAAGAGGCAGGGAACGTTTTTAAATTGCCTAAATCACTGTCTTTCCTGCTATGACTTTCTCAACATTATTTTCATCCTTTTTTTTGCAAGATTCGGTGCACAAATTATTTTTAGTCATGATTCTGTTTATAAAGGTTAAGTTTACATTAGTTACCCATAGTTTGCATATATACATGGCTTTCATGGACTTTGAATGTGGCATATGTATTTTGACCTGAGCAGTTAGTCCAAATTTGGGATTTTGCAGGTTGTTTCTATTAGGAGATAAAATTGATGATGGAGTCAGGTATTTATCTGATACTATGTTGTTTATTTACAGAGAATGTACAAAGTCCCACACACAGTGGGAGAAAGGGTTTTTTTTTATCACAACTGCAAACCACTTTCAGCTGGCACTTAGCCCAAGGCTCATTCTCTTAGCTTTTTGTCAAGGTTATACTACTAGTGCTTCTGTAGTTGTCTGGTACGTCCTGCTTTCTCCTTCTGTGGATTTTCTGGCTGCATTTCATACATCCACACAACTCCAACAAACAATACTTAGGGAAACTCCTCCCCCATACAACTTAGTTTCTGACCAGTTCTACACAAGCCTGTGTTTTGGGTGATGGCTCTTATTGGTCTAGTCAACAGTAGTATAAGGGGCCTACCATCAATCAAACCCTGATCCATCAGGCCCCACCCACCTGTCACCCTAATACCCAGCCTCTGAGGGTATTACTTCTGGGGTCAAGACAGACACATAACCAGAATCAAAGGGTGTCCTGTGATGCCTCTAAGAACTCCTTCCACCTGCCTCTATCAATCAGGATGGGTTTCACCCCTTGTAGAACCACCCTGAGAAGAGGTTTGACCAATCAGAAGGTGTTCCAGGGTGGGGTGATCCAGCTGGAAGTGGGTTGTGTGACCCCCTCTAAGAACTCCTCCCATTGCCCTCTACCAAAAAAGATGGGTTTTGCCCCCAAATAGGACTGCCCCGAGAAGAGATTTGACCAATCAGGGGATGTTCTGGGGCAGAGTGATTCATCCAGAAGTGTGTCAACATGACTCTTCTAAAAATTCCTTCCACCATCCTTACAAAAGATTATTTGTAAGAAATCTAAAAGAAGAAGTGACAGTAGAGGATGGGGTGTAGTGAGGTTAGGAACCGACCCAGGGTTGTGTAAATTTAAATGCAGGCAGTGGGGGGCTTACACTGTTTCTTTTCTGAAAATCTCTCAGCAGCTCAATGATGCATTTCTAAAGACCTTTGAGAACTTACACAACAGTAGCCCGGTGGGAATTTTCTATCATGCATCATCTGTTTTTGCTCGTGTCTGAGACACAGATCTCAAGAAGAAAATCTAGAAAAGGACAAAATGGCAGAGTGAACCAGCTAATGGTAGGGGTCATGGGGTCCATTTTCACAGGTGGTTGTAAAAAGGCATGTTAAACCAGGCACTTAATATAACTTGTTTAAATTTGTCAATATGAATGTGTCCCCTCCATACTCGTTTTAGTAAAAGATGGTACAAGTAACAGTCATGTATATGCAGAAGGCTCTGTTAAAGAAAACATATTACATCCCTGGGGAAGTTGGGAGCTTTGGTGGGGTGAACCCTCTTTTTCAAGAGGCCAAAAAGCATAATAAAAGTTTGAATAGAAGACAGGTAACCACTTAGCTTCCAGACCAGGATGCTTACACTTTAACACAACCCAACTCAAATATGTTTTAAAAGAAACAAGACACATTGTTTCAGATGTGGATGTTCAATGGCAGGCAAATTTGGTGGATATGCCCTGGTTCCCCAAAGAGAGCAGCGGTTTCAAGTACATCTTAACAGTGATAGACATTCTATCCAAATATGACTGGGCTTTAGGCCTAAAAGACAAGATGGGTGGTGAGGTATCCAAGGCCTTTAAAGGTATTTTCAGCGAAGGTCATGTGCCTCAAAAATTACAAACCATTCAGGGGTGGCCTGATAAGTTTAACAGCTGGGTAGAAACTTCTCAATTCTGTAACATTTAGACACAAACAAAAACGATTCCTCCTGCAAAGAGAGAGAAAAGAGCGATGGCGGGTTTTACATCACTGCCCAGCAATGCCAACTCTGGGTTTTTTCCCCAAAAAAACCTTTTGCTGAAAAAGAAAGTGCTATGGTGACCATAAAAAATTACAGTAATCCCCACCATCTACACCAACTATTACAAAGACCAAGCTGGATATGCCCTTCCTGGGTAGTCTTTTCAGATAGTTGGTCTTGAGCTGCGCCTTGTAATAAAAAAACCCAAAAGTTGTCCCTATCATAGGCTTCTGTCCTTTTTCACAACAACAGGTGACACAGCTGTGGGAAAAACACCCCTTAAACTCAAAGGCTGTGTATACTCTGTAGATGATGTAACCGTCTAGAAAGTAGGGGCCTACCTGTAATTCCCCACCCCATAAAGCATGCCGTATCTGTATATATTTTTTGTGAGCGGTATACAGCAACCACTGAATAGAGGGGGTCGAATGTCTCTTTTTCTGTCTGTGATAGATGTCGGGAGGGAGAAGAGCTACTGTGTTAGGCTTTAAAAACATAAACCTGTACATAACCATGCAGACAGATGCCAGCGTTATGTACTGGAAAGGATCTATACACAATTTTACCTCTGTAAATTTACCAGGGACTCTCTCTACAATATCTCCCGTCTCTATCATTCTCATAATCTCTTTTCTGTACAGGATACAGACCCGTCTCAAAATTTTGACATCCTGCTGACAATAATATGCAAGCTCTTTCTACAAGTCAAACATCTCATATCTGTTGTCTTGATACCAGTCAAGAAATTCTGCTTTCTTCATTGGCATCATGCTGTCTATGTCATAGTGCTCCACCCCGGGCATAGGCCCCACATAATTTTGGTTTTCTAAAGTGTTAAAAAAATATGGGAAATACCCTTTGCAACCTTCAAACCCCATCACCTGCGGTAGCTTGCTAAGCTTCATGGGCAAGAAGTTTAAAGAGTCTATAAAACGAATGCCCAGGGCCTTAACTTCCACACACATTAGTTTACTACCCTGAGTTACCAGTTCTGTGCACATATTTTCCTTCAGTAACTGTCTAATGATGAAGTTTGCATTGTAACCTTTGGAACTGTGTGCTAGGAACATGTCGTTCTGGAACTTTTTGCAATAAAGGTCTTAACAAAGGTAGAAGGACACTCACTGCCCTTAAATTTCCAGAATTTTTCTGGCTTTAGGGACATAGCATAATTGTAATTGGGCACATGTAACCCTGTCTCCTATGTGCATTCAAAATAATAAAAAATATACTTTTCTGATGATTGAGGGTTTCTAAGGCTATCCATAAAACACAGGTGCCTGTCTACATCATCGGTGATTGAACCCCACTGCTTACAATGCCTGCCTTTACCCCTGTGCCCCTTGTACATGTAAGACTGACACTTATCACATAAAGTTTTAGATAGGTACTATTATTTATTAAGGACAGCATGGACAAAGAATGACATTATATAATACATGTTTTCAGAGTTAAAAACAAGCAGTGTACCTAGCCTTGCAGTCCAGCAGCAATTCTGTTCAAGATAGTTTCTGTTGAAAGAGGACAGTCTCCAAAAAACTGAGGTTTTTATACCATCCTAACTCTTTGTTTCAGAGTTTGTAGTTAGTAGGTTGATTAGATCACTTACAGCTGTGAATTAATAGATACTTAAGGAAATTAGGCCAGCCCACCCCAAAGTTCCCTTTTTTGATCTGAGGGGTGGGGGAATTACGGTAAGTTGTCTGCACAACTGGGCTGCTTTTTTTTTTTTTTTTTGGTTAAAATACATTTTTCAGTTTCATTGAAAAAACAGAGCAGTGTAGGGCCTTCTTACAGTATTAAACCGTAAATCACCCTACACAACAATCCTTAATGTTACTGATATTGAATGTCTTGGTTTTGGTTTTGTTCTTAAATATGTTTATTTCATGCTTAAAGTTTTGCGTTGTTTTGAAATAAAATGGATGTATCACAACCACAGTAAACACCCTACAAATACCCCCAGCTTTTAAATGCTTTTACAGTAAATGCTTGTTCTATAAAAGAATGGTGGAGGTTTGTGAACCCATGAGGCATTTCAGTTTTGGGCTTTATCCTTGTTTAGTTTTGTAAATATATTATTTTAATTACTTTGAGTTGCTAGACAGGTGACCCATAGTGTTCAAGCAACTCCTGAGGTTTTATTTAAACTGTCCAACAGCATCTACAAATTCCTAAGGTTTTATTTAATTTAATATTAATCAGAGCTCACCATCCCCATCCATCTCCATCCTTTACTGTGGGCATTCACCCATCAAAGTTAATTACTGATCACTAATACTTTTAACCCTGATGGAAACAAGAGTGGGTAATCACAGCTAAACCTGCAGACTCAATAGAGTCACCCTTGCTACTCAGTGGGGGGGGGGGGCGTGATTAAACCATCAGCTCAATAGGGTAAGTCAGCTCTATTGTATTCACACACATGTCTCAAACATCCCTGTTTGATATAGAAGCCTTTTTTGGCTATAGTTTTAAACACATTTGGGGGGGAGGCTTTCCCCCACAAGATTCTACTACATCCATTTCAGCTTTTGGGGTAAATGGGTCTCTTTTACACAAAGACACAAGAGCTAGTTTCTCACAAACTATTTTTTTTTATTTAAAAGATATACAACCTCTTGCAAACAAACCAAGATGCTCCATCAAAAGTTTTATCTTACTTCAGGACCACACAGACCTTCTAACAGAAACACAGATAGTCAAAAAGCCTTTTTCAACAGTTATTTTCATTTACCGCTACCAAGATTTATATTGCATGTTTGTCCCCTTACCATTCTCTAACTTAATCCTTTTAGATTTCTTACCAATAGTCTTTTTCTTAAGCAGGGTTCTGTAACTTTTTGTGCGGACCAGACAGTCAATATAATGCTGTAAGCAGGCATCTTCCGGTTTGGTCATTTTCTTTAAATCACTGTCCAGGTCTCCACCAATTTGCACAGCAGTTACCAAGGTCACCCCTTGTGCTCAATGTTCTTGGGTTAGGCACAGACATTGGGAGGAGTGCTTAGAGGGGTCACATGACCCACTTGTGGACAGATAACCCTGCTCTGGGACATCCCCTGATTGGTCAAATCTCCTCTTGGGGTGGCCCCATATGAGGGCAAAACCCATCGAGATTGGTAGAGGGCAGCGGGAGGAATTTTTAGAGGGGTCACATGACCCACTTCTGGACAGTTCACCCCACCCCAGAACACCCCTATTAGTCAAATCTCCTCTTAGGGCAGTCCTATGGGGGGTGAAAATCATCCTGATTGGTAGAGGGCAGTGGGAAGAATTATTAGAGGAGTCACATGACCCTTTTCTTCTGGTCATGTGTCCACCTTGACCCTAGAATTAATATCCATGGGGGCAGGTCTTAGGGTGACAGGTAGACAGGGCCTGAGGGGATCAGGGGGTGGGGCCTACATTTGATTGAAGGTAGGCCTCATATACTACTGCCATCTATTCCATAAAATGAATATAATTTTCTTAATTTTTTTCTGAATGAAGGGCATTGGTTTCATCCACCAGATTTAACCTTACTCCCAGTATAGCAATATGTTCGCAATCAGTAGTAAAAGATATACATGTGTATCCAAGATTATGGGAGGAAATTGTATGGTGGTATTTGGGAAACAATATAAGATCATATAATTTGTGCATAGACCCAAAGCAGCAGAGTTAAGTCAAGCTTAGCTTTAATTTTCCTGATTTTTTCTTGTTTAGCTGTGCAATTTACATGTTTTGTCAACATGAGAGTTCGGTTGTTGTTTTAAAATGTAATATATGATAAGTATGTATGTGACTATTGGTGTTTCTCTGTCCTTACCTCTTCCCATCTCCTCACCAGATTCTAAAATTGATCAATGTAGCTGACATCGTTGTACCACAGGAATTTTTGAGTGTGTGAAATTGTGAGTGTAAGAAATTTCAAGCTGTGAGTAGGTTCCACAAAATGTCCTGCAAATGTTTATGGGCTCTTAAAACACAAAAAATAAAACTTCAAGACCTCAAAAAAATCTTGTGAAAGATACTAGCAAAGAATTTAAATGCAAGCCTCACTAACTTCATCCAGCTGTAGAAAATATTAGCTATGAGCTTTTGTCCATCCCAAACTACCAAGGAAGGAGGATGTGTTCAGTTTCTTTAAATGTATAATAGGAAGCCAAGCAGGAGAGGAGCTGGAGAAGCTTAGCTGTACTGAGAGACAGACTTTAAGGATCACCCTATTTTATTATACAAATAAAGTCCCTTGTTTAGAGTTTGAAGCAAACAACTAATTCTGTGACTATTTGACATTGTCATATGACAGAAGTATTTGTCCCACTTTTCAAACTTGGATACCTGAATCCATATTTATACCCTATCCAAGTAATTGGGAGCTGTGGGTCTCCAAGCTAACTGGATATAGGTGCCTAAGTTTAGCCACCCAAGTTTGACACATTTTGGCCATTGCTATTATGTAGGGTTTTGGTAAATTACTTATTTTGAGGTTTCTCCTGCTTAGGTAAGACATACACACACATTCACATATGAAAGATTGCAGCAGTGGTAGTCTGAAGACAAATGCCCAATCACAAGCCCAGCGAAACCATTTATTGGGGCATGACCAGAGGGGTGAGTTTTAAAAGGACCTTTTTGTTGCCAGAATTTGCATCCTGGATCAAGAGTTCACTGGAAAATTAAACATTACCACCAAAATATATCCTTAATATTCTGTACCCTGCTATGCTATTGCATGTCTTTTCCACCAGATGGTGGGCAATAGAAGCATGAAACACAAGCTTAAGAAAAATCAAACAAAATTAAATAAACTGCCACTGTGAAACATTTCTCCATATGCAGGCCTCCTGCTCTTGATTTTAAGTAAAAAATAATATTTGAACAGATCTAATGTGTGTACACATTATTTGATTAATAGCATTGATGGGGGACATATGGACATACTACATGTGTTATTACATTTTGAAAAGATGTTACTGTGTCTCTTACGTTGTTTTGTAGCCACAAATAAAACTAATTATTACCAGGATATGCATTTTCTGTCAATTCCTTTAAAGAAAACCATTTATATTCTGCTGTAACCAGATAAATAAAATTCTTTTCCCAATGTGTAGATTTCTTCTCCTGCCTAGTTAGTGTTGTCTTGTACACAAAGTACTCATTTAGTTGCAAAAACCAATTATCATCCCTGTCTGGATACATTAAGAATTTTCCTACAAGCCTTTTCCTCTCTATCACATTTTAAACCACACTGTACATGAATTATTCATATCACCCATCTTGCAGGCATGTTTTTTTTTTATTAAATTTGATCATAATGATAGTTATTACCACAGTCATGGCAGTTTTATGAGTATTCTTCAATGCCATTACCTGGAAAGATTTCAATCAAGAAATATAAAAGATGCAAATCAATTTCCATAATAAAATTAAACTGTACCATCTACTCTTTCATCCTTGCAATAGAATTGATTGACAGTTTCTCCCTGGTAGCTACAGCAGATAACTTGCAGGTATAGTAATGGAGAATGGCAGGTTCTCTTGCTCATGTATCCTAAGAAATTCACTGTTTTCTTGCATTGCCAGTAGATAATGCTCACTAATCTCACTAAAGCATGCCATATAAAATGCATATATTCAGTTTACAAATTTCCCTCCTGCCAAGATAATTATTTTTCTTTGGCAACATTTGATTTTCCTTTTGATAACTAAAGTGGTGCAGAATGAATGGGGTAATGAAATTTCTGAATTTTGTTCTAAGTGGTACTGCAGAAGTGGGAGCTATGGTGTCTTTCCCAAATGGATGACCTCCTGACTCCATCCCATAAGTAGGGTTGCCAACCCTCCAGGTTTGTCCCAGAGTCTCCAGGCATTAAAGATTAATCTTTAATTAAAGATTATGTCGTGATGAAATCTCCAGGAATTTGTCCAACCAAAGTTGGCAACTCTGCCCATAATATCAGCCTTTTAAAGAGAAATCTCTAACATAACTTTTCTTTTCTTCCCCTCTCCCTTGGAAATCTCTCCCTTTGTTTGAAATTCCATCTATTACCTTTTTCAGTGCTACCTGTTCTAAGCACCATTTAACAGCTCTTCTTCTCTACCTTCCTTTGCAAGCCCAATAGTTTCTTTCTACTAAAGAACTGGCCAAGGACTGCCAGCTGCCAACTTGTTTGCTGTTCTATTGTTGTGTCCCTCACTTGCCCTAACCCAGCACTTTAGATCAAAGATGCTATATACATAAAATGTAAATGGCAGTGCCCATTGATTCTAGCAGTTACCCTCAATATAATTTTTGCTTTTACTGTGTGTGTGGGTGAAAGGTCACCTTCAAAAGAAATATAAAATCACCGGGCCTGATTTTGATTTCATTTACACTAACTTAAAAGCAAAGTAATTCCACCCATTTTAGTGGAGTTACTCTGGAATTATACCAATCTAATAGAGATTGGAATCTAATCTGCTGAATTTATAAGAGTGATAAATCGGCCCTTTCTCTCCAAGTGAACATTCAGCAGGACAGGCAGTGCAAGCCATCAATCAGGCTACAATACATCAGTTCTAATGTCTGAGAAAATAAGCTGATCATAATTTAGGGTCAACAAGAAGTTTATTTTTGTGGTATAGTATTAAACAATTAGGTGCATTATGTGGTTGTTAATGTTTTCCCCTGAAGTCCCAACATTGGCTTATGTTAGAGCTAGAATTCTGGACTAGATAGGCCAATTCCTATAATTTTATGAACTTCCTCTTCTATGTTCAAAAACACTTAAAGAGACAGATTACATTACACTTGAGAAAACTGAACCATGCAAGACTGAACTGATGACTGTTATATAATTGTATTGTATTGACTGTATTGGAGCAATGCTTTTGAATTAATGAATGTATTATAATTTTCTTCCCATAAGCATTTTGTTTAGTCCTGCTAAGGTCATATAAGGAGTGTTATATTTAAAATAAGATGCATGATGAGAAATGGAATAAGCCATGCATTTTTCTATGTATGCTTTCTATTTTCAAACTTATTTAGCAGTAGTCCTGATTTAAGTTTAAATTATTCACCATTCTTTAATGCCACCTGCATACTGTGACATATATAAAAATTACTTTCTGCTGAGAATTAATTTCTTTCCTTATCCGGTAGTGAGGCCTGAAAAGTTTGTTATATGTTAGATCAGTGATTTTAAGGCAGTTTATAACTTAGTGTGTGCCATCTGTTACAGAGTTTTACTTTTCACACTCACAACCTTTCTTTCCTGAGATCTTTTTATTTCCTAGTTTATCACCCCATAATGTTTAAAATGTATTTTAAAACTGAATGTAGCACCTGGGAAGGGTATCATCACAACATCCCACACCCGAAGCATACAGTCTGGACTTACTTCAAGATTTGGTTAATGTCATTACTTTGGGGGAAATCGTACCTTTATGGCACAGCTCACAGGACTTGCAGGAGGCATTGGATGGGATTTTCAAAAATGCCTAAATGAATGGGAAACACACATCTCACTGACTTTCAATGACACCTGTGCTCCTAACCCTCTTAGGCACTTTGGAAAATCCCATCCACTGTGCCTTGGGGGGAGCTCTTCCAGATGAAGGATCCATATTGTGGTATATGGCTGTATAGGTTATAATAGTGCAGGTGTCTTTGAAGCAGGAACTGAAGGATTAACTGAGCTGTTTAGCAGGTAAAGCATTCTGAGGGGCATTTTCCAAAGTGCCCTTAACAAATGAGTGCACAGAAAGCTAAGGTGAAGTACAGTTCCCCACCTGCAATTTTGACTTAGACCTACCATTGCTAACCCTCTCCCTGCGCAGCAGTGCACATGGATTTACAGCCAAGCTGAGGGAAAAGCCCTAGAAAGGCCTTCTCAAATCCTGTCTTTTCCTGTCCCTGTCCTGGAGCAGAACTGAACCAATTCTGTGGAACATGAGACTCTTCTCCCTTTTGAGAGGGGCACATAATTTGCCACTGAAAGAAACAGAGAAATTGCTTTCATCTTTTTGATTCTAGTTTGTGTCTCACCAGTGGCTTCATCCCTCACACCTCGTGCTCAGAATGGCTTATGTCCCTTGTTTTCATCAGTTTCTCATGTATTTTTAGCCCTTTCTCTTCCTTTCCCAACCATCTCTCATGTATCTCTGGGTGTATCTTCTGAATCGAGTATTTATGCACGTGTGAGTACTCCATTGACTTTTAAGTGTGAAAAGTGCACAGACTTTTGCCTAAAGCAGCCTCTCCTATGTCTCTTACATAAGTGTATTTCTCTCTTTAATTCCATTTTCCATCCAACTTTTGTTATTGCTATTTCTCTAAGAGAGATATGGAAGCAAATGATGGGAAATAACTTATTCTTGGCATAGGTAAGACACGACTTCCAAAAAATCCCATCTCCGTAGGTTTCTGTGATCTATGGGCCTGATTCTGTTGATGTAATTCCATTGAGTTTCAACTAAGTTACACCACACCCCTATAAATAGGGAATAACTCAGTGGAATCTGTCCCTATGTGTCTCTTTCATGTGTTTCAGTGAATTTATACTCTGTTGGATGTCTAGATACTTGTCACTTCCAGGCCATTTCATCTTTTCTCCCATGTACATTGTGATTGACAGATTTGGGTAGTACAGCAAGAAATAGGTCTTCATCTGCTCTTTACTGTTGATATTTATTTTTTCCTCTCTCTCTCTCCCTCCCTCCTTCTCTGCCTTTTTTTTTTTAGAAATTCATTTTCAACAACGCACATCTCACATGGAACAGTCTCTTTAAAAAGATGTCTGCAGTCATTTTTTCTGCAAAGCAAAGCAATCCAGTTTGATAGCAACAAACTTGCAGTTCATTGCTACATGCAACAACTTATTCATCCTTGATCACATCTTTGAAAAATAAAAAACAAAACAAAACAAAAACAAAAAAAACCCACCCAAAGACTGTCTTATGAGACTCCAAAATCCTCCTGAAAACCTAGACACAGGATGAGACTTATTTAATATAATGTTTTCTGCCACATTCAAGTTCAGAAATGGTTGAAATTTTTATGAAGCAGAATTTCCAGCATCATCTCAAACAATTTCTCAGGAAGCTTTGCCAACAAATTTCCCAACAGAGTACCATTAAAAACACTGCAATTCAGCCTTAATCAAATCTAAGGGCATGTCTACACTTCCAGCAGTTACAGCACCACTCAGAGAGCACTGAAAGGAAACCACTGTTTTGTCTTCCACACTGTCAACTGCCTGTACAATAGTGTATTCTCACTTGCAGCACTTGCAGTGGTATTTGGAGTGTTGCTCTCTGGACAGCTATCCCACAGAGCATCTCATCCTCTTCTGCTGCTAAGAGTTGTGGGAAGATGGAGGGGGTCACAGGACATTCTGGGTCCTGTCCCAATGACCTCTGATGCATTGCTTCACATCCCAGCAATCCCTGTTCTTCTGTCTGCATTTGGCACCATCTTTCAATGTTTTGTGTATTGCTCATTCTGCCTCTTTGGTCTGCAGGAATGGATCCCGCACTGAATATGCTGCTTGCTCTCACTAACACGTCACAAGTGGCAGTGAAGTTATTCTTTAAACTACAAAGCAGGAGGAATTTGACATTGATCTCACCACATGTAATAACTATGACATGAGATTGCTTGTGGCATTCAGGGAGGTGCTGACCACAGTGCAATGTCACTTTTTGGCTCGGAAGACAAGCACTGAGTGGTAGGATCACAGTGTCATGCACATCTGGGATAATGAGCAGTGGCTGCAGAACTTTCTGAAGAGGAAAGCCACATTCATGGGACTGTGTGATGAGCTGGCCCAGCCCTGCAGCACAAAAAAATGAGAATGAGAGCAGTCCTGTTGTTGAAGCGCATGGCGATTGCACTGTGGAAGCTGGCTACTTCAAACTGCTACCAATCGGTTGCTAACCATTTTGGAGTGGGAAAGTCAACTGTTGGACATGTGTTGATGGAAGTATGCAGGGCCATTAATCGCATCCTGCTCTGAAAGACCATGATTCTGGGAAACGTGTGTAACATTGTCGATGGCTTTGCATAAATGGGCTTCCCTAACTGCGAGGGGTGATAGATGGCACACACATTCTAATTCTGGCACTAGACCACCTAGCCACCAAGTACATTAATCAGAAGGGGTTTTCTCTATGGTTCTCCAGGCACTCATGGATCCCATGGGTGTTTCACAGACATTAATGCAGGCTGGTATGGAAAGAACTGGCCTGTTCAGGAAGCTGCAAGCAGAGATGTGCTTCCTGGACCAGAAGATCACCATAGGGGAAGTTGAAATGACCACTGTGATCCTGGGAGACCCTGCCTATGCCTTAATGCCGTGGCTTATGAAGCCATACATGGGAACCTTGACAGCAGCAAGGAGCGGTTCAACAACAGGCTGAACAAGTGCAGAATGTGTTAAGTGTGCTTTTGGCCATTTAAAGGCCCACTGGCGCTGCCTATATGGGAGGCTGGACCTCACTGATGACAATATTCCTATGCTTATAGCTGCATGCTGTACATTCCATAATATTTGTGAAGGGTAGGGGTGGCTCCAGGCACCAGCGCACGAAGAGCATGCCTGGGGCGGCAAACTACGGGGGGCAGCCTGCCGGTTGCCGTGAGGGTGGCAGTCAGGTGGCCTTTGGTAGAATGCCTGTGGGAAGTCCGCCGGTCCTGTGGCTTCGGTGGCAATTTGGCAGCAGGTATGCCAAAGGCGTGGGACTGGTGGAACTCCCACAGGCATGCCGCTGAATCTGCATTACCAGCGGACCTTCTGCAGGTATGCCACCAAAAGCTGCCTGACTGCCGTGCTTGGGGTGGCAAAATACATAGAGATGCCCCTGGTAAAGGGAAGGCTGAAAGATTCACTCAGGGCTGGAGCACTGAAGCTCAGTGCTTGGAGGCTGAATTTGAACAGCCAGAGACCAGGGCTATAGAAGAGGGGCAGTGCAGAGCCATAAGGATCAGGGCTGCCTTGAGGCAGCAATTTGAAGCTGAAAGCCACTAATATTTGTAACTATGCTTGGGAGTGCAGTGCCTGTAATGCTAGAAGGTGATTGTGATTGGTGCAGACGATGCACTACAAAGATTTAAGAAAGTTGCCTATTGTTTTCTAGGGTTCTGTTTGCTTTCAATTAATGGAATAAAAATTGCTTTCAAACCAAAAATTGCTTTCAAACCAACTGGAAGAGAGAGACAAATAAAAAGAACACAGCAGCAATGTGGAGGATGGGGAAGGGAGGCTCCCAGAAGGAGATGGGGTCCCAAGACAGTTAAAGATTTGTGTATGTCCAGGTATTATACGCAACCTTGTCCTCTGGAGTACAGTGCAGAGGGTACTGTACTTGGGCAGGGCTAAACTGCAGAGGGATGGGTATTGAGTGCAGTGGGTACTGGGAGTCCACAGGTCTGGACTGTGATGGGGCAGGAGAGGAATGCAGATGGTACAGACTGGAGCCAGGAGGTTGATTAGAGTGTGTTGGCGGTGTCTGGGGACTGCATGGGAAAGAGTTTTGTGACAGTAGCTGGATGCGAGGGCGGGCACGAAGCTGCTTGGTTTGTAGTGCTAGTAGTGCCTGGAGAGTGTCCGCTTGGCACTCCATAGCATTTAAAAGTTGCTCCATGGCTTTGTTCTGGTGCGCTGCATTCTCCTTTCTGTTCCTCTTCTTGCAGTCCTGCCACTCCTTCATTTCCTGTTTCTCGGCAGTGGTGTGCATCGTGACATCAAGCAGAAAGTCCTTTTTAGTTCTTCTTGGCTGCTTTCTAATTCTGCGCAGCCATTAGCTGGTGATAACAAAGAGGAAGACTGGGCTCACAAGGTCATATCTGTGAAGCCAAAATGCAACATTTTACAGAAGCAGTATTTTTTGCAACACACAGATTCAGTGATTTAAAACAAAGCCACAATTCACAGTCACTAACTGGCTAACCCCAGGCAAGCACACATGAGCCAAAAGACCCCCAAAATGGTGAATAACCACAGGGGCAGGGGAAATCAGTGTTCCAGGACTGTACTGTACACTGGGCACATGGCTCTTGGGGACAGCCAGCATGTGGGGGGAGTTTATAATCATTCCTGCCCCCACATTTTCCAGATATTGTGTCCATTATGGAAGATATCTCGCTGCTGAGGGTGAGCAGGAAATCAGGGGAGAATCTTCTGTAAAACTGTGGCTTCCGCCCTGGCCCTTATGTGGCTCGCCTGTGTGCAGCAATGACCTCACCACCACCAGTGACAGCAGAGTGATGCGGAAAAGTTACCCACAAGAAACAAAGCAGCTCTGCCAAAGAAGCTGTGGCAGCGGATTGCCCAGTATGGAGATCTCTGAGGCAGATTCCCATGAAGCGAAGGAGTCAGTCAACACCCTGTTCCGTCGCTCAGAGTAGGCATGTGGTGGTACATGCATCATAGAGATACAAGCCCACTTTCTGCAACACTCCTGCCCTCAACAACTCACTTCAATGATTCCCAAAATCAAAGCCACTTAGCAGGGGCCTCCTCTCCTGTTTGCACTTCACCAAGCTCTGACAGCTGTGACTGGCTAGCCTCCTCTTGGGTAGAGAAGAGCTCCTAGCTACATGCATCTCTGACCTCTGAGTCATCCCCTGCCTCTGGGTTCCCTTCCCGCTCCACTTCCTCATCCAAGATTTCCTCCTCTTGGCTCGATCCACTCTTGACTGGCACGCAAGCCACCAAAGTATCCACCAAAGTATCCACAGTGGCCTTTGCAGTGGAGGTGGGGTCGCCACTGAGTATGGTGTCCAGCTCTTTGTAGAATCGGCAGCTCATGGGCGCAGCACCAGAGCACTAGTTTGCCTCCTGCGCCTTGTGGTAGGCTTTCTGCAGCACCTTAGCTTTGAGCCTGCACTGCAGTGTGTCCCAGTCATGGCCCCTTTCTGTCATGCATTGTGAAATCTGTCCATAGGTATCATAATTCCTATGGCTGGAGTGGAGCTGGGATTGGACAGCCTCCTCTCCCCAAATGCTGATGAGATCCTGCAGCTTGGCATTACTTCAAGCGGAGGATCGCCTGGTGTGTGGAGCAGGCATGGTCACCTGGAAAGATGCACAGTGATCACTGCACATGTCATCGAGCAAACAGGATGGGGACTTCCAAAATTCCCAAGGAATTTAAGGGGTGGGGTTCACGGTCACCTGAGGGCAGAACAGTAGAGTTCAAACCAATTACCAGAGAGACGAGAAGAGGCTTTGTGGGACACCTCCTGGAGGCTAGTCGCAGCACTGTAATCAACCAGGGTGTCTACAATAGCACCGCAGCACTGTAACCTGGTGCAAAAAGCTGTATGCATCTCATCAGGGTGGTTTTCTTCCAGCACTGCATTTGAGCAATTTCTGTGCACTAAGTGGCTTGGCAGTGTGTACACCTCTGGAGTTACACCACAGAAAGCTGCTCTACTGCACAGAAACGTGCCAGTGTAGACAAGGGATAAGTAACCTTAATACTTCTCCTCCCATTAGCTCAAACCCAGAACCTTTTTTGACAATTAGTTCTACTAATGAATGACTGTTTTAAGTCATAATAACCTAAAAAATATCT
This sequence comes from Chelonoidis abingdonii, assembly GCF_003597395.2. Classification (NCBI taxonomy): domain Eukaryota; kingdom Metazoa; phylum Chordata; order Testudines; family Testudinidae; genus Chelonoidis; species Chelonoidis abingdonii. Next base: position 111,775,283 of record NC_133771.1, read on the forward strand.
GCTTACATATTCCTTCACTCTTGCATCTCACGATGTCACCAAGCAGATTACTTGAGTCAAAGCCTTGAGTTCTCTTGGATATTGCTGAGATCACAATGGGGTGTAGCCACAGGTGGATATGGCTGGGGAGGCCCACCATTTAGCACTCAGGCCCACCCATATCTGAGCCTGTGTGAAAGCAGAAATCAATGTTCATGTGGTTGCGGAACAGAAACTCCTTGACTGAAGATCAGGTGGTGCTTGGTCCATCTGTGGAACATCAAGGCTGGTGTGGAATGGAGCGGAAAGTCCTGCAGGCTCCACCACTGCCTCCACCTAATGCTGCAGACTTCTCCTGACCCTGGAAAATTTTGATGAGAGCCATGCTCTGTTTGGGAGCCGACAGCCCCCACACATGCTGGCTTAAACCAAGCCTGCCTGTGGGGCTGCCCAGACAGCCCATGTCCACTGCCCAGTCCAACCCCCAGGCTCCCTGCTCATAAACCCCTTCTCTGCACTGAGCTAGGTCCCTACAATTCTGCCCCCAGCATTCAAATATAATATAATATAATATAATATAATATAATATAATAAAAATTATTTGCTGTAATGTCAGAACTTTGGTCATCGACCATCCACTGTAAATTGGAACCCGCCCAAATTTCTACCCCTAGATATGCCACTGGCTTGCAGATGTTTCATAATTATTGGTTTGGGTTTTTTTTAGTCATAGTCCATAATAAATGCTTTTCAAAATAATCTATTGTCCTTCTTCCCTTTCCTGTCTCAGTTGGAGTGATGAAATCTGACTACTGAGGTTGATAAGATCAAAAGCTAAAGAGCTAACTCTAACAAGCAGGTTATTCTTGGATTAAGAGGTCAGCAAGGGCATTGTGAATGAATGTTTCTTAGAAGAGATTACATACCACTATATACATGCATGGTATACTCAAACCTTGAATACTATTTGCATTTTTGGTTGCCCCGTCTTCACACACACACACATGCACACACACACAAAGATTTATTAGGATTGGAGGATTGGAAAAGGGGCAGAGAAATGCCACAAAAATGATTAGGGGTATGTAAAAGCTTTCATATAAGGAGAGATTAAAAAGTCTGGGACTGTTCAGTTTAGAAGACAGATTAATAAGGAGGTTTATTGTAGAAGTATAGTGTGGAGAAAGTGAATAGGAAAGTGTTATTTGTCCCTTCACAGAACATAAGAACCGGGGGACACCCAATGACATTGATTAGCAACAGTTTTAAAACAAAAGGAAGAACTTCTTCATATACTGCACAGTCAGCCTATGGAACTCATTGCCATTGGATGTTGTGATAGTCAAAAGTATAACTAGGTTAAAAAAAACTTAAATAAGTTCGTGGAGGATAGATCCATCAGTGGATATTAGCCACGATATTTAGGACAACCCTAGACCTCCAACTGCCAGAAGCTGGGACAAGATAACAGGAAATGAATCACTTGAAATTACCCTGTTCTGTTCAATCTCTCTGAAGCATTTGGCACTGGTCACTATCAGAGACTGGACACTGGGCTAGATGGACCATTGATCTGACGCAGTATGGCCGTTTTTACATTCATTCACCAGAATGCTATAGGCAATTAGTCTCGCTCCACAGATGCAAAGCAGCTATATACTCAGCTCAGCTGATGGCTGGGAGGGGTTTACAACAACATTGTATTGCCACAGTGGTGTAAAGCAGCCAGAGCATTCCTGTGAATCTGGGCCTGTGTTCGGGTGCAGTGGGAATGTCTCTGCCCCAGCTACTCCTATGGGCAGCTCACATTACCTCCTACATTAAGCCACCACAGAACACTACTCTGTGATATGCAAAGAGTTGTGGAGTCCCCTTAATGTTGAATCTCCAAAGCCTGCCTCTCCTGCCTACTGTGCAGCAGAAATAAAATGTTTTCGATGTTTGGAGCCTTGCATGCCTCGGAGAGAAAAATGGAACTGGGCTCAATTTAAATATGCAGCCCAGTAAAAGCGATTTTAGAAAGAAGATTTCTGTCTCTCTGCAAATTAGTAAGTGGAAAAGGAAAACAATGCAATTTGTTACATTGGATTCCAGTGAAATAGCTCAAGCTCTTCTGACTTTTGTTGGCCTTGTCAAAACAATATCACTGAAGAGAAAAGATTGAAGAACAAACACCTAGGGAACAGAATCACCTTGACTGTGAGACAGCTCAAGAAATTCGGTTTTAAATTCTGTTATTCTAATGTAATATGTATTCATTGTTTAACAAAAGATAGCTTGAGGTCATGTAGTGGCTATGGAGTCTGTGATGTGCCTGTTAAAGCCAATACTTTGCACCTTTAACCTGCATAGCACATCTATGGAGGCAAGAAGGAGATTGAGTAATTTACTCAACAGTTGACCACCAAGTTATAGTTTGTCTAGTTATTTTTCCATATTTTGTTGAATGTATTTGTATTCAGCTTCTTCTTTGTAGTGAGCTCCATTATCCTAACCCATTGTCATTAAGATTCTAAGCAGATAGAGACCTCCTGTATTTATATGTCTGAGTCATTCCTTCTGATGCTGGCTTCCCCCCTCTGAATTATTATTTCTCTCTTTCTATTAAAAGTTGACATGACTAACAATGTCATTTTCAGAACAAGACTCATTTCTCATAAATGACAGATATCTCTTTATTTCTGTTGTGAATATTATAACAGAGGAAAAAATTAGAGATATTGAAGGAGTTATGTGGAATCAAAAACTGCAAGTTACTGTATAATAATGATGCTTTGTAGCAATCCATCAGCCTGCAAATACTAAATAGTTTTAAGTTTTTACAAGGTTTATAACAGAACTGATCATTTGTAGTTTCTCCTTTCTTCATTGGAATGCAATTGAGTTGTTTTTTTTTTAAATTTAAACTTTCGATCAGGTGTTCTTCTGTTCTGATTTAATCACCAAGATCTACCCTCATCATCAAAATTCAGTGATCAGGGTGATATCTTTGCAATATTAGTGTAACACACACACCTCCTGAGTGTGGTGTTCTGTCCCATCTAGTGACATCGAGACCACTTAGAGAGAGAAAGATTAATGAGTCTGCTCTACAGCTTTCGCTAACAGCCAGTTGGATTTTAGCTCATGTGATAGAGGCTCATGCACTGGGTTCCCAGTTCGATCCCGCCCTCTGATATCCAGAGCTGTTGTCGTTACATAAGCATCAGTTTTTAGTGTCCCATTCTTTAAGTAAGAATGAACCACGCCTTTTGCGAGATCTCTCCCTTTGGCATAATTAAACCACCCTCCACAAGTGGCAGTAGTTACATTGGTGGGCGATGCTTTCCCGCCAACAAAGCACTGTCCACATTGGTGCTTTTGTCAGTGAAACTGATGTCGGTCAGAGGTGTGGGGGGTTTTCACACTGCTGACCAACAAAAGTGTTACTGACAAAAGTGCTAGTGTAATATAGCCTTAGGCTATGTCTACACGATAGAGACAAGTCAACACAAGCCACGCAGTGATCATAAACTGCAATAATTACATCACTTGTGCATGTTCCAACAACACTCCCTGTGTTGGTGGAGCACATCCACAGTTGGTACTTTAGCACTGACAGAAAGAGCAGTGCAGCATGCTATCCCACTGTGCAACTTGCCACCTTCTGCTGGTAATAGTTGTGGGAATGGGGAATGAATCACAGTGCCTCATGGTTGCGGACTCACCCTCCCATGATGCAGTTGTTTCTGTCCCATCATTACATGGGCTTCTGACTACCTTTTACACCATTTTTCAGCAGCCCCTATAAACTGCATGCCCACCATCTCTGCCTGAAATTATGGATCCAGGACTTCTCTCTAGTGTTGTGATAAGTGTTACGAGCACAACACAGCTGATCATACAGTATCTTCTGAACAAGAATCCATGGTGCCTGCCCTGCTGTGTACCATGGAAAGAAACCATTCCAGATTACTTTTGGCATTCATGGAGCAACTGCACATTGTGAACCATCACTATTGGGCTCTGGAAACAAGCACCAAGTGGTGGGATTGCATTGTTATCCAGGCATGGGATGATGAGCAGTGGCTGCAGAACTTTTGGATGCACAAAGCCACCTTCTTAGAACTATGTGTGGAGTTCACCCCTGTCTTGAGGTGCAAGGACACCAAAATGAGAGCTGCACTCTCAGTAGAGAAGCATGTGTTGATCACTGTGTGGAAGCTGGCAACTTCCAGGCTGCTACCAGTCCGTCATGAATCAGTGTGGAGTTGGGAAGTCCACCATGGGGTTTGTGTTCACGTAAATTTGCAGGACCATTAATCGTATCCTGATACAAAGGGCTATGACTCTGGGAAATGTGCATGAAATAATGGAGGGCTTTGTGGCAATGGGATTCCCTAACTGTAGTGGGGGAATTGATGGCACATATATCCCAATTTTGCGACAGAGTACATCAATACAAAGGGGAACTTCTGTGCGGTATTGCAGGTGCTTCTGGATCACTGGGGAGGTCAGGGAATGTGCATGATGCAAGCATATGCAGTAGCACTGCTCTGTACAGAAAGCTGCAACCAGGGACTTTCTTTCCAGACCAAAAGATTCCAATGGAGGATATTGAAATGCCTATAGAGATCCTGTGAGACCCAGTGTACCCCTTAATCCCATGGCTCATGAAGCCTTACACTGGAAACCTGGACAGCAGCAAGAAGCGCTTCAACAATAGGCTGACCAGATGCAAAATGACCTTTGAATGTGCATTTGGCAGATTAAAGACTTGCTGGTGCTGGCTTTATGACAGGTTAGACCTCAATGAGGAAAATATTCCCATGATCATAGCAGTCTGCTGCGCTTTGCATAACATTTGTGAAGCTAAGGGGGAAAAGTTTCCCCAGGAGTGGAACATGGAGGCCGATTGCCTGGCAGATGATTTTGAGCAAACAGATACCAGACCTATTAGAGAGGAACAATGGGAGGCATCGGGCAGGCTTTGACGCAGCATTTTGACAATGAGCCCCAGTAATGTGTTTTTATATAATGCGTTCTGCCATGTTTTGTTTACTTGCTGACCATTTTGTTGATTGCTTTCTGACCATGTAGTCTGCAAATGTGCCAATTGCCACTGTATGTTAATTCCTGCAGCAACTACCATGTGTAGGAGACAAAGATTGATTTCCTTTCTAAGTGTAACATTTTTATTAAACAGCATTTAACAATACACAGAAAATAATTTCCTGCAACGGACATAACACTGTGAGGAACACATCTGACGAAGTGTGTATTCACCCACGAAAGCTCATGCTCCAAAACGTCTGTTAGTCTATAAGGTGCCACAGGATTCTTTGCCTCTCTTAATGAAAGCTCCCATAGCTGTGTATAAGCTGAGCTATCATTGGGGAACCTGCCCAAAGTGCTGGAGTAAATGAGGTACTGTGACAGGCTGGGAAGAGGCAAGGAATCTGTGGGTGGAGTTCTGGGAGGGCATGGCAAGCATTTCTGTATGGGCTGTAGGAGGAGGTGAGCACGCACATGTTCTGCCTACAGGACAATTAAGGACTTCAGGATCTCTGTTTGGTCCGCTATCAGTTTTATAATGCACTCCTGGTGCTCTAAAGTACACTCCTCACCCTACTTCATTTCTGGCTATCTATTTTTAAAATTTTCATGAATTGTCTTTCTCCACACCCTGTGATCTTGATCTATGCATTTCAGGCAGCTGTTCTGAGGTGTGATCAGCCCAGTCACCTGTAAGCAGGGAAGACTGTCCCCTCCCTTATGCCTATGATCAGTATTGGGATTTGTAAATCCCATTACAGAGGCCTAAACTAAGCAGTTCAATCTAAATGCTGTTTGATTTGCGACAACTAATTCAAACAACTCCCTGTTATTAAATCCACTCTGGATTTTGTTTATGGGGGCCTTTTTGTGAAGGTGCCATCTGGATGGAAAAAAGCAGTTAGTAGTAGGGTTAGGTGAAAAAACAATTATCCTGTCCCATGAGAATTTTTGAGATTTAAAAAAAAATTATCTTTGTGAATTGGGATGAAAGTTTAAATTGCAACATTTTTCACACACTGACAAATCAAAACATTTTTTGATCAGGTCAGTTGAAATGTTTCATTTTCATTTTGAACTTTTAAAACCTTTTATTAGTCTAAATCTACTAAACTTTCAAAACAAAAAGTCATTTTGACTCAAACCCCAAAACTTTTCATTTAAAAATGTCAAAATGGGAAGTTTCAACAATTTCTAAATTTATTCCTAAAACTTTTTCAAAAAGTTTTCAAAAAATAAAAACCAAGCCAGTTTTGTGAACCATTTCAATTTCAACTAATAAGCATTTATTGGCAAAATAAAATGTTCATCGACAAATTATGACTAGGTGATACCCCTAAGGGATTGTATGAGGTTATCAATTACAGGTTGGTCAGGGTGGGAGGTAGGGTGCTAAGGCAAGATACTGGCTGAGTGAGACGAGCAAATGAAGTGGTAGAAAAGGTGTGAGTGGATGAAAGTGAGGGTATGGAAAGGGGGATGGAGTGGGAGTGTCTGCTCAGAAGTGGTGTGCTATATACTCCAGTTAACCTGGCAGTGCTGGGAGCTAGCTAACTGTATATTTATCTAAACTGTGTTTTAGCAGTACTTTGGACTGATCAAAATCCCATTGATGTCAGTGGGTTTTGGTTCAGGGCTCAATGGCAATTATGGTGGATGACTAACTACTTTCTTTTGCATGTGGTTTGGTAATGGTGGGGAATGACTTACAGCATGAACCAACATGCATTTTCATAATACTGTGAAATCCCTACAAAATGGAGGGAGTAGAAAATAAATCTTGTAATGGCCATCAGCCTGCAGCCCTCACTATGGAGTCACTCTTCCTTAGTTTGGCACTGGAGTGGAGACTGCTCCAGAAAGGTTTTGGATGGAGGGTCCAGTTGGATGGGTAAAAATACCTAGATATGGGGAAACCTGTCATTGTTTATCTTTCCTGGAGGAGCAGGAACCAGCAAAGACCTTGTTTTATTTATTCTGCACTCAACCGCTTAGCACTATGGGCAACTGACACAAACACTGCCTGGCCTGTTTATGCTACAGGATCCCATATGCAGCAGCAAGTCTGAAACAGATGAAGTAGCAGAGATCAGTGCAGAGCTGCCTCTTGCTAAATGACAGTCTATGGAGAAGAGCTGGTGGACATTTTTTAGGCCACATTTTTGTTTTGTTTTTATTAAAAATGGCCTTTTCTTAAAAATAAAATTGCGTAGAATGGGGAATTTCAAAGTTTTCTGTTATTTTACTAAAAATATTTTAAAATCATTGAAAATATTCCTTGCTAAAAAAACTTGGCTGTTGATAAATGAAAATTTTCAGAAAGTATTTAGATAAAAAATTCAGCCTTTTTTTAATGGTGTCACGGAGTCCCCGGGCAATGCTCTGGAACAGCTCTCCACAAAGCCAGTCAGGACTTTGGGAAGCCTCCTCTTCCTTGGAGCAGACTGTCTGCAGGGCAAGAAGCTCACACCTCTTCACCTCCTGGGTCTATCCTTGGAGCATTCAGCATCCTCTGCCCCTCCGTGCACTTCCCACAGTGAGCCCGCCCAGGCGGGGTCCCGGGGAAGCCACAGGGTCTTGCATCCCCACTTTGCAGTCAGACGTGACTCTTAGCCAGCCAGTAAAACAGGTTTATTCGATGACAGGAACACAGTCTAAAACACAGCTTGTAGGTACAGAGAACTGGACCCCTCGGCTGGGTCCATTCTGGGGGTCAATGAGCCAGACCCCCAGGTCTGCACTTCACTCCTCATCCCCAGGCAGCTCCAGCCTAATAACCCCCTCCAGCCCCTCCTCTCTGCTCAGCCCCTTTCCGGGCCAGGAGCTCACCTGATCTCTTTGTCTCCAACACCTTCAGTTGGCACCTTTGCAGAGGAGGGGCCCAGGCCATCAGTTGCTAGGAGACAGAGTGCCAGGCATTTAGGTGCACTGGCCCTTTGCTCTGCAGCAATCACACACCCTTATCCCACCACCAGATACTTAAGCACTGCATAGGGGACACTGAGGCACCAACACAGTATTCAGAGCAGACATTAAGAACATTCCCAGTTCGTCAGAAATGGGTCCATTCTGAACTCAAAAAAATTGAAACAGCTTTGAAATTTGTGTGTGTGTGAGAGAGAGAGAGAGAGAAAGAAATTGTTTTCTTGTTTATTTGCCTTAGTTCCACTGTTGGGCTGAGTTGATCTGAGCTTGACTTCACTGGTAGAAAAGAAAAGAATCCATGTAGAAAAGGGTCCATGTAGTAGATCTCAATTTATTTTTTGTAGGAAAAAAATCTTATCTATCTGTGCCCCCAAACCTAAATCAAACTTTTATGATTTGTAAAACTTTGGGTAACTTTATTTAAGGTTTTCATTTTCATGAGTATCTTTACTTCCAGTTTCAGCTGAAGTGCCAAAATTACATAATCACAGAAATGCAGGGCTGGAAGTGACCTCAAGAGGTCATCTAATCCAGCTCTCTGTGCTGAGGCAGGATCAAGAATACATAGATCATCACCAACAAGTATTTGTCTAGTCTGTTCTTAAAAACCTCCAGTGATGGTGTCAAGGTGTAACCCCTACTCTGAACATTAGGGTACAGATGTGGGGACCTGCATGAGATAACCTCTAAGCTTATTTACCAGCTTAGATCTAGTAGGTACCACCACCAAATACTTTAAACAAACGTTTATGGGAGAGTCATTTGGCAACTCTGTCTTCCCCCCAAATATTTTCCCAATCTTTATCCCCTTTTTCCTGGCAGGATTGAGACTTATTAACCTCCCATCAATTCCTGGTGAGCCCAGATCCAAAAAAACCTTGGATCTTAAAACAAGGAAAAATCAATCAGGTTCTTAAAAGAAGACTTTTAATTAAATAAAATGGGTGAAAGGAATACCTCTCTGAGATTAGCATGCAAGCTACTCTCACGGACAACAGATTCAAAACACAGAGGATGTTCCCCTGGGCAAAATCTTAAAGAAATTCAATTTGATTCTCCCTCTTATGCAAAATGAAGTCACAAAAGAAAATAAACATAATCTAATACATTTCTTCTCTAAACACTTACTACTTTTAAGAAATGTTAGATGGCTGATTCCTGGTTTCTTCACTCTGGCACAAACTTTCTCTGAACAAAGACTGATTTCCCTCCTCCCTCTTTGAAAACATCTCGTCCCCTAATTGGTTCCTCTGGTCAGGTGTCAGCTAGGCTATGTGAACTTCTTAACTCTTTACAAGTAAAAGAGGAATTAACTCTGGACTGTCTGTTTATGACAGATGGGCATTTCACAACCTTCTTTGGAAGCCTATTCCAGTTCTTACCTATCCTTATAGTCAGAATTCCCCCCCCCCCCAATATCTAACCTAAATCTCCCTTGCTTCAGATTAAGCCAATAATTTCTTGTCCTACCTTCAGTGGATGTGGAGAACATGGAAATTCCATAAGGATTCTCATGGTAATTGTGGCCTGACCAGAAAATCAAGATGGGCTGGAAGTCTTGTGAGAAAGCACATTCTCAGAAGATTCCTAACCCAATTTTGCAAACTCGAAATATTTGAATAAGGTTTGTACAGTGTAAGTGTAAGAACCCTTGTGTGTTTTTCAAAATGGAATAAACGTCTCACATCCCTCACTAGTATGCTTGCAAAGGCTACAGTAACACTGTAAGGAAATTCTTGGCCCTCTGATCGCTTTATTGACACAACTGAGTCTTTACGTGAACAATATAGTCCAATTGTAAAGGGGGACAGCAAGTGGGCATCACCCAGAGCAACTTGTAAACATTTTGCAAGGAACTTAAGCCCTTTTACTAAGCAGACAAATGTGATTATCGGTAAACACAGAATACCAATAGTCTTATTGCATAGCATCCACAATGTGGCCCATTATTTTACCAGATGTGACATTTATGTGAGATCCCATCTAATCAAACTTCAGATAAATTGCACAATTTGTTACCTTTAAGAAATAAAAATAGCTCATTTCTCTGGAAAATCACGACCAAGAATCACTGAGAGCAGCACAAATATACTTTGTGACCCACAGGCTATAGAACACCTAGTGGGGCAGCATATTGTGTGAAACTGCTTTGCAGTAGTACTAGCTGTTTACATGAAAAGGTTCCATTCAGAGAAACATCCAAGAGTTCAGAACCTCACCCAAACTTCAGGAGTCAACAAAAGTTTACTGCAAATCTTTGAGTTTTCTTCCTTTTACTTGGGCCAGTAAAATACAGTGAAAACAGCCTATTGTGTGGTGTTTGGGGGCTTATGTTTCTAGTTGAAAACTGGAAGTGCAGAAATGTATGAAAATTGAGAAATGATTTGGGTGAAGGTGGAGTCTAAGCGGCTACCTAAGACAGTGTGTGTGTGGGGGGGAGGGTTATTATTATTTTTTAAATAAACTAAAAAATGGTCTGGTTTGGGATTTGGATGCAGGCTTGCTAGGATTGTTTATTTGAACCAGACACCCCATAACTATATAGAATTGGCTCTATGCACTCTGTGTGAGCAAGAGACTAACAGTAGCTAAGCAAATTCTTAATGACTAGTCCAGAAGATTGAGAAAATTGAATTGAAAATGTACACACACATACACATACACAATCAGTCAATCAATCAATCAGTCAAAATAGCTCAGCTAACACTCAACACATCTGAGTTTCAGAATGACACAACAGTGCACCCTCCCGGCAGCTCTAACCTATGCATTGACCCTGTAACCCACTCCTCTTTGCACCTTAATGTCTGATTTATTAGAAACAATAAAAATAACCGTATCCATTATGAAACTGAATATTAATCATTACAGTCCAAGGTAATAATGAAACAAACATCTCCTGCCAAGCTACCTACAGCATATATATAGAAAATGATCATTCTTTGGTTCACATTGGTTTTATATTATGATATTTATCTTATTCTTCCATAATTTTTATGCTTTTTCCTGGTCATTTTAATTTGTTAGACCTAATTAGTTTTGCATGTGCAATAAAATATTAGTAAAATTATCAGTAAATTTTGACAAAGTAAGGATTTTTGTTCATCTATTTTATTAGGTAATTTTAAGGAAATGTGTTAGGTGCCATCTGTGTATTTTACTGATCTCTGATCATTTTACTGCTGTCTAATTAGCAGCCACAAGAGTCAGCTTATGCCTATTATCAGCATCATCTGAAGTGTTGTGGATTTATTCTAAGGGGCTTATTGAATTTCTCTAAAACTTTATTTAATATTGTCTTGGGTTTTCCCCCACGTAGTTTTATGTATCATTTTATGTTGCAGAATAAAGACTAGTATATGTGAAACCAGGATATTTATGTGTTAGCCAAACATAGTAGAAAACAAATTATTCTCCACTAACATTCAGGCTATGACATTTGTATAAAAATGCACATTAAAACCACACATATATATATTGTTAAAATCACTAAGCATATCTTTATGTTCTGTTTACTAAACCTTTTGTAATAACAGAAGCCAACACAAACATATTTGTCATGCTGTCTAAAGTGGCTCATAACCAAGAGGACCAATCTCAGGGCAGATAGTCAAAAAGCAGAGCAGACACCCCAAATGGTTGTATGTTCTATAATTAGATTTCATCACCCCAATAAAAAAATGTCAATTCCAGAAGTACTACAATAGTCTTGTAATAATCATTGAGAGTCCCCTTGGACACCAGTTTATCTTGCCACCCATCTCTCCCTTGATGATCCCTTGCATCTCTCTCTTGATGCAACACAATACCTCCTTTGCCTTCAGCGGCCCATCTTGTACACAAGACAAATCCTTTGCAGTGATTAATACTTTGTTTCCTTTTTGATGAACTACACAATTCTTGACATGACAAAAGTCCTTGACATGAGCTGGCACCTGGTCAGCCAGCTTTAAAATATTTAAAAAGATAATATTGTGATTTCAGAGGAATTAAAACAACCACAGAATGTGCTGCCTGGATATATAAAATGCATATGGAAGCCCAAATGATCAGAAGAGCCAGTTTGTATTTAAAGTAGTGATAATCCAAAGCCCCTTCAAGTAAATGGAAAAACTTCTGTTGACTTAAGAGGGCTCAGGAAAAGTCTCTGTAGGTTATCCAAACCTCTCTGGTCTAGAAATCAGGCTGGAAGCACCCCAGAGCATGTTTTCTTAGGAGCTGGGGTGTTGTGAGTTTGAGACCAGCAAAGTAGTGTTCTTGTATTCTTTGTGTAAGTAGAGCAGTACTCTTCCAGTGGCACTCCATCCTCAAAATAACAGCCCTCTCATACCATACATCATTTAGGAATAACTTAATCAGTGTTCAGTGTAAATATTGGTGGTACAAATCATGTGTCTGTATAGCTTGGGACCATAACATTTTAAAATGTTCTCTCCTCAGCTATGACATGCTAAACAAAGGGTACATCTTCACTGGAGCTGGAAGATGCAAATTGCAGCTCAGGTAGATAGAACCACAGTAGTTCTGAGACAGCTTGCTAAAAGTAGAGTGCAGCCACATGGCATCAGCAGGGGAGAGGCTAGCCATCTTTATGTCTTGAACTAATATGTACTTGGGGGGGCTAGCTCCCCCCACCACTGCAGCTGCTACACTCTATTTTAAGTGCACTAACTCAGAGTAGGTCTACCCCAGCTGGAAGTTACAGCTGCATCTCAGATCCAACACACCCCGCTTTGGGCCTGGTTAATCTCTAGAAATGTATTGGTGCTAAAGAAGGTGTCAGTGTTCCCTCTAAATTAGGACTGACCCCCATGCCTCAGGTTAGTCTTAGGAGCATTCTGGTGTTGAAGATTCAGTCCTTCAAAAATATCAAACCAAAGTCCTTTTGTGGTAAGCATGAAAACCAGAGGATAATTATCTGTTGATTCATTTTACAGGTGAAAGGGGGCTTCTTAAACCAGATGACCTTGACAAATTTCAGTTTTGATAACCTTATTCTGTCTATCCAACCTCCCTGCACCTTCAGTTAGATGTGATATCTAACTGTTTGTTAGATTGTTTAGTATTGCAGTAAATTACTGAGCAGCTGTCCTATCCATCCCAGAGCAGGCTTTCTTTAATTGTGGAGGGTATAGCGGTTGGAGTGAGTCTTTTGTGCATATAGACAGTGTGCTTCTAAAGTGTTTGGGAATCTTCAGAATGATTTTAAAATCAAATCATCAAAGATTTTAACACATTATTCATTTCCTTCATTATGTTTACATAATTGTCTAATAAAACAGGTAATGAGTTACGAGATGCAAGGGTAGGATAGAATCTAGCTCCTCCTTCCAGCTAGCATCTGGGAGCATTAACCCTTTTTGTGATTTAGAATTTGTGGTGCATGGTGTTTATATATCTATCTGTAACATGATTTCATAGTGTTTAAGGCCAGAAGGGACTATTAGATTATGTAGTCTGACCTCCTTTCTATCACAGGTCATTAAATTTCACTCAATCCTCCTATACTGAGCCCAATGATTATAATTACACTAAAGCATTTCAGTCCTCATGAGACTAAATTGTGTGCCACAGATAGAGAACAAGAGACACTGAGATATTACCAGTGTCCAAGGCCCATTCAATGGCTGGCTATTGTTTTGGTGAGACGTCCAAATGATCCATGTCCTATGCTGCAGAAGAAGGTGAAAACCCATCAAGATCCTTCCCAATCTGACCTAGAAGAAAATTCCTTCCCTACCCCACATCTGACAATAGTTTGACCATGAGCGTGTGAAGAAGACTATCAACCAGGCATATAAGAGAGAGGACTCTCTGCACCACCTAAGAGCACCACATCCAGTTTCCATCTCTAGTGATGGCCAATCTCTGATGCTTCAGATGAAGGGAAAGTACTGCCCAGAATATATATGGCCAAGTATGGGGGGAAGAGGGAATCTTTCTAACTGCTGAATGCAACAAGTTGAATCCCTGAAATATGACATCGGATATAGTCAATCTTAATGCAAAGCTGCAAATGTTATGGGCATGTTGAGGGAAATAATGGAATGGTTGCAATTTTTAAAATAGTAAATAGTAGACTAATTGAAGTTTATGTCATAGTAAGGACACAAATATCACGAATCTACACATTCCAAAGTCATGGAGCCCAAAGTGCTGTGTGTGCATGCATGTTCCAGTTCCTTCTGGAAGGTAGTTTCACATAATGAACTGCTGGTGCAATTTCTGATATTGCTTGATACTGATATGGCTGAAGACAGATGTCAAACTGTTCAGTGGGTACTGACAGTTTTCACAGTCTAGTCAGCATAGTGCTGACTTTTATCCATCAAGTTGGATAAAAAGATCTCCCCAAGAGTACATTACAGGTATTAACCACAAGATGGCTCAATAGGAGAGGGAAAAGTACCTTTTAGCATTAGAAACGAGTTCACTGTATCCAATTTTAACGACTAGACATAGAAATCTTAGATCTTGCCACACCAAAATGAAAATCTATGCAACTTAATTTCTATTTCACACAAATTCTACACAGATGAAAACCTGATTTATATTAGAGACTATCATCAAGCTTATTTACATTTGACTGTTTTCCTCCATTCTAAATAAAAAAGTTTGGCTGAAGTTTTCGTGTAACTATGGGGTGACAGATCTAGAATACTAAAACCAATAGGATTTTGCTGAAAATAAAGTTTTTCTAGAAAGAGGCTGGTTGCTGTATTTCACAGACAGTAAGTTCAGCATGAATCTTCAAATACTATTTTAAAAAGGTATTTCTAATTAAGCTGATTTAATTAATCATGCTTATACTGTGTTGATGCACACAAGTTCTTAAAAAAGGTAGAATACCAATTACTTAGATGCCATTATTAAGAAAGAGAGAGAGATTGATCAAGGTAGATGGTGTTGACAATTCTGACAATTTTACTGCAAGTCTTGTGAAATTTGGAGGGGAGGTTATTTATTTTCTGTTTTGTTGTTCTTGTTAAAACTCCATCTACTGCAATAAGGAGATTCAAATGAAAATTGAAATCCCCATGCAAACAAAAGAAAGTTTGTAGCCTTCATGCTTGCAGAGAAAAACTTTGAAATGAGAGCACACTAAATGATTGAAAATCTGGAGGCAATTAAAAAGAATCCAAAATGTATTATTAAAGAAAAAAACAAAACCTTGTGATTTGTAATCCAGCCTCATGATTTTCTGGGTCTTGACCCATGATTTTTGAATGATTGGGGTTGACAATAACTATAGATATCAGGCAGCAAATAATCCTCCTAGATTTAAAATACAAACCCCACAACCCTGCAATGATACAAGCTAGTCACTCTCACACTTCTGCATTTGAACAAGACTCGCAGGGTCTGATTCTGACACTCACCAATGTAACTGTTATTCTGGTACAACTCACTGAGTTCAGTGAAATTGCTCTGAAGCAAGTAGGTTCAAGAATAAGACCCTTAGTCCTTCTACCTTATAGGTTATGTTCAAGTGATCCAAACTAAAGCATTTCTTTACATTAAAGAGATGCTTTCATAGCAACCGCTGACATTTTCTAGCAGCTTACTCATACTAAATGAGTATTTCAACTTGAAATTCACACTTCTTATATAACACTCGTAACAACTGCCACACACTGTACTCACTACTTCATCAGGGATGGTGTGCATGAAGGAAATTTGAAAAAAAAATCTTTTCCCTCAGTCTACATAACAATACAGTGGAAGAACAGGCTATAGGGAAGCACACATAGGTGGAGTCTTTTTCACATCAGACACCACTACCCTATTCCAAATCTACAGGCCTTCATTGATGGGTAGGGGCCATTGAACCCAGGCCACAAGTAAATATTAGAGACAACAAACGAAAGCATAGGGACTGGAGTGAAGGTCAGAGGTTACCAATGGGGACACTAAGCAGATAACCCCCAAAAGCACCCCTTTCTTCTCAAAGGCATCTAAGGAGTGAGTGGACACCGTGCACAGGAAAAATGCTTAGAGGTATGACTTACCAAGGGATCAGAGAGGGGTCCCACAGTCACACAGCATCATCTTTCCCCTTCCCCATCTAGCTTCCTTCTCCTGGTGTGATGGATAGTCATCTCGGCCAGCACCAGGAGGAGGCTGATGATGAGGTCTCATGACTTTGTGGGACCAAGGAGGGGGGAGTATACATGAAGAAGTGAAGGGAGAAGTGCAGCCAGAACTGCAGCAAAAGGATCTGAAGGAGCCAGGAGAGGGGCTGCAGCCTGAAGTACCCTAGATAGATGTGTGCCAGAGTCTCCCTCTTGCCCCAGAAAGGGCCAGTGTCAGGGGAGTTCATAAATTGTGCCAGGTACATACCTGTGCTCTTGGAACCATGGAGGAGTTACCAAGTGATGTCTCCGGTAGGCCATGGAACCAAAGTGGAGTACAGACTGGTCTGCTGGAGTTCCCTGCTCTCCTCAGTTGGCAGCAGGTCCCATATCTTGGTACTGGGCTGGGACACGAGGGCAAGGAAGAGAATGGTATGAAGCATCCTGGGCACAGTTGTCTGGGCAAAGTTCAAAGACTGGATATTGTTCAGGTGACTTAGATGGCATGTTGGGGTTGGACGCAGAGGTTTGTGGGGTGGGGCCCAATGATGTGTTCCAGAAAGCCTGGCGTGAGGGGTGGTGTGAAGCACCCTCCCACAGGACCCACTTAAGAAAAGCAGGAGGCAAGGCTGCCCTTTTACCCTGGAGCACAAGTGGGGGATACCCAGGACGGGCAACCCCATGAGCTAACTGAGGGCCATGGGGTGTACCCAATCTCTCCTATCATAGTCCAGGAGGTCTGCATTTCTGGTGACACCAGTCAACACCATACTCCATTGCATCAAGGCGGATTCCACCTGCTGCACATAAACATGGGGGGCTGGCTTTAAGCATAGTTCCAAGGAAAGGAGATTGCACCTAGATCTTGGGGTTAGGAAAAGACATGGGGGAAAGGTTACAAACTCAACCAGCAGTTAAAGGACAGAGATTACAAAGAAGAAATGTTGGGCTAGGGATATACTATTTTAAATATTTTTATAACATCCCCATACTGCATCTCATTTGGTTTATAAAACTAGCAGAATCAAGTTAATTTCAAAAGATAAATACACTTACCCCTTCATCCCTTCCTTTCTACTCTCCCCAAAAATAGATGTTGAAATTTACTAGAAAAACAGCTTTGAGTAATTACAGTCAATGGGAAGAATGATTCCTTATCTTGGTAACTGGAAAATCCTGTTGTTCGCAAAAATAACCTCAGAGCTATGAAGGGTGATATAAATGCTTAAATTCCCCAGAGGCATTTTTTAATGTGTGATTTTTGTTTCTAAATATTTACTTCCATATTATTAGGTGGAAAATCATTAGGTGGAATTTTCAAAGGCAGCCAGTATTGAAGTTTGTGGGAACAATAAGCCCAATGTAGAGTGCTTTTGAAAACTCTAACCCAGGGGTTCTCAGACTGGGGGTTGGGACTCTTTAGGGGGTCATGAGGTTATTACATGGGGGATCACAAGCTGTCAGCTTCCACCCTAAAGCTCACTTTGCCTTCAGCATTTAAAATGGCGTTAAATATATAAAAAAAGTGTTTTTAATTTATAACGGAGGTCGCACTCAGAGACTTGCTACATGAAAGGGGTCACCAGTACAAAAGTTTGAGAACCACTGCACCTAACTCATTTGTTTTTCTATAAGACCATACAGTAGAACCTCAGAGTTACGAACACCTTGAGAATGGAGATTGTAACTCTGAACAAAAAGTTATGGTTGTTCTTTCAAAAGTTTACAACTGAACATTCACTTAATACGGTTTTGAAACTTTACTATGCAGAAGAAAAATGCTCCTTTTAACCATCTTAGTTTAAATGAAACAAGCACAGAACATGCATCCGACGAAGTGGGTATTCACCCACGAAAGTTCATGCTCCAAAATGTCTGTTAGTCTATAAGGTGCCACAGGACTCTTTGCTGCAAGCACGGAACAGTTTGCCTATCTTGTAAAAAAAAAATTTTTTTCCCTGTAAGGAGGCGCCCTGGCTCCCCGCCGCACCTGAGGGGGAAGAGCCAGAGCAGGCCCCTCCATGGGCGGAGCCAGTACCGCCTGTTCCCGCCCCCCGGAAGTCAAGGGGCGAGACAGGAAGTATAAAAGCCAGGGCCCAGAGCTCAGTTAAGCCCAGGATGCCAAAGAGCACAGACATGGAGGCCGATCCCGCCTCGGCCCAGCTTGCCTTGTGCTCACTATCCAGAGAAGCGCTGACCGGACCTACCTCGGGCCTCGGTATCCAGAGAGCGCTGCCAGACCTGCCCTGTGCTGGGTATCCTGAGGACCCTCAGCCTGAACTACCCTGCCCGCTGCCGGAGGACCGCCAGAGCCTGCTTCCCCCATTTCTCTGAGGAACCTGTGGTCTGGGACCCGCCGAGTTACGCCGACGGAGGACAGTACCAGGGGAGGAGAACATTGGAAGTAGCCCGGGCCAGCTGACTACAGTCAGGCCGCAGAAGGCCGAGCCTACGGCTGTGTATCGGCCAGGATCCCCACTGACCACCCTGTCAGTGTGTTTCGGTTGGGAGCCCTGCTGACCACCCTGTCAGTGTGTTTCGGTCCAGATCCCCACTGACCGCCTTAGCGGCAACCTCCGCTACCAGGGCCCCAGGCTGGAACGCAGAGGAGTGGGTGGGCCTGCGTTCCCCCTGCCACCCGTAACCGGGTGGCAGAATTCCCCCTTCACCCAGAAGCCCTGAGCTGGGCTACAGTTTGTTTGGTGCCCGCCCTGCCTCAGGGCCAGGGCCTATAGACTTTGCTACCGCCCTGCCCTGCCCCAATGGACCGGAGCCTGAATTATTTGTTGCCTGCCCTGCCTAAGGGCCAGGGCCTATAGACTTTGCTTGCTCAGCCCCTGTGACCAGGAGCTGAGCCTGAACTGTTTGTTGCCCGCCCTGCCTAAGGGCCAGGGCCCATAGACCTTATTTGCTTGACCCTTGAGTACAGGACCAGCGTGGGACCCATCCCGCTGCATAGAAGGAGGCGCCCTGGCTCCCCGCCGCACCTGAGGGGGACGAGGCCCGAATCGACCGGCTTACATTCCCCTTTATTTTTTTATTAATTTATGTTTAACACAGTACTTTACTTGTTTCACCCCCAACCTCCCCGCTGCTGCTTCATTGCATACCTCCGGTTCCAAATAACTCATGTGGTTGACTGGCCAATCCATAACTCTCATAGCCTACTGTACACAGAATTGTTGGAAAGGGTTTTTTTTATGCTTTCAAGACCAGAGTTTAATGAAGCTGTACTCAGAAGAGATGTAGATATGTAGTGGTTTAAATATGCTAATTCATTCCTAGTGCAGTTCAATTTGATGTCAGTGGTGCTACAGTGGAGAGGAAATTTGGTCTATTTAATTTCATATAGAAAAAGTGCCTGATGTTTATATTGGAGCTGATTGAAAAGAACAGTTTTTCATTGAGAAATTCTGATTCAATGACTCTGAAACACGAGAATTATTGATTGTTTAAATTTTCTATGGAAATTATCAAAACATTTCATTTTTATAATGATGAAATATTGTTTTGACATGTCATAATTAAATGTATAATTAATATTTCAGTAAGATTTTTTTGATGTTTCTGAAAGGAAATATTTTGGTATTTTAGTTTCACAATAAATTTCAAAACTCTGACTTTTTGTTCCAGTTGGGAATGAAAGAAAATGTTGAAATGTTGGAATTTACCAAAGAATGGAAATTATGTTCCCCAACCACCTCAAGTTTTTTATTAGCAGTATTCTGCATCAGTATTTTCATTTATGTAATCTCCATGGTAGAAATGTTTCATGTATAAGTAAGGATGTGTCCAGATCTAAACTGCATAAAATGTTCACCACTAAATTTGTAATTTACCGCATAAAATGTTCACCACTAAATTTATCTTTTCACATGAGATTTTAAAATATTCAGAAAAGGGTTAAATGAAAATATTTCAACACTTCGTAAGTATTTTAACTTTAAATTTGCTTTGTTTGAAAGTTTTCTGAGTCAGTGATGTTCCTGGCACTTTCCAATTATACTGTTACACTTAGGAACCTGACACTTAGGGACCTGACCCTGCAAAACTCCCATTAATTCTTGGAATGAATCACCTGTGTGTAAAATTTGCTTGTGAAACTAAAAGTTAATATGTTCCTAATATGCACACAAACTTCCCTTTTTAATACTAGCACAGAAGCCATTTCTGTTTTTCTATTGAGATATTTGCCAAAATGCTTACATGTTACTGGTAGTACTGTCGGACAATTTAGTAATCAAGATTAGTATAATGCCAATTTAAACTTAGTCATCATCCAGGAATGCACTGAGGCTTAGTTTAATACAGTTAATGATTTTCACAGGCTATGAACTAATCTCCAACTCATTAAAATATTGTAAAAAGAATGAGGATTAATTGAGCTTCATCTGAAGTATTCAACCGTGAATTCTTAATTGCTTTAACTCAGCTAAGATCTGGTTGATGCCTAATTGACTTTAGAACAGGCCTTTAACAAGATCTAGCAGGCAGTTACATTTTGGCTGCCTCCATACTATGGATATAAGAAGTTTGCTGAGAATTAATTGAATCTCCTGCTCAGCAGCAAGCCAGCTGGGTCATGGGCTCTAGGGTTCTATACTACATCTAGAGGACAGAGCATATGTGCCTGTTCCCTAATACAACCAAACTCCCAAGCTCTTTTCCCTCTCATCATGCAGAGAGACAATCAATTCAATTTGCTAATCCTGGGTCCTGGAATGTGGTCCTGGTCATCTGGTGTCTTGGTAGTGTTGATGGAAAATTCTTGCTTCTAAGCATTGTTCCAGAACCCATGTTGAGAAAATGTGTGGGTCCTGGAAGAATTTATACCGGAGTTTGTCAAAAAAGTTGAAAATTTTCTCTATAAGAAATTGAGCAAAAATTTTTTTTAAATATTTTGGCTGAAAAAGTTTGGTGTTCCCACAGGAAGTTTTGAACTGAATATTTTCATTTTGAATCACTATTCCAGAATGAAGTGGAAATACTGATGTCATTTTGGGTTAATGTTATTCCATTTAACTTTGTTTCTTTAGTTTACAAAATAATAAATATTTTAATTTGAAATTAACCAAAATTTGTTTATCAATGTCTTATGGTGAAACTTTGTCAAAATTTTCCTTGTGTAATTGCGATTTTAATAAAACCATATTTTTGGTGGGAAAACTTTCCAAGCAAAAAAAAAATAAAAATAACAATGACAAGCTCTAATTTCTACTGATTTGCCAAAATCCTGTCCTTCTGAAGAAAAAGTTCAGTTTCTGACCAGCTGTCATATAAATACTTCAAGATTCCACTGAGTTTTTCTAAATACTGGCCTTGGAACAATACTCAGAAGTAAGAATTTTCCATCCACATCCCTCTGGCACCCATCACCAACGTCCAATGCTTGTCCAGTTAAATCATTAAATTTTAGACCTTAATTTATTGAATTGTTTTTCCAATTTTGTTGTTCTTGTTGCTGAAGGACAAGTATGTAAAGCCTCAATAGGTTCCCAGAATATATATGTTAATATTTGACCCTTGGCTGGTTCCTTCTCCAGCAAATTCTGAGACCCTGCTTGAGTTCCATGCAGTTGCTATTTTACAAGCACAGATCTCCTGCAGAAGGATCTGTCTTTACATGTAAAAGCAGCAGAGTCCTGTGGCACCTTATAGACTAACAGACGTATTGGAGCATGAGCTTTCATAGGTCAATACCCACTTTGGATCCGACGAAGTGGATATTCACCCACGAAAGCTCATGCTCCAATACGTCTGTTAGTCTGTAAGGTGCCACAGGACTCTCTGCTGCTTTTACAGATGCAGACTAACACAGCTACCCCTCTGATACTTGTCTTTACATGGGTATTCTGTGGGGCGACTGCCAGTGTCAGCTGAAGCAGGTCTGAGATAATGAATTGTTAGGGAGCCAAGGAAAGAGGCTGTCATTATGGAGGCCTTCACACTATGGCTTTCTGTGAATCCCTTGAGATCTGCAGTGTTTATAAACCAGACCTTTGGCCCATTCTTATTTCTAAGCATCATTCCAGGGCCAATGATACTGAGAAAAAGATTGAGGGATTCTGGATGCATTTATACTAGAGAAACTAAAATGTCTAAAACTAAAATAGCTTATTCCATAATAGTATGATTTGTATGGTCCAATCTCTCTTGATCTTACAAAGCTAGAAAAGAAAGCCTAATACAACAGTGAAGGGAAAATTCCTGGCTTTCTAGTAGTATAATCCTGTTTCATTCACTGATGGATCACAATTTGCAAATACTGGATCTAGAGATGGACAAAATTGTTCAAGCTAACAGTTTATTTGCCCAAAAATGCAGTTTTAGTTAACTCAAAACTATTTTCAAATATTAGTTTTGTTTCACAATTTTTTTCAGTGGCAGCTTTAGAAAACTCTATTTGTATACAGCCAACACCACTCATAACCTTTAACTCTGGGTTAGGACACTTGCCTTGCTCAGTGTAACAGCTTTGACAGGAAAGAATGAGAATAACCCACCTTTGAAAAGCCTAGTGGTTAGGGTGCTCACCTGGGAGAGAGAAGAGCCGATTTCAATTCCCTACTCTAGATTGAGGATTTAAACCTGGGTTTCCCATGTTCTAGGCAAGTGCCCTAATCACCAGGCTAAAGGTTACAAGCAACATACCCACTCTCACATCTCTGAAGCTGACTGGAATGAAACATTTCATACCACCTGAAATGGACTTTCCTGATTTGCTGACAAACTCCAAACATTTTGGGAATGGAACTGAATATTTTTTTCTGATTTTTTTTAGTTTATTTGCTAAACTGAAATTCAATTAGTGATCCACCTCTAATAGGGAGATGTTAAATCTGTCAGTGGTCCAAGAATGATTAATTCTTTGCAGAAGTGTCATTAGGGGGAATATCATATGAATATCAGCACAACATATATGGATACTCACATGTGATGCAGGATCATGCACCTGCCCACACACAGAGTAGACCAATGCACAAGTCCACTCCCCTGAAATGCAGGATGATGTAATTATTCATCAGCTGGTTTTGTTTCCTTACCAAGCAGCATTTGGAAGTTTGGGGTATGACATGACTACTATATATATATATATATATATATACACCCATCAGCTTCTAATTTGAGTATAGACTTGTTTCTTCTAAAATTACTGACCTTCTTCATTTGCTGCATTCTGTTCTTTGTGATTTAAGAAAACAGAAATATGACACAAATTTGAACCCACATTGTTACTCCACAGATTAAATCCTGGTCCCTTTAAAAGCAGTGGTAAAACTCCAATTGACTTCAAGAGAGTCAGGAATTCATGCTGCATTTTTAAAAACATCCCACTAAAAATGAAGCCTGATTTCTTGCTAACTAATTAACTGGTGAGTATTCCCTTAGGGGTATTATAGCATTCTCTTTAGCCCAACTTCCATTTCACTTTTCAGGTTGCAACAGGTACTAAGCTGACAATGAAAAAGAAATGGAGACATTATCTACTGCTTTGTCCTGTCATCTTTCTTTCTTCTTCTTCTTGCTAGTACTTTCATAACAATCTTCAGATACTAGGAACATGAAGTATTTGAGATTTCTGTGCCTTGGACAGACTTTTACATCTCTAGAGGATAAAGTTCTGCTTCAGTACACTTCTCCAGCCATGTCCTGACCCATGCAATGCATTTCTCCCCTCCACCTTGGTCCCTTCTCCTAGACCTCCCTCCACCCCTCAAATCAACTACCTTGCTACTGCTTTGCATAAACTTGTTTTGCTTGGGGGGAAGTTCACTCCTAAGGAAATATGTGTCTACCAATGAAGATGTACCAGAATGGGCCAAATTCTTTCCTGCTTTGATGTCACCGAAGTCAATGGAGTTTCATCAAGAGTAAATTTGGCTTACTGTATATATGGTTAATAAAGAACAATGTAATTTACATAACTGAAAAGGTATAGGAAGTGGCCAAATGCTAGTCTGTAATAAGATGTTTGCTTCTCTAAAATTCTCCTGCATATTCAGTTGGATACATTATGCTGAAATTCCTGACTAAAGAGTTGTGAAAAATTGCTGTGTGCTATTAAATAGGTGCTGTGTTTCACCCCAGAGTTTACTATCACGTAAATTTGGCCTTTTTTACTAGATATGATACTGGATCATACATTGCTTTTGTAGATGTCAATTATCTAGTTCAGCAGTGTGTTATCAGACACCTGTTCTTTGCACTCCTAGTTAAGGCTTCAAACACAACTTTTTTGAGGCCATTTTGACCATTACAACAATTAATTATGGGACAAAGAGCAATATAAGAGAAAGAAAAAAGAATGAATGAAATGGGAGGAATCAATGCCCATTAGTTGAGCTTCACCTCTGGTTGCCAGTCCAATTCCTTTGTGCTTCACTCCTCTCTCCTTCTTGACCATCTTTGTGGGCTCCAGCAGTCAGGTAGCGAGAGGATGGGCAAGGTCGCCTAACTCTTCAAATTCACTGATGCCCAGCTTTCCTTCAGCAACAATGCCAGGCAATTAATGATTGTAACATTCTCTAGTTCATAAAATACTCCAGACACATAAGCTCATGTACATTCTTTCAGCTCAAGTTTATCAAAGGTATTCGATCTGGTGTCACAGATCCACAACCATGAGATAATTATATACCATCTCTGTGTTGCAAGCCTGATGTTTTTTGTCAGGAGGAAAAATAGAAAGGGTGTCCCAGATACTGGGAAAAATTCTGATGTCAAAGCCAAAAAGAGAAAAAGATAGAATTCAACTTTACTAAAATAAGACCAGTTGGCACAATGACCTGATCCTATGTTCCTTGTGCATGCAAAATTCACATTTGAAATGTGACTGAAAAACTGGAGTCTCAAGTTTACATGTCACTTTCCATAGTAGCTATAAAGAACTATGGGTAAAATTTTGCTTCCATGAAAACTCCTTGTTGTCCTTAGGCCACTATTTTAGTTTCAAACCTATCCTCTGGAAGTGAAAGTCATTTTCTTAAAAAAACAAGTACAATTGTCTGTGCAGGACTAAAATTAAGCCAAATTTTTAAAAAAAGGCTGCCTGCTGTACAATTATGGTTGCCAGAATAAAATTTTTATTTTTTTAAATTTTTGATAGATAACATCAATGTTTCTTTTTAAGCATTCTTTTCTATTTTCATCAACTGAAATTTTTGCAAGTGCAAGAAATTATGGGGTTCAAACAATGGGGATGTCAGACAATAATTATTTAATGACAGTAGACATTAAGATTCAAAAAGTTAACACATCATAACCATTAAAATACAAATTATCAACATCATATGTCAAAATATATAAAGTAAATACCCTTATTCAAACTCTGATAAGTTCTCAAGCAACATTTTTCTTACTTTGCCTATCTGTAAATTTTGGTTATCATCTATGGAAATATTTTGTCATTGATTTGGGTGTATATGGTGAAATCAACATTTATCAATATTTATTGATTAAAAATTTAATAATTCATTCAAAATTGTTACTGTTAGTGTTTCACTCAAGACACTGAAGTCATGTATATTGGAGTGAAGTACTATAGTCAGACTCACAATGTATGTTGAAACTATACCAGTTCTCTACGTAAAACCCAATATCAGCCATTAGGATCATAGCAAGTTAAAATGAATAGGCTGCTGTCAAATAAGTTTGGCTCCAAATGTGGGTTTTTGTCCACAGAAAAAATTAGCAAAGAAAACTAATATGCTAGAGAGAGATCTTAAATAAAAAAAAATTCATGAACATGCTTTTTTCAGTTCCATTGAAATTATTTTTTATTCAACCATTCCCCTGCAGTGTTGAAAATCCAAACACAGCAGCATTGTCCTAATGCATGAGATCCTGAAAGAAAAACTTGCCACTCTAGTCTTACTGTCCAAGCAATGCATAAGGGTTTTTTTTCAGACCAAATCAATGGATCAAAGTTCAAGTTTAAAAAACCTTTTAGTTTTACATATCAAACATGTAACTGTTAACATAAGTAAAGCTTGTATTTTATATAGTAGATTAGTTACAGTTTCCTCTGAAACATCTGATATTAGACACTGTCAAAGAAAGGATATTGGACTAGATTAGACCATTGCTCTATTTTGGTATGGCTGTGATGATTTTTTTAATATTTGATACATTGATTAAATAACATTTGATATATTGGTGTGTTTTTAAAATATTGCTATATTTTTAATGACCGTTTAAATGTAAATGAACTAAAAACAAATCCATAGTTTGTTTTTCTTGCATGATAGTAAATTTCATAAGGCTGTGATGAGAGGGCACTTTGATTAGTGTTCCAAATTCGAAAAGTAAGGTTTTATGTTTGCAACAGTAAAATGCTTGTGAGCTGGTTGTGCCACCAATCCAAGCCATTTTACAATCCTCAACTTACTATACTTGCTCCTTGAGTACTGATGTGTGAAAGCATTTATGACATCTGTTTCTCAAGTGGAGTGATAAGGGGCCACAAAAGAGAGCAGGGGATTAATGAGGCGTTTAAAATTGTTACAGTCCTAACAACGACATTTTTGCTCTTCTACTCCCCTACCTTTCAAATTCAAATATTCTTTGTCAATCTCCTGAAACACACACACACACAAATAATATGAGCCTATTATCATCATTGATACACTGATTATAAAAAATATATATATAAGAGACTCATGAATATTTATTTTAGTTCAAATAAGGGGTAGCTAATCTGAAAAGTCTGAGAAACAGTGGAATAGAATGTAATGTTACACATGTACACACCAACTTATCTCGGACAATCGACCTAATGTACCACTTGTAACTTTGACTTCAGTGGAGTATCACTAGGGCAGACCTTGCCCCACTCTTCAATATCTATGTCTTTACTATTAAAAATTAGGATCCAGAATATCAGGTCTGGCCAACCTATGCTTGGTTCAGAACTCAAAGGGATAAGAGGGCAGGCTGGCAAGCTCCCCTGAGTCCTGGGGCTGTTAAGGATCAGTTTGGCCCCTGTTAAAAGTTAGAGCAGCTTTAGAGTTACTCTAATTTGTGCCCAGCTGCAACGGCCACAAAGTGCTATTTCAGTAGCTACGGACTGACTGAGTTCATGTGGGCCCTGGCAATGCCCACTTGCTTGTAGAGAGGTTGGCTTAGAGCTGGTAATGCCAGCATTAGGCTCCCTGGAATGCCAGTTAAGACTATTTTAGTCTATTTGCTGGAGAGGCCTGAAGGGCCTGTATCAGGACCAGGATCTGGCTCTGTTTCCATAATGTTGCAAATTTACACAATGTTTTCACAAACATAAATTTACTCCAAAGAATTTACTCCAAAATCTTATATCTTATTTAACTGTGAATATGCTGTTCCGATATACACGCCAGCTTCCTGCCTGTGAATAGTACCCTGGCAGGAACACTGCTGTTTAACTGAATGTTTTTGAAGTTATTTTCACATTCTTTATTAACATGATTTTAAATTTCTGGCTGCTGAAAGTCATCTTTCTCACATTTTAGTTCCACCAGAATAAAGCATTTCTTAAGAACATCTGTTAGCAGCATTTGAACAGGCAGTCCCTGGAGCACACGTTAACCTGACTTGAGCTGAATATCCAACATGTGAGATGAAATACAAATTGAAATAATAATTATACACAATATTAATCATGCCAGTGGGACCTCTTGTATTGCAGTACCCTTTACAACACATGGCAGCTTGCGTTTTTTGTAATTGTCACTACAGCTTGTGAAGTAGCTGCTGCTGCTGCTATGGTCACATATGCATTAGAGTAATGGGATCAAATTTAAGCAATTCCAATAAGATCAATATTTGTATTTAGTGTTCATTTCTATTACTTTTGTTTGACTGTTTATTTGGCAGAATATAGGTCATTACTTTGACACTTTGCCTATCACCAAAAACAATAAGTCTGTTTGGGACCTAGAATTTTAAGGGCATAAAGATGTATTAAATATTTATAATAGAAAGTAAAGCTACACAAAATTCAGACAACACTTCTTCCCATTTTTGTGAAGGAAAACCATTCTCACAGACTACACTATTCCGCTACTTAACAGGAAGCAAGGAGCCAAAAGAATCTTTTGAGTCACGTTCGGTATTTAAAGCGCAAAACCAGCCTTTACCATGTTTTCTTCACATCTCATGAAAACATGAGGTAAAATCCTGCCCATATGGAATCCAATGAGACTTCAGTGGTACTGGAATTTCTGCTCCTTTGCTCTTTCTAAGGCAAGAAGACGATGGGAGAAAAAGAGGAGAAGAAATGATAACAGAAGTCCAGGCTTAATAGAGAACAAGAAGTCTCCAAATATACAGCTTCAGTTATCAATTCTCTGAGAACTAGAACCCCATTAGGTATTTATTTCCCTCAACTTCAAAGGTTTTTTTTTAATCCATTGTATATAGAACTAGTCAAAAAAATCCATTAATTGTTTGTTATCTGGTTCAATAAAAAACAGCTTTTTGACAACATGGACATTTTCTCACAAAGTTCTATTTTGGTTAAAAAAATCAGGTTGTCATCAAAAGAAAATTGTTTTTGTTTTTGAAAACTGACAATCCCCCCAAAATTCCATGAAAATTTTCAACAAAACCATTTTTTTTGTTTTTCTCAAAGTTTTGCACCAGGAACGTATTTTTGACTAGTTTGCTCATGTGTAACTGTTCGCTAGACAGCATTAGAATGCTCTATACTGCACAATATGTTCAAGCCTTGGTGCAGTAGCTCTGACTCCTTCCCTCCACACCTTCACTCAAGGTCTTTGCACTGGCCTTCTACAGACCAGCATGGAAAGCTATTACAGGGGTGAGGGTGAGCCAGGGATGGAATCATGAGATTAATTTTCATGCATCCAGTGGCCCAGTACCTCATATAGTCAGTCTGAAGTGTCTGGGGGGGAAATGAATTGCACATATATATGCAGAATAACAGTTCTAATTTCAGAATCACTAACCTTTCACGCCATGCAGACATTCCCAAAGGAGTAGCCTGAAAATGTTTGAGGGAGGAATTTTGAGGCAGAATTTTGAAAAGGACAGAGCTATACTTTTTGGCTGCCAGAATCTCAATGCTATCATCATCGTGGGCCCAATCCTGTTTGCAATTAAAGCAATAAGAGTTTTGCTTTAGACATCAATGAGAGCAGGAGTGGGGCCTGCATGTTTTCTCCTTTTTCTTATTTTGCAGCTTGCTTGTTTATCTTTTGAGAAGAAGCTATTTTCTTTAAAGGACAAGCATTCTGCCATCGCTGAATTTGAACAGCATTTTTAATGTCAGTGTTTTCCTTGGCAGTCTTGTTAGGTTAAAGGACACTTGGTTGAAATAATCATTAATACTTTATTATCAATAATAAACATGTTGAATCCCAACTGGCTCAAAGTAAAAGTTAATTTTTTGAGATGCAATAATTGCAGAATATTTTGAATTAGAGTAATATTGAGTGTTGTGAGGGACTGAGAGTTAAGTTTGTCTAAGTAGACATAGAATGTCTTTTATTTTTGCACTTCAGAAAAAATGATTTTCCAGTGGAGTAAAAGCTAAACCTACCCCTCCTCCAAAGCCTGTAGCACTGAAGAATAAAGAACAAACAACCCTAAAAATGACATACACAATGTGTTATATATGAAGGACATCTACCAGCAGTGCTGCATTTCATTCTCCAGGAATGATGCAATAAGACTCTTTTCTTTTCTTTTCTTTTCTTTTCTTTCAAGAGATGATCTGATACAAGTCAAACAGCAGCAATTACTGTGAATACTAAACTCCAGCAGATGGCAATGGCACACAGAATTACAGTTGCTTCTAGAGATGTGTCTGGGAATAATGCTTACCTGTTGGATGTGAAAAGCTATTAGAGAACAAATAGTTAACCAGTATGTTTCATCTTCTAAAAAGCAATCAAGAATAAAGTGGAAAAGAGAGATTTAAGTGTAGTTAGTATATAAATTTTGTCTCCAGAAAATGAAAAAAATTCAAGGATTGGCAAGAGATAAGCAACAATGCTGGACATTCAGATGTTCACAAATCAGCACTGGAACAGTCTCCTAGAAATGAAAACTAAATTTTTAAAAGGGTCTCAAGCTAGCTTTTAATTTTACATCTGCATTTTTCCACCTGCAATTACCTGGAGGTATGGTTAATTTGGGTGCAAATGACAGCATTGAAGTATCTAACTACCTGATTCGTGGGTGCAAAGGCAATTTCCTGTATCTTTCTCTCAAGTACCATGCACATTTATTGTGCTTTGTAACCAATAAAAATGATAAATGTGATCATTTGTGTCTGCAATTAATTACGCTCATAACTTTGTACCAGCAATTAGTAATGGATGCATACATTTGGAGGCCATTAAGAATATGGAAGATGTTAAGATGGGATGGAGTGGAAGTAGGGCAGAAGTCTGCATTAAGTTTCTTGTTTTAATCTAGTCAAGTGTTTTTATACTGAGTGTTGGACGCTGTATACATTATCTATGTTAGGCTTTTCTATAACACCTGTTATGAGGGTATCTAAGCATTGACATTTACATGCAATCTCCTTATCCCTTATGTACATAGAAGAGTTAGAGCATCCCATTATTCCTGGACTAATTCAAATGTCATCAAACTAATTCTCCTCTGAGAATAATGTGGAAGTCATTTAAGATTACAGATTTACAACTTGTCTTTGAACTACACTGTCTATTTCATTGTTCTGAAACAGTCAAGAGGAACACATAAGCTCCCTACTAGAACTGGCTGAATAATTCATGACAAATAATGTATTCAACAAACTTCGCTTCTTTCTCTGGTCTTGAATTGTCTGCAAACTGTGATTTTTTGCAAATATATTTATTGTTTGAAAGGATCCAGTAACTAATTTCTGTGAATACATTATTGGTGCGTAGTTTGTGAGCAGCTTGCTATGAGTATTTGATATTTGAAAGCTGAGCTGTTTTGATTGGCTACATGATAAGATTGACATATGGTCACGTGATTCTGTTCCTTTGTTGGATGAGGATCACTTTATCATTGTTTTCAAGTCAAAGATTAATGGCTACAAATTTGAAAATGTGTTTACTATAGATATGCATTGATATTTTGCAGTTTGAACAAATACAATAAAGGGCATGAATACAGTCAAAGTGAAACTTATTTAAGGAGAAAAAGGAGGACCTGGGGAATTATAGATCAGTCAGCCTAACTTCAGTGCCCAGAAATATACTGGAACTAATTATTAAATGATCAATTTGTTGAAACCTAGAAAATAATAGTGCTATAAATGTAACCAACATGGATTTGTCAGTAATAAATCATGCCACACCAACTCAGTTTCCTTCTCTGGCAGATTTACTGGCCTAATGGATAATGGGGAAGCAGTAGACCAGATATATTTTGATTTTAGTAAGACTTTTGACATAGTCCCCCATGACATTCACATGAGCAAATTAGGGAAATATGGATTATATTAAATTACTAAAAGGTGGGTGAACAACTGATTGACAGATCATACTCAGAAAGCAATGATAAACATTTTACTGTCAAAATGGGAGGATGTGTCAAGTGGGATCTTAAAGGGGCTGTTCTGGGTCTGGTATTAATCAATATTTTCATTAATGACTTGGAGGATGGAATGGAGACTATGTTTATAAAATTTGCAGATGACACCTAGCTGGGAGGAACTGCAAACACTTTGGAGCACTGGAACAGAATTGAAAATGATCTTGACAAATTGTAGAATTGGTCTGAAATCAACAATATGAAGTTCAATAAAGATAAGTGCTAAGTACTACATTTAGGAAAGAAAAATCAAATATATAACTACAAAATGGGAAACAACTGGCTAGGCAGCAGTGCTGCAGAACAGGATCTCGGAACTATAGAAGATCACAAACTGAATAAATAAACAATTGATGCTGTTGCAAAAAAGGCAAATGTCATTCTGAGATGTATTAAACGGAGTGTCATATGTAAAGTATAGAAGGCAATTGTCCCGCTCTATTCAGCACTGCTGAGGTCTCAGCTGGATTACTATGTCCAGTTTGGGGCATCACAATTTAAGAAAGATGTGGACAAATAGGAAAGAGTCCAGAGGAGATCAACAAAAATGATAAGAGGTTTAGAAAACATGATCTATGAGAAAATGTTGAAAGAACTGGGCATATTTAGTCTGGAGACGAGAAGGCTGCAGGGAAATATAGCAGTTTTCAAATAAGTAGCTCATCAAGACCATGGGAGACGCCTATCTACACTGAATGGACTGTCCTGCAAATGTGCTGTTTAGGTAATGATTTCCTGCATCGACTGAGCAAAATTATGCATGGACTTGTGACTTGCCCATGTGACTCCAAATAGTATCTTGTTACTGTAATTTTCTACAGTAAGAACAATGGGATTTCCTCCACATGGCAGAAGATATAAAAGGCCCTGGAAACACTTCCATTGTGCCTCTATCCTGCTCCAGCCTCTATCCTGCTCAAGCCTCTGGACTATATACTAATGGGAGCATTCTAGCCAATGGACTTAGGACCTTCCAATGATTTGGAAGCAACCAGAGACTTATCAAGTCAACAGTTTATTCCATCACTGCTACAAGTCTGAACCAAGAACTTTGCAATTATTGTATGTATTTGATTCCTGTAACCATTTTTAACTCTGACCTTTCTTTCTTTCTTTCTTTCTTACTATGAATAAACCTTTAGATTTTAGATACTGTTGTCAACAGCATAATTTTGGGGTAAGATCTAAATTATATATTGATCTGAATGTGTGGCTGGTCCTTTGAGATCAGAAGAATCTTTTATTTGAAGAGATTGATTTTAAAGAACCACTCATCTCTAAGTCTAGTATTTTCAGTGGTGATACAAAGACCAGTATGCCTAAGGAAACTGCGTTTATGACTTCTTGTTAGCCAGTGTGGTGAAACAGAAGTTTACTTACGGAAGAATATCTTATGGGAGAATAACTGCCAGCTTTGGGGGTGTTTCCCCTATTTCTCAGCAGTTTGTTCTGAATTTGGTATTCTCAGCTGTGACCCCTGAAGGTTAAAAGGTGAAAGTAGCTTTCTTAGTGGCTTTACTAGGAGAATGGGAGAACTGAATGCATTGGTCTCTGATCCACCATACACCAATTTCTACAAGGACACAGTTCAGCTTAGGCCAAAACCTAAGTTTCTCTCAAAGGTGGTATCTGATTTTCACATGAATCAGTTTACATACCTGCCAGTTTTCTTTCTGAGGATGCATGCTCACAAGGCGTACACTCAAGGCTGTACATCTCAAAGGCTGTACACTCTAGATATTCACTAGGCAATGGCTTACAAATCTGGAAAGTAAAGCCCTTTTGGGTTTCATTCCATTTTTTTGTTTCCTATTCAGAGAATCTGAGAGAATAACCAATTACAATACAGAGACTTCCAAAATGGATCATAACCACATAGCTTCATGTTATGCTGCCAAAGATGTAGTGCCTCCTGACAAGCTGACAGCACACTCAACCAGAGTGCAGTCAGCCTCTCAGCAGGATTTGTGGCATACCTCCCTGTTGTGGACATCTGCAGGGCAGTGACATGCTCTTCAGTTCATCCATCCAACAGACATTATGCACTGATTGCTGCATCAAGGGAGAATGCAAATGTAAGAACAGCAATCCTTCAGTCTCTTGTGTGATGAGACTCCAAGCCCCATCACCTGGTTTGGCGGTCACCTATCGCGTAATGTACATACGCAAGCACTTGAAGAAGAAAAACAGTTTATTACCTTCTCATAACTGTTGTTCTTCAGAATGTATTGCATATGTCAATTGCACAACCCACCCTCCTTCCCTGATACACCTCAGAGTCTACCATTGGCTTCCAGTGCAAAGCAACTGAAAGAGGGGCAGGGGCTCTGCCCTCTACATCCTCAATTCAGAGCACAACGAGCTGGGGTCTGGGTGGGGCCTCCCATATGGTACTACTGGGGCACAGGACAATCACACACCTACAGCGTAATGGATCTCAAAGAACAACAGTTATGAGAAGGCCAGCAATCCCCCTTTGCCATGTACATTGGCCAGACCGGACAGTCTCTACAGAAAAGAATTAATGGACACAAATCTGACATCAGGAATCATAACACTCAAAAACCAGTAGGAGAACACTTTAACCTGTCTGGTCATTCAATGATAGACCCGCGGGGTGGCAATTTTGCAACAGAAAAGCTTCAAAAACAGACTCCAATGAGAAACTGCTGAGCTGGAATTGATATGCAAACTGGATACAATCAACTTAGGCTTAAATAGGGACTGGGAATGGCTGAGCCATTACAAACATTGAATATATCTCCCCTTGTAAGTATTCTCACACTTCTTATCAAACTGTCTGTACTGGGCTATCTTGATTATCACTTCAAAAGTTTTTTTCTCTTACTTAATTGGCCTCTCAGAGTTGGTAAAACAACTCCCACCTTTTCATGCTCTCTGTATGTATATATATTTATCTACTCAATATATGTTCCATTCTATGCATCTGAAGAAGTGGGCTGTAGCCCACTAAAGCTTATACTGAAATAAATTTGTTAGTCTCTAAGGTGCCACAAGTACTCCTGTTCTTTTTGCGGATACAGACTAACATGGCTGCTACTCTGAAACCTGTCAGTTATAAGAAGGTAACCATAACTCTATGGAAAGTTAAGCACCAGAACAGGGTACCTAGTGAGGTTGTGGAATTCCCTATCATTGGAACTTTTGTAAGAACAGGTTAGACAGACATCTGATAGGCATAATCCAGGTATACTTAATCCTTCCTCAACATGGGGGGATTGACTAGATGGCCTCTTGAGGTCCCTTTGAGCCCTATATTTCTATGATTTTATGAATATTCAAAAGGAAATATTTTCAATATTGTCCCATCTCTGCTTTGTCATGCTCAGCAGATAAATTGAATAGTAGGTAAATTTTGAAATGATCTCATAGACCTTTCTCATCAAATCAATGTGTCTTACTTATATCATTGACACTGCCTTAAATTCTTTTATGGTGTCACTGAGCACTGTTAAACCGTTATCACTTTCATCTACACTAGGAGGCTGTATTTCAGTGGTGAGTGAAGTGATTTTTATGTGCAAGTTATAAAACATTTTGAGTCTCTATTTTAATGTAAGGTTGTGATGATAGATGATGATATCAGTAAATGGCTGGGCAAAGCAAGGCCATA
Organism: Chelonoidis abingdonii; assembly: GCF_003597395.2. Taxonomy (NCBI): domain Eukaryota; kingdom Metazoa; phylum Chordata; order Testudines; family Testudinidae; genus Chelonoidis; species Chelonoidis abingdonii. The sequence goes on from NC_133771.1 coordinate 111,810,452, forward strand.
CGTTTAACAGCATTTCCATCTGTTTGCCTGTTATGGGTCTGTTCAAGGCATCAGTGGGCAGAAATTGGAAAACCAAAAGGGAGAAATGGGGGACACGAACATCTGATTAGGAAATGCAGCTGCTTCAACCACTTCTGTAATTGTCCATAGATCAAAGAAATGATTGATGGCAGCCATTAACACCTTCCATCATAACAATACTTCTCAGCTCAGCTCAGCCCATATAATTTAAATTGTTGACACCCCGAGCATTTTATCTCCAAGACAGAAAGAAAATAAATAAGAAATGGGGTGTGGGGGATAAGCGGCACACAGCACCTTGGGCATGGGCGGACGGCAGGCGTGGAAGATCCTAGCATGAGTGGAATGGGGACCACACAGAATCTTTGGGGCATGGGGAGTGACCCACACAGCCCACAGCATTGTGGGAAGAGTGGAAGGAGAAGGAACACAGAGCCCCTGGCATGAGGGACTGTGACAAAGGGTTGTAGTGAGTCCCTGAAATAGAGAGGGATGGGAAGGTGGCATACAGGGAGCTAGTGGGGGTTGAGAAGAATGGAGGAAGAGAAAGAGCCCCTGGTGTGTTCAAAGAGCTCAGCCTACAGAAGTAACAAAGACTCAGTTTATTTTTATTTTTTTCCCAACTTCAAAGGTATGGATCTCTTCAGAAACAGTTAATACAATTTATTAGAGGACATCATTATGTATATATATTTCCTATTATAGAATCATAGAACTAGAAGGGACCTCAAGAGGTCATCTAGTCCAGTCTCCTGCACTCAAGGCAGCACTAAGTATTATCTAGATCATCTCTGACAGGTGTTTGTCCAACCTGCTCTTAAAAATCCCCAATGATGGAGATTCCACAAACTCCCTAGGCAATTTATTCCAGGGCTTAACCACTCTGACAGTTAGGAAGTTTTTCCTAATGTCCAACCTAAATCACCCTCGCTGCAATTTAAGTCTATTGTTTCTTGTCCTATCCTCAGAGGTTAAGAAAAATATTTTTTCTCCCTCCTCCTTGTAACAACCTTTTATGTACTTGAAAACTGTTATCATGTCCCCCTACCCTCGGTCTTCCATTTTCCAGAATAAACAAACCCAATTTTTTCAGTCTTCTCTCATAGGTCATGTTTTCTAGACTTTTAATCATTTTTGTTGCTCTATGGCTTAAAAACTCACCAATCAGATGGGAACACTGTCCTAACTCCAAACTAAAATCTCTTCTTCTGGTACTACTGAAAGATCACTGGAATATAGGCATTTCAATCTATTCCCTAGTACTGATACATGCTGCTAGAGTATAAAGGGGGAAATAATCTTTGAATTTGAAATCTTATAGATGTGTTTTGACACTTTTGTAATCCATAATAAATAACTCGCTCTGTCTGCTGAACATCACAATTTGTGTTGTGAACCACACAAAAGGACAAATACTCAAGAGATACAAAGTTCTGGTTTCAATATTACAAGACAGAGGCCTAAAACAACATAGATTTCAAGAATAAACCTTAATTTTTTATATTTTAATACATTCATGTTAATGGATTTACTAAGTAGTTTTTGAAGATGCTTGGCTTGGAGCTTTGATTGAGCAAAATAACCTTTTACCCACCTCCCCAGGATCTCAGAAAGGATGAAAGTCTGCAGTTTCTTACTTTGGTCATGAGGCCTTGTGTGCCTTCAGAAAGTATAAACATGAGAAACGTGAATGGGTATGGAATAATTTTCTAAGTCAAGGGATAAAAGGACATAAATTATGATCAGGAAGGTACCAGGCCCTAATAGTTAAGAAACCCATGAAGGGAGGGAGGGGGTTTGGGATGATTTTTATGGAGTAATCATCTATTAGTCCCCCGTTTTTGTTTACTTGGGAAAAACAGACTTGTAGACATGACCAAGAACCAGTACCCTAAAAGTAGGGCCCCAAAAATGGAACAATATCTGACTTGATCAAGGTCAAAGCAGTTGGGGTGAGAAACATGTGATCCTCTGGTCTGATGGGAAGATCACCAGGAGCTCCTCCGGGATGACACCACCCTGGGTTTCACCCTTAAAAAACAGTTCAATGAGGAAGAAATTGTGCTTCTCCTGAGGTCACCACAACAACAGCCCGGTGGCTGATGCCCCTATCTCCCTCCCAAGGAAACCAGAGACAAAGACATTCCAGATGACCCAGTTGACTAAAGGGATGACTCCCACTAGTATGATGGTACCTGAGCTGGAAGACATTGCTTGGTTCTCCAAACTGCAGTTTCTGACTGAAGCCTGAGGCTCTGCAAACCAAGCAAGCTGAAGAGCAGATTCCTTTATCTTTTTCTAAGTAACTTTCTTCTTTGTTTCCTTAATAGACCATTTTTGAATACCTGCAGGGATGCCTGTCAGAAAAGTGAAACTGCAGGTGCTGAGCTAAATTATATACCTGCAGGGATAATCAAAGACAATTGTGGAGGGTTACAAGCTTAAAACCCTGGTTTGGAGGAGGAGGGACATGGGTTCCTGCCCAGGGAAAGGTGACTGCTTGAGGCCTGAGACCTAAGATGGAATTCCTTGAACAGACCACAGAGGGGGACAGAAGTGCAATTACCTCAAAATTATGACAGACAGATCTCCAGATCACAGATAGCACTAGTTAACTCACTTGCAGTCTCAGTACAAACTTCATGGACAGAATGAACATCGAGATTGACCGTCCCTCTTATTCTTTCATTAAGCCTAAACTTTTAGGTCATGTTGAATACTGGTGAAGAATCTTGCCTTGAAGTTGCTCATGCTGTACTTGCACTGTGACTAAAATGAGGACTTCAAGCTCTGTAGCTATACGTATGACACGTGTCAAGAGCACAATACTTACATCTAAGAGTTAATTTAAAAAGAATCCGACCATTTTATTTCAGTCAGAATAGCACGTCACAAATACAAAATAAATGAATAAAAAGGACCAATGGACGTCAGTGACTTTGAGACAGACTAACTCTAGATCAGTCCTTCAACAAGATTAGGAAAGAAAATCAAGGGTCATTAGCAGCCTCTCTTTCTTTGTCAATCATAGGTATATTTCCAGTTTTCCTGTTTTGGAATTAATATATTTTCCCTTCCAATTAATCTTTTTACATATCCCATCATCTAGAACAAGAGCTTTGAAAATTACACCTTTGCTCCAGTTAGAATGGGTGATGAGCTATTTAAGCAGCCAGCTGTAGAATTAAATACTGTCTAATAATCAGTTTCTTTGCTGGAACCCGAGAGTCATCTTTGAACTGCATCTGGCTTTCTGTCTTCAGAACATGAGAATCCCAGCAGCATTCCAGAACCTCACTTTCCTGGAATATATTGCTACTATATCATCTCATAGCCAATTTCTTAGCTTTATAATTAAAATGGAATCCTTGGTGGGGTTATGCATACAAATGCATTCGTTCATGCAACCGTTCCAACATGCCAGACTTAGCCATTAGGCAGGCACACACAGAATACCCTGTGCTTTACGGATCTTGTAGCCTTTTATTTTATTCAAAGTGAATTTAGTGATGTTAGCCTACATCACCGTGGCCGCCATAGTATGTTCCTCATTTTCTAGGTACCCAACTTGAGACACCTAGGCTTGATTTGCAGATGTGCTGAACACTCACAATTCCAACTGAGGTTAAATGAGTTCTGCTCTGAATTTCTTAAGTGTTATAAAATGCTAAGGGCTCTGAAAAATCAGGCCTGAGGAGTCTCATGTTGGACACCCAAAATTAGTTGATAATTTTCATTTTAATCACTGTGCCTCTGTTCCTTATATATAAAACAACAACTATCCTGATGGAGGCAGAGAGGGAAAGAAATTCCTTAACTTTTGTAGACAACTGAAATACTGCAAGGAGAAATCCCCACAGGGAAATTAATAATTCTGTATTCAGTGAAGGGTTTGGATGGTGTGCAGTAAATAATGCATGTGGGCACATACTGAATGATGAGGACAAAAAGAAAAGAAATATTCAATACTGGCACTGTTCATCCTGTAGAAAAATAATATGTAATTGTACAATTACAAACTGTATCATGATGCATACACTGTAGGGAGCTGAATTAAGGTTGCACAGACAACCTTAATTCTGGCATTTCCTAATTTTTGAGTGTTTGACTTTTCAACCTTGATGTTCTTTTAATGTAGAGTTTTTATGTAATTATATTATAATATTAGAGAGCCCCTGATCCAAAACCATATGCCTCTGAACTGCATCATTAACTATTTGGAATTCAATCCCAAACTTGCATCTGAATTTTGAAGTTGGTTCCATTATTGACCAAACCAAAACTGATATGAGCACGCTCACTTAGACGTTGTGTAACTTTGGTCCACTCTTGTAGGTGTGGCTATCTGGTCATAATATTAGCTGACTCATAGGCACATAGTAATCCTCTCATTAGGAGAAAAGTCTGTATTTGAGTGACTTGTTTAGAATCCAAACAATGTATGAATTCCAGTGGTTTTGTTCAGCATCATCCCTTGGGAGAGGACAGCATTTTGGTAACTAAAAGAAGATGGCACTTCTGATCATATTATCACCTGAAGGAATATCACATGGAAGTGTAAAAGGAGGAGGGGATGGTGCTCATGAAATCTCAGAAGGCAGGTCTTATCTATCTGTTATGTTACATTTCCACAGCATCTTTCTTTTCAAAATTTTGTTGTTAGTGTTTTTGTTTTGTTTTGTTTTTACAGACTTTGTAACAGGGCTCACTTCACTCAACAACCACACATAAACACGTCTGAGGTGGAAATCAGAGAGCCTGAAAGGCTATGTCTACAGTTGGAGCTGGGGTATGTGATACCCAGCCCGAGTAGACACACTTGCTCTATCTCTCATCAGACTAGCTCCCTAAAAGCTCCCACAATAGCACAGGCTGCAGTAGCAGGGGCATGCTGCGCCAACTACAAACCTGCCCAGCCCCCACGCGTATATACGTGGGGCATCAAGCTTTTATTGCCTAGGCTACTACAGCTACACTTCTATTTTTGCTTGGTAGCTCTGAGAGTATTATTTGAGTTGGGAATCACATTGCTATCTCCAAATGTAGACACACCCTCAGTATCAGTAACACTGTAGAATATGTTTGTAAGAGGTATCATGTATCCATTTAAAACTGAAAACGAAATGTAGCTGAGCAGAATACTTATGTTTTCCATACATGAAGAACAAATATAGACATTTAGCATAGATGGCTTTTATTTCAGTTTAAGAAAAACAATGAAGTCACAAAAACTAAAACATCACAACGAGAGCAAAGTGTGTGATTCATTCTGTAAATCTTTTCAACTTCAACTCTGTTGCAAAAGGTCCTCATGTAAGATGCTGCTAGATAGCCAGGCTGGAGACCTTGACATTTAAAGGTGCATAGGAAACAGAATAAACTCTAGATCTGGTTGAAAAAATAGGACAAAATTTTCATAAAAATGTCATACTTTTGTGGTTGAAATTGAAAATTTTGAATTTGTTTGACCAGCCCTGATGATCTCATTACACTTGCATAGCTACAAAGAGTACAACAAATTCAAATTCCTCAACTTGATTGTGCAGGACTTAGTCAAATTTTGGAGTTTTAGATTATTTGGTAAGGGTTGGCAAAGCGTCTAGGATGAAATTTTCAAAGCCATGCAGGGGACCTAGACACATATCCTCCCTTAAAATAAAGGGAGGATTTAAAAATGCTTTAAAAATCACAATCCTAAACTTTAGCTGCTTATCTAAATTAGGTCTTTTGTATTTTGCTTATCATAATATACTGTCCAAACAAAGCTTGCTTCTGAATTATGCAGTGATGCAGCCCATAGAAGATCCTTGAGGAAACTTACATTCTAATATTGTTTTCATAATTTCTTAATTTGTATCAGATTTTAATGTTTGCAATTATGTAAAAATAAATTTAGCTCCTGGACTTAGAACTTCTGTACCAAGTATGGCCTAGTTACAGTTGGATTTTTATAGCTTCTTTGCACAGTTCTGATCTGATATATGGGGCAGTTCCGAAGAAAATCATAACAGAGCTTTAATTTTACAGGTGACTGCCACCCCTGGGGAAAATATCATGTTGAGAAATATAAACATTTGTGGACTAGGTGGTTTTGATTTGAACATTTGCTATAGCTTCCCATTTTGGTTTTTTTGTCCCCTTCTTATGACCTTGATTTATAAAAATAACACCATGACTGACATACTCACAAAAGCTACCTGTGCCAGGACATCACTCTAATTTCCTGGTTGCAATGGTACCATTCCACATTACAGCTGAAAACCTATGCCAGAAAATCAACGAAGATTAAATTTAGAGATATGCCAAATTACTTGCCCATAATATGAATTGTCAGTGAACTGCAAAATACCAGTTTCCTGACTTTCGAGACTCAGAGCCCTATTTTCTGTTCCATTCATTGGCTTCATTTTAGATCTAACCATCATCTGCACAAATTAAATTCAGTCAGGCAATAAAACAATTACTCTGTGACCATTGTTGCATAGTTCTCTTTACTTCACTTTCTTTCCATCTCATATCAAGAACTTTATTCCATATTAAAACATTTTTTCCACTTCTGATTGAGTCATGCACACTAAATTTATTTTATAAAAGCTGTTGGAGCTTTGATAAATTTTGTCTGTTGGAATAGCCCTTTTGTGCTACCTTCATCTCTGGGTCTAATAAAGCCCCTTATATCAGCCTTTGAATGTAAATCATAAGTGTAGTTTCACTTCTATATTTGGGGAAGCCATGACAATGGTGTCATGAGCTCAGGGAGGCAAATTCTACCCTGACTGAGGCTTGCAGTTTTTTAGGGGGTGGGGCAGAGAGGCAATGCTACCCTCAAACTGCACCAATGGTGAAAATCCCTCCAGTTCTTAACCCTGACACATCTAGTAAGTTTCTTAGGAGTGGGACAGAATATCCATGATGATTCCAACTAGCTTCCCAACACTGGATCCATCACTTTGTTCCAGGAAGGGAATGAGAAAGGATTCCTATATGGGTTGGTTAGAAAATGGATGTTCCATCCATGAAACTCTCCAGCTTTTGATTTTTTTTATCCGAAATCCAAAATTTTGAAATTTATTTCAAAATGAAATTTTGAAAAAAAAATTAGTTTTGGGACAGTCAAAACATTTCATTTCAATTTCAACCTTTTTTAAAAAAGTTAAGTAAATGTAAAGTCATTTTGAAACAAAAAGTAAACTTTTAGTTCTGAAAGTGTTAATCTGGGACATTGTGATGTTTTCAATTTTTCCCAATTATTTTTCTAAACAAAATTTCATCAAAATTTATATGATTTCAAACACACAAAATGATTTCTGTCAACTCAGCATTTTCTGATGGAAAACTGTTTTGACAAAAAAATTGCTGGTAAGCTGTAATTTCCATCAGCGAGTCCCTGTCTCCACATTTGCTGTAGGGCCTGAGTTACGGGTGTACAGCAGCTTTAGAATGAGCTGTGTGAGGATGAGTTGATGTGCCGAGGACCAAGGAGCAAAGAATGATTAATAGGGCATTGAAGTTGGTGGAGGGGAAGGATAAAGAAATGAGTATGAGCCCGTCAAAAGGAATGGCCCACACTGAGTCAGTTCTACAGGTACCATAGGGAGGGCACATGTTGCAAGGTGGTGTTTGACTGCAGTAAGGGGGCATCATTTTCAGGGTTAGATGACACTGGCTTCTCCTGGGATTCTCACACATTGTACGAAAATGTGCAAGACTGGCTCTACTCAGCAGGACAGAAAACGAATGTACTAAAATTATTCTTATTATAAAATGTGTTGGTGCACTTTGTGCATGAAAGAGATTTTTGTCAAAGCAATAATTTCAAAAATCTTTAAATTAGGTTTCAAATGTTTATTTTAGAATAGTTGTTTTTTAAATATAAGAAATGTATCTTAACAGAAAAATACACTTTTTTCTATAGCTAGCACTAGCCTACAGCAATAACATGGTACTCAAGACAATTGTCTATTACTGATTAAACTGAATTAATTGAACGGTTCTGGCTTGCTTAAAATTGTCCCATTTGCAAGTGACTGATTTGATGTGCAGATACCTTATTTTAAAAATTGTGTTTTCTTTTTTATGTTGCTCAGGGGAAGGAGATACTTTGAAGATATAGTGTTGCCTATTCATATTGTGAAATCTTGCCTCATCTCCCTAATTTCTCTCATCTATTCTATATTACAGGGGAAACAACAATGCATTTTTTGATTAGTCATGATAAATCCCATCCCAGGAGTTGCTGGGTGACAGATTTGTGTTGTGAAAATGTTTTTGCTGAGCTACAGAGATAAAAGTTACTTGATGCACTTTCTGTAGCAAGCTTTACGCACCGATTTGGAATGATAAACAGCTGAATCTTATACAAACACTGGTTCAATCCAAATTATTAATATAATCATGTAAAACTACATCCCAGATGTCCCTTGCTTACATGCATCCTTTAATCAGATGTCAAAGAAAATGCATATTAAAATTGCCTGAATATGTAATAGTGAGATGCGTTTTGCTAATAAATAATCTCATTATTTTCAAATATCATTGTGTTATTTGTGTGTACAATAATAAAAAAAATGCAAGTATAAATTTGAATTCAAATCATACAGCCATTTTGTGAAGTTGTTTTATAAACCAGTGACCTTTCATGTATGGAGATAATTAGCAAAGTGCACTTTTTTCAAAATGATATAATTTGGGCAACAATTTATAATTAAATACCTCTGATGAAATATATGGTATAATCTTCACACATCATTCGCAAAACTGCTTGACGCAGTGAGTGAGGAGATAACAACATACTATAGTATCAGAGGGGTAGCCGTGTCAGTCTGGATCTGTAAAAGCAGCAAAGAATCTTGTGGCACCTTATAGACTAACAGACGTTTTGGAGCATGAGCTTTCGTGGGTGAATACCCACTTCGTTGGATGCTATAAACACTTAGGGCCTGATTCTCCTCTTACTTGCACCAATTTTACACTGACTTTAGTCTCTACACTTTAACAAGAAGGCTGAATCCTTGCGTTTATATGAAGAATAAACTATATCCTCCCTGAAATTACAGCAATTGACAAGAAACTCGGCTAGGAAACTTTATGATGATGCCTTTTTTCAATTATGCAGCCCCTCTGTTTTTTGACATCACAGCTTCATACTTCATAAATCTACCAGCTACCATAGCAACAGTTGAATTTCTCATCTAAAAAAAATTAGGCAAATGATTTCTTGTCACCACTATATAATGAAAAGAAAAATCTGATCATTTTTTGAGAAAGTCTTAAGTATAAGTAGATGCATTCTAAGAAAGACACACATTTAAGACAGAAGTACATTTTCTAAGCCAATGATTTTCAAATTTTCTCATCCCTTGAGACACTTTTTAAGGGTCTCTGATAGCTATCTGCTTCACCCCATCCCTTCCTACATCCCATATTCCCTCAGGCATTCTTTGTCTGTTCTAGTAGCCCTACAGCTCACTGGAAACGGCAAGATGACCTTGTCATGTTTTCTGGAGTAGCTCAGGAGCAAGAATACCAACTTCAGGGCAGACTGTGAAGAAGCAGGTCACAAACTCAAATTGGTTGTGAATTCTACACTTAGATTTCCCCAGTCATGTAACAAGTGTATACTTCTCAGGCATTATGGAGCCTTAAGAAAGAGTCACAGACTGTCCCCTTGGGCATTCCAATCTATCTTGCCACCTAGACAAGCTTGACTCTGTGATATATGTGGTCCCTTTACATCAAAGATCACAAAATATTCAGGTTACTCACAGTGCCCAAGGACCAGTCACTTACACCAAGTCAGTTTGCACCTTAGTTCTCATACCAAAGACAAAGCTTGTAGTCAATCCTGTAACAAACCAACTAAAGGTTTATTAACTAGGATAAAGACAGGAGTTATTTACGAAGTTAAAGCAAATAAGTATTCACACTCAAATGAGATACAATAGTACAAAAAGTAATATGTGTAAAATGTGTCGGAAAGTGAGATCTGTGGCATGCCACTGAAAAAGATGTAGACTCAAGTTTAATTTGTTTTCTTAGAGTAGCCAGTCTGGGCCCCTGGCAATGGAAAGTCTATCAAGAGAAGACTGTAGCAGTATAAGGCACTTGTAAACGTCCCTCCGTTGAAGAGCCCAGAATTGACCCGCCCAATCCCACCAGCAGCTGGCATTAGCCAGGAAGTTATCCTATCTTCTGGACTTTCTGTCAGTGACTGTACATTAAAATGCACCTTTAACAAGGCTGAGGATCTGGGCCTTCACCTGGAGGAATGCAGTATTTAGGGGCTCAAATCAAATTATGTAGGGACTAGCCTGTTCAGGAAAATAAAATACCTGACCTGCTTTGTGATCTGTCTCCCTGGAACCGTGGTCTCCTTTGCACTGGTGTAATACAGGTAACAGAAGCAAAGTTACTCCTGATTTATTACATTTAGTGTAAGTGCAAGCAGAATCAGACCCTCGTGTGAAGTGAAGTCCATGAAGACATTTTGAGCACATAATGTAATTGTGAGAAACTGCATTATTTTACGTACAAACCTAATCTGCGTTATCAACTGAAGACTAAGAATAATTCATATATTTCCCCTGTGTTTTAACAAAAGTGGTTTGAATGGCCTTGATGTTGGTATATAAAATATTGTCACACAGTAGAGGAACATTTTCTTTTAATAACCCTTCAGAGAACCATCATAATAGTCATTAACATTTCTGTAATTGAATTACACAGTAATATTTGATTATTTAATCAAGTAGTCACCTTTAGTGAAGATCTCCTGGTCAGTTAACAACAAGAATAACCCTCACAGAACTAGGGTTTGCTTCCCAGCTTAGTTATTTAAAAAAAATGGCCTGCTGGGTTTGTTAGCAGGAAACTGTAGCTAAACAAAACTAGGATGAATATCACTGAAAATAACGTGAACCTCCTGGTTAATTTATGACCTCTCAAAATTAGACCTCAAAATTAGACAACTTTTGAACAAGAGAAACAAGAAATGGTACACCTGCACCTTGAATACTGTGTCCAGTTCTAGTTGCCCCATCTCAAAAAGAATGTAATGGAACTGGAAAAGGTTCAGAGAAGAGCAACCCAGATGAATAAGGGCATGGAACATCTTCTATACAAGGAGAAACTAAAAAGATTAGGGCTGTTCAACTTGGAACAGTGATGTATAAGGGAGGATATGATAGAAGTCCATAAAATTATGAATGATGTGGAAAAAGTGAAGCGTTATTTACCTTTTCCAGAATTGAGTCACCCATTCTTATTCAGCACTGACCTCCAACCAGAGGTCACTCAATGAAATTAATAGACTGCAGGTTTATCACAAACAAGAGGAAGTGCTTTTTCAGACAATTAACCTATGGAACTCATTGTCATCGACTGTTATGATGGCCAAAAGTATAACTGGATTCACAAAGAACTAGATAAGTTCATGGAGGACAGGTCCATCAATGACTTTTAGTCAAGATGGTCAGGGATGCAAGCTCATCTTGTGGAGACCCTGAACCTCAGACTTCCACAAGCCAGGAGGGGAAGACAGAGATGGATATTTTCAAAATTGCCTTGTCCTGTGCACTCCCCCTGAAGCTCTGGTACTGGCCACTGTCAAAGACAGGATATTGGGCTATATGGAGCACAGGTCTGATCCACTATGGAAGTTCTTACATTCTTATTTATCCCCACGATATGCAGCAGAGGATCAGGATTATTTTAGACCTGCGATTATTTTAGTGACTATTAGCTTTGTTATTTTAGAGATAAAATAACTACTAGTAGGTTTATCTGTCAGTAATTAGCTTGCTATTTCTTGTCAGACTCTTCTGAGGAGTCGGTATTGAAATCCTTGTACTTTGGGGTATTATTAAGCACTTCAACTCTGCAAGATAAGTGACATTTAATTTCTGAATTTAATATGCAGCCACCATCAGTGCAGTTGAAAAGATATACATAGGAATTGAAAATCTTCAGGATAAAGGAATATGAGGAACGTGAGTAACAAAAGACTAAATTGTTTCCCTACAATAACAAGTATAACTACTATTCAGATTTACTAGTTGACACATCAGTAGGATTTGATGGGGCTGAATAATTATCCTTAGATAAGATCACTAGCACTGCCACTATGGACAGAAATGCATTGTACATCAGAGAGTGCTGCTTTGGTAGAATGTGAGAGAACCTCAGTGTAAATCTTTTGCAATTCTGTATTTAACTAGACTATTGAACAGAATACTTAATCTTCAATATCTCATTGGGTGTTAAATATATATTTAAAAGTTTTCAAGAGGTCAGAAAATCTAGATTAGTGGATATGCTGCTTTTCTTTGTAAAGTAGAAATTAAAAGAAATGTTCCCCATCAGTATCTAATGCATATTCATATACACACACATTTTCATTCGTGTGAACACAACATTTTTCATTTGCTTGAACACAGACTGCTTACGAATGTAGATTTTGACATGTGTACACAACCTGGGCTGAATTCAAATATGACCATTAAAACAACTGATTGGCTACTGTTTCCAAGATATTTAAGTTTTTACATTTTATGTCTATGCATATTGTGTAGAGTTTTAATCATAAATTGTAAACCTACGTCTTTTCATGTGTTTATGGTTGCTTTACATGATAATATTTCACCTGTCCTGTTTATGGAACACTTTAAAAATCAGCAAAAGCGTTCTATAAATAAAATTTATTATGAAACAAAAGGCAAAAAACTATTATGTACATAGTTTAGTCCTATTCAGTGTCTACTCAGCGCTTCTTGGCTTGTCTCTTGTATTCATTAAATGGAGCATCTCTTGTCACTGTCCAGCAATAGTCTGCAAGCATTGATGGGCTCCATTTGCCCTGATAGCGTTTCTTCATTGTTGCAATGTCCTGGTGAAATCGCTCGCCGTGCTCGTCGCTCACTGCTCCGCAGTTCGGTGGAAAAAAATCTAGATGAGAGTGCAAAAAATGTATCTTTAGTGACATGTTGCAACCAAGGCTTTTGTATGCCTGGAGGAGGTTTTCCACCAACAACCTGTAGTTGTCTGCCTTGTTGTTTCTGAGAAAATTTATTGCCACTAACTGGAAGGCTTTCCATGCCGTCTTTTCCTTGCCACGCAGTGCATGGTCAAATGCATCATCTCGAAGAAGTTCACGAATCTGAGGACCAACAAAGACACCTTCCTTTATCTTAGCTTCACTTAACCTTGGAAATTTTCCACGGAGGTACTTGAAAGCTGCTTGTGTTTTGTCAATGGCCTTGACAAAGTTCTTCATCAGACCCAGCTTGATGTGTAAGGGTGGTAACAAAATCTTCCTTGATTCAACAAGTGGTGGATGCTGAACACTTTTCCTCCCAGGCTCCAATGACTGTCGGAGTGGCCAATCTTTCTTGATGTAGTGGGAATCTCTTGCACGACTATCCCATTCGCAGAGAAAACAGCAGTACTTTGTGTATCCAGTCTGCAGATCAAGCAAGAGAGCAACAACCTTCAAATCGCCACAAAGCTGCCACTGATGTTGGTCATAGTTTATGCACCTCAAAAGTTGTTTCATGTTGTCATAGGTTTCCTTCATATGGACTGCATGACCAACTGGAATTGATGGCAAAACATTGCCATTATGCAGCAAAACAGCTTTAAGACTCGTCTTCGATGAATCAATGAACAGTCTCCACTCATCTGGATCGTGAACGATGTTGAGGGCTGCCATCACACCATCGATGTTGTTGCAGGCTACAAGATCACCTTCCATGAAGAAGAATGGGACAAGATCCTTTTGACGGTCACGGAACATGGAAACCCTAACATCACCTGCCAGGAGATTCCACTGCTGCAGTCTGGAGCCCAACAGTTAGACTAGAGCCAATCAACAATTTTAAGCATCATTTTCGTTCTCAGTGACCCAGAATTAGTAAAGTTTGACTACATTTATTTCAGAAGCATTTCGGCTGTAGAGCAGTGTTATTATTCTCTCTGGGCATGTCTACATTGCAATGTAAGCCTAGGGTTCAAACTCAGGCTCAAGCCTATCCCCCCTTCCATCTACATACAAATTGCGCTAAGCCAGGGCTCAGACCAGAAGTCCCAGGTCCCCCTAGGAGTAGAAGGTCTGAGCCAGAGTCAAGCTAGGACTCAGAGTTCAAGCCCTATTGATTTACAGTGCAACTCCAGCCCAGCTAGACTAATGCTCTGAGAATCCACCAAAAGTATCCCACAATCCCATGGATCAACTTTCTTTGTCCTCTGAATAGTCAAGAATGGTAGACAGTTAAGTTTTCCCACTTTGCACCCTGAACAAAGAGTGAGAGTGGCCCTGTTGTGGGAGGTCACAAGGAAGTCTGGGCTATTGGTAGCTGGACTCAGGATCTCATATTGCAATAGGTATTAGAGCTCCAAGTCGGGACTCAGTGTTCAACAATTCCTAACCTGAGGTTATAAATGAATGTAGACATTCAAGCCTGAGGTTAATAAACCCAGGATCCGGTAACTCCAGTTCTACTTATCCTGGGCTTACACTGCAGTATAGACATACTGCATGTGTTCTTTGCCCTCCATGATCTATCACACAAGTATTGCTCAAATATTCAGAGATTAAAAACTCCAGCCATCATTTTACAAATCTGGGTGCTGAAAGTTAGGATCCTAATTCCCCATTTAGGAATCAAAATTAAAATGACCTAATTGTCAGGCATCAATGGGAGTAACAATCAATCAGAACCTTTGGCAATCAGGCCACTTATTTAGGTGCCTAATATGGATTTATGAGTTTAGCTTTGGGGGCTCAGGTTGAAAATGTTGGTCGTTCCTCACAATGTAATATAAAGGCTGATGAAATAAAAGGAGCTATTCCAATTTACACCCGCTTAGGATCTGACCCCATTTATTTTTATTACAATTGACACAAGACTAAAATGTAGTACAGAGAAAGTTTTAATGAACACTACCTACTCTCTGCCAAACAAGAGGTTAACATCAACTCAGCTTCCCTCTGTCCCTGCAAAGCCCTTTAGGGGAGATAATGAGGCCAGGCTGGAGCCCTCAGGATAGTCTCTGATCAGAAATTCATAAGAGTCGCTATGTAGAAGACTGGAGTGAAGGACTCCTGGCAGTAAGGAGGACTCAGTACCAAAACACTACTTGTATGCAAACAAACAATTTAGGCTGGAATTTGCAGGAGCTTGTGTGAGAGGAAGTGGCAGCTGAGGTGCCTAAAAAGCAGTGGTTGGGCTCCTCTGGCCACACAAGGCATTTTCACAAAGAGGCATTTCAGAAAGACCCCTGAATGTGCAGGTGGGTGTGACAAATAATGGGGTGTGTAAACTTGGTGTGTCTAAGAGCATGGACACTTATCTTGCTGTTTTAGAATTATCCAGAGGCTCCTTATGCACCTGAATAGGTGCTGTTTTCTAGGGATATGTCTATATACAAGCACCATAGCAGCACAGCTGCAGCTATTCTACTGTAATGCTGTAGTGCAGACACTGAGGGCTGTTCTACACTAGGAACTTACATCAATATAGCTATGTCTCTCAGAGGTATGAAAAATCCACATCCCTGAGGGAAACAGTTATACCTACCTAACCTTTGGTGGAGACAGTGCTAGGTCAACAGAAGAACTCTCTTGGTCAGGTGGATTACTTACACTGACAGGAGAACAGTGTAGTGTCTACACTGATGCACTATGTTGCGCTGTAGCATTTTAAGCGTAGACATACTCTTTCTACGGCAACAAAAGGGTTTTTTCCGTTGCTAAAGTAGATCCACCCCCTTGAGAGGCAGTAGCTAGGGTATGACAGAATTCTTTCACTGACATAGCAGTGTCTACATCAAGGCTTAGGTTGGCTTAACTAACTCTGTCAGTTGAATTTTTCACCCCTGAGAGTGATATATAGGGTGACCAGACAGCAAGTGTGAAAAATCAGGACAGGGATGAGGGGTAATAGGAGCCCATATAAGAAAAAGACACAAAAATCAGGACTGTCCCAATAAAATCGGGACATCTGGTCACCCTAGTGATGTAGCTATATTGACCTAAGTTTTAGGTGCTGACCAGGCCTAAGTGTGACTCTGCCATAACCAGCTTAGCAAGTGCAAGTTGAAACCTCTCTGTTATGTAACCTCCATTCTACCCTATCCCCTTCCTCAGGCCTGGCCTCAGATTTACACACAGCTGGACACACATTCTCTGTTCAACCCTTTTTTCTCTGCCCAAACTCCATTTTCCAAAGAAGATGAATATAAGAACTGAAATGTCAGTTTTATGGGAAATTCTGTGATTTTCAAATTTGTTGTGTTCATCACTGCAACAAAAACAAGAAATTTGAAAATTTCTCACAAAATGAAAAAAATAATAATTTCAGGGCAATCAAAAACCTTTTCTTTCAATTTCTAAATAAAATTAAAAGATATTTCTAAATGAAAAGTAACTTTAAACAAAAAACAAAACATTCCATTCCATAAATGTCAAAACAGAACAGTGTAACCCAGAGGTAGGCAACCTACGGCACGTGTGCCACAGGCAGCACGCGAGTTGATTTTCGGCGGCACTCGTACTCCCTGGGTCCTGGCCACTAGTCCGGGGGGGCTCTGCATTTTAATTTAATTTTAAATGAAACTTCTTAAACATTTTAAAAACCTTATTTACTTTACATGCAATAGTTTAGTTATATATTATAGACTGGTAGAAAGAGACATTTTAATGTTTTTAGAAGGTATTACTGGCACGCGAAACCTTAAATTAGAATGAATAGATGAAGACTTGGCACACCACTTCTGAAAGGTTGCTGACCCCTGGTGTATCCTTATCAAAATACATATTTTCATTTTCTTCCTACACAAAATTGTCAAAATCAACACGTTCCCATGGGAATTTACAGTTTCAATACAAGGACCTTTGCCAACAGAAAAATGTTCCATCAGAAAAATTTCAACTAGCTTGAATGAACACAAAATAAAGCTTAGTTAGGACTTAAGTGGTGCATTAGACCTTGTGAAGGAATACTGCAAATGAATTTCTTGTATGAGTAAATTGAGCAGGATTTGGCTCTGTGACAGAAAGGAAGGGAACTCAGAGTTGGCAGTCAATACATACTTTTAAAGAGTTGTTATCAGATGGACTGGAATGCATCAAATGCCAATAAATCTTTGCCACTATGCAAAATGAGAGTCTCTCTCTTTCTTTTTTTTTTTTTTGGCTGCTTTGCCAACCCAGCTCAAAGTCAATTTATTTTCAGCTCAGAAAATCCTTTAATGCACTAACAAAAAGCTTTTCAGGAGGGAAATAATGGCATATGTTGTTTGATTATTAAATTGTGAGCCAGTCGTTTGTAACTCAGAAAATTAAGTGTATTATGGCTAAAATAATATGACAATATGCTCAACTTTATCTGTTCTCTATTAGAAAAGCCACTGTCATAATAAACAACTATCTTAGGTAAAACAAAACAAAAGAAAAATAAAAAATGGGTGAGAGTTAGCATGATATTTTATTTTATCTTTTTGGTGGGAGACTGAGCGAATATTAAAAAGAGGATAAGAGAATATGTTTGAAGATAAGTTTGATGGAGAGCTGGTAAATTCTCCATAGTTAAGACAGCAACAGCCTTTCCATTATAAAGAGAAATGCTCCTACCTCCCAAATTTCTTTGATAAAATTTCTTTTGGATTAGAAATTAGAGTGTAAAATGAGGAGGTCAAAAGGTGTAGGGACTGTGAGCTGATTTGGCAGAATGAGATGCAATGTAAAGATATCAGTGTTTTCCTTGATTGTATGTCCTATCTCCACCATGGAGAGGCCTGGAAATTTCTAATTGAGTTAGTTTAGTAGGAACCTTTGATTGATTTTATTGAAACTTGGCTCTGGTTCTAGATTTCTGGCAACCACCAATGTCTTTTGATATTCTGATGTGAGAATTCACCCTAGTTTGGAAGTCATTCACTTATGAAATGGATATTTCAGACCACCCTAGAAGCACCTTTTTGGGGAGATATTTCACTGCTACCGTTGTTGTGAAAAGTAATGTTAATAAAAGATGTGATGGAAGAATCTGTCAGTAATTTTATTCCTAATTAAAATGCTGATAAGCATCGAATTTTCAGAAACATTCAGAAATGGTCTAACTCTCCTCTGGCAGCTGTCAGTGCTAAAGCTTCCACTGACTCCATTACGAGTAAAGTTAAGCCAATGCTGAGTGCTTTTGAATATCGCAGCCTTAGCTTTTTGCTGGTTGGTTGCTTAATCTGCTCTGCAATGTATGTTTGGGAAGGAATGTTTAAATGTATGTGGGAAGAGCACCATGTGAACATCTGCAAGGTCATCTCATTGTCCTCTTTCAAGTCCCTTTTTAAAACTCTCCTCTGCCATGATGATTACAAAAAGATTTGCATATGGTTAAGGAGCAAGTGTACTGTTACCATTCCTTTTCCTGATGACTAATATAATTTCATTGCTTCTGTGTGCTCTCATTAGCTGTTTGTTGAATCTACCTATTCTCCATCATAGATTCCAAATACAGAAGGGACCACTGTGATCATATATTTTTAATATCCTGTACAACACAGGGCATATATTTTATAAAAACATTCAGTCCTCAGTTTAGTTTGAGTCATCTTATATTTAGACCACAATCCTGCATATGCTTAATTTTATGCTCTGTAAAGTAGTTTCATTTAAGACAACAAGACTCTTCACTATATTTAAAGTTAAGCAAATGTGGAATTCTTTACAAGATTAGTGTCATTGATTGTACTTTTTTTAGAGCAGGTATTGTCTTTTCGTTGTGTGTTTGTACAGCATCTTGCACATTGACATCATTATCCATGACTGGTGGACAATCATGCCTTTAGGCTCTACCACAGTGCTAATAATAAAATAAATAATAAATAATAATAATAAATGAAAGTAATCAGTATTTGATAAAATGGTGATAGACTGGTCTTAGGTTTGTCTAAGACAAACCTAAGACAAACAGAACTTGCGAAAGACTGCAAGAAAGTCTTTAAAATTGAAGTTGGCTAGCAAGAAAGAGGGTTGAGGGTGATGTGTCACATATTATGTGAGAGCAGTCACAGCAGAAAGGAGAATCCAGATAAGACTGGTACAGTCTGAGAGATTCAGAATCAGATTGGGGTTGTCCAGGAAAGATAAGCCAGGCAGAGGGCATTTGTGAGTTCAGGGCTGAACAGGAGGGGCAAGCTCCAGGGCATGTTGGATGGATACCTTTGAGATGACAGACTTCCAATGAGAACCCTATGTTTGGGAAGCCTTTGCATTTAAAGTCTAATAGCTTTATACTGTTTCTTTAATCTTGTCTATTGAATCGAATGGTTTGTTATTGACCCTTCAGTGTGGTTATCTGTGTTGTCAAAACGGCTTCAGAAATGCCTGCTCTGTGCAAGGAATAGGTAGGCCACCTGCACCAAACGTCCTTCACATATCATTGTTACTCAGGCCTGGTCTACACTACGCATTTAAACCGATTTTAGCAGCATTAAACCAATTTAACGCTGCACCCGTCCACACAACGAGGCCCTTTATATCGATATAAAGAGCTCTTTAAACTGGTTTCTGTACTCTTCCCGACGAGAGGAGCAGCGCTGAAATCAATATTACCATATAGGATTAGGGTTAGTGTGGCCACAAATTGATGGTATTGGCCTCTGGGTGGTATCCCACAGTGCACCCTTGTGACCACTCTGGACAGCAATCTGAACTCAGATGCAGTGGCCAGGTAGACAGGAAAAGCCTCACGAACTTTTGAATTTCATTTCCTCTTTGCCCAGCGTGGAGCTCTGATCAGCACAGGTGGCGATGCAGTCCAAATCCAAAAGAGCAACAGCATGGACTGTGTGGGAGATACTGGATCTGACCACGTATGGGGAGACAAATCTGTTTCTATCAGAGCTCCGTTACAGAAGACGAAATGCCAAAGCATTTGAAAAAAATCTCCAGGCTATGATACAGAGTCCACAGCACAGTGCTGTGTGACAAGCAAAACGGAAAACAAAGAATCAAATGACGCTCATGGAGAAGGGAGGGGTACTGAGAACTCCAGCTATTCCCACAGTACCCAGCAGTCTCGAAAAGTATTTGCATTCTTTGCTGAGTTCCCAATGCCTGTAGGGTCAAACACATTGTCCCGGGTGTTCAGGGTATAGCTCGTTAATTACCCCCCTCCCCTCCATGAAAGAAAAGGTAAAAAAAATCCTTTCCTGACTTTTTTCAATGTCACCCTATGTCTACTGCATGCTGCTGGTAGACACAATGCTGCGGCAGTGAACAGCAGTATCCTCTCCTCTCCCCTCCCCGGTGGCAGACAGTACAATATGACTGCTATCCGTAGTCATCATCAGCCTGTGAGTGCTCCTGGCTGGCCTCAGTGAGGTTGGCCGGGGCACCTGGGTAAAAATAGGAATGACTCCCAGTCATTCCCAGTAGATGTACAGAATGGCTGGTAACCGTCTTCATCATAGCAACTGGGGACTGAGCTCCATCAGCCCTTCCCTTTCATGTGTAAAGAAAAGATTCTGTACTGCCTGGACTATCATAGCGCAGGAGGCTGGGCTCCTCTCCCCCGCACCTGTTAATGTCCTGCCTGGACTATCATAGCAGCTAGAGGCTGCCTCCCCTCATTTATCTCACTAACAAGTCAGTGTTTCTTATTCCTGCATCTTTATTACTTCATCACACAAATGGGAGGACACTGCAACGGCAGCCCAGGAGGGTTGAGGGAGCAGGGAAGCAACGGGTGGGGTTGTTGCAGGGGCACCCCTAGAATGGCATGTAGCTCATCATTTCTGCAGATCTGACACGGACCAGCTGTGCTCTCTGGTACACTGGTTTCTCTAGTACACTTGCTCCATATTCTAGGCAGGACTGACTCTATTTTAGATACCATAAAGGAGGGATTGACTTGGGAGTCATTCCCATTTTTGTCTTTGCGCCCCCGCCGACCTCAGCCAGAGGCACCCATGACAGCAGCAGAAGGTACAGAATGACTGATAACCATCATCTCATCGCCAGTCTACAATGGCATGGCAGACAGTACAGAACAGCTGATAACCGTCCCTGCTATCTTGCAAAGGCAAATGAATGCTGCTGTGTAGCGCTGCAGTACCACGTCTGTTAGCAACATCCAGTAGACATACGTGACAGAAAAAAAAGCCTGAATCGGCTCCATGGTTGCCATGCTATGGCGTCTACCAGAGGAATCCAGGGAAAAGGGCACGAAATGATTGTGTGCCGTTGCTTTCATGGAGGAAGGAACGAGTGATGACATTTACCCAGAATCACTCGCGACACTGTTTTTGCACCATCATGCATTGGAGTCTCATCCCAGAATTCCAATGGGCAGGGGAGACTGTGGGAACTATGGGATAGCTACAGGATAGCTACCCACAGTGCAACGCTCCAGAAATCGACACTAGCCTCGAACCATGGACGCACACAGCCGAATTAATGTGCTTAGTGTGGCCGCGTGCACTCGACTTTATACAATCTGTTTTACAAAACCGGTTTATGTAAAATCAGAATAATCCCACAGTGTAGCCATACCCTCAGAGACTGGATTACTGCAATCTATTCTGAAGAAGCTGTGGCTGAAGACCACTAGAAAACTTTAGTTATGGGATGTGTAACATGCAGTTGCCAATACTTAGTGGTATTTCTTCCAGGAAGAACATTATTATACCTGTACTCTACCCTCCAATTTGTTTCCATCTGCAATTTAAAGTCTTGGTTTTAACTCTCAGTATAATGTCCACTGACTTTCAATGGGACTTGTACTCCTAAGTCATTCAGGTGATTTTGAAAATTCCACCCCAGGGTCCCAATTACCTGACAGACCATCTGTCACAGGTTGGCTGGCCCTTTAAGTATAATTTTATCAGCTAACCCTCAACTGAGTCTGATCTGGTGACTTAATTAAAAATAAAGATCCCAGCTGTGAAAGAGTCAGAGATGGCTACACAGAGGGATGAAAACTCACTGAAGGAAGGAGTCACAGGAGTGGGAAGCAAGGGACCTGATGGACACAACCTATGGGGAACTGGTTAGACTCTTGCAGTAGGTATTGAGATAGGGCCTGTAAAAAGCAGAGAGGTTCCTGGGAGAAGCTGCTGGAATCCCTGGGGAAAGGAGATAGTGTGGAACCTGTCAAGAAGCAAAGAGCCTCCACATAGCAAGCCCTTGGAGGCAGTGATCAGTTCAAAGGAGTAAAGAAGAACTGTGCAGAAGTAGGGGTGAAGAGCAGGGAACTTCAATAAATCCTAGACTGTGAGAGGGACTTCCACAGGTAGCAGTTTGAGAGCCAGCTTTCTCCAACAGGGGCGAGAGCTGAGCCCAAACAGTGGGCTGAAGAATAGCCATAAGAAAGGCATAGCTGGTTTGGGTCTTTTGTTTGGTTATCTAGTTGGACTTTTGTTACTCTAGATGGGGACTGAATGGGTGTCATAACTATAAAGGGAAGGGTAACAACCCTCCTGTGTCCAATGCTATAAAATCCCTCATGGCCAGAGACACCAAAATCCTTTTACCTGTAAAGGGTTAAGAAGCTCAGGTAACCTGGCTGACACCTGACTCAAAGGACCAATAAGGGAACAAGATACTTTCAAATCTTGGGAAGGGGGAAGGCTTTGTTTGTGCTCTTTGTTTTGGGGGTTGTTTGCTCTTGGGACTAAGAGGGACCAGACATCAATCCATGTTCTCCAACTCTTTCTGAACAAGTCTCTCATATTTCTAACTTGTATGTAACAGCCAGGCAAGGCGTGTTAGTTTTATCTTTGTTTTCTCAACTTGTAAACGTTCCTTTTGCTAGAGTTTACCTCTGTTTGCTGTAACTTTGAACCTAAGGCTAGAGGGGGTTCCTCTGGGCTCTTTGAATCCGATTACCTTGTAAAGTTATTTTCCATCCTGATTTTTCAGAGATGATATTTTACCTTTTTCTTTAATTAAAATTCTTCTTTTAAGAACCCAATTGATTTTTCATTGTTTTTGAATCTGTGTTCACCAGGACTAATTGGTGAGGGTATACTCTTAAGCCTACCCAGGAAAAGGGGTGTAATGACATGGAGAAGGAATTAGTCTCAAATCTGCCCAGGAAAGGGGGGGTTAGAGACTTGGGAAATTTTGGGGGAAAGGCAGAGTTCCAAGAGGCTTTCCCCAAAGATTTGGAACACACTTGGTGGTGGCAGCTTACTGTTAACCTAAGCTGGTAAATAAGCTTAGGGGGGCTTACATGCAGGTCCCCTGTAGTGAGGCAGTGGGATACCCCACAGCCCCGCAGAGAGATGAACCTCCCCTAACACCAATGTGGGCGGAGTCACTGGGTCCTGCACCCGCCCCTCAGAGGTCACAGCACAGACCCAGAAGTATAAAAGCTCACCGGCAGAGCTCAGTTGGGAACCAGCCACTGGAGAGATCAGACGTCTGCGACCAAGCTTCCTCTGGGGAGCTGGGCTGGCCGAGCCTACCCTTGCTCATTACCCTGGCGAGGACTGGCCGAGCCTACCCCTCGCACGTTACCCCGGGGAGGACTGGCCGAGCCTACCCTGCTCCAGCTACCCCAAGGAGGAACCGAGCCTGCCTCTTGCCTGCTACCCCGACGAGGAACCGAGCCTGCCTCTTGCCTGCTACACCGAGGAGGAGCTGAGCCTACCATCCGCTACTTACCCAGAGGAACCGATGGTGTTTGAGACTGTCGGCGATGCTACCACGACTCAGGTACCCTACAAGGGGGAGTGTGGAAGTAGCCCGGGGGCAGCCGATCCCAGTCTGGCTGCAACGCTGCCAGAGCCTATGTCAGTGTGTTGTGGCCAGGATCCCCACTGACAGCAGCGAGTTTCTGCCGCTGCTAGGGCCCTGGGCTGGGACGCAGTGGAGTGGGAGGGCCTGCGTCCCCCCTGCCACCCACTCCTTGGGTGGCAGACTTCCCCTTTCCCTGGCCTGAAGAGGCTAGGACCTCCTGATATTGGAACTACTGACTCAGTCCATGCTGAAAGGCCTGAGTCTGACTATTTGCTTGCTGCCCCACCCTGACCCAAGGCCCGGGCTGTTACTGAACTGCTGACTCAGCCCCTGCCTAAGGGCCTAAGTCTCCGACTGTTTGCTTGTTGCCCCGCCCTGATCCAGGGCCTGGGCTGCTAGTTGGACTCTTGACTTAGTCCCTGCTTAAAGGCCTGCATCTCTGACTGTTTACTGGCTGCCCCGCCCTGACCTAGGGCCTGCGCCGCTACTTGACTATTGACTCAGCCTCGCTCCAAGGGCCTGATCCCCCTAACCAAGTGTGTGTTATTCTCCATGACCACAGAGCCATCAGCCGGTGAACTAGAGCGAGGCGGTGGGATACCCTACTGCCCCGCTGAGGGATGAACTGCGGCAAAGCCACACCACATCCCCACATCTGTACCCTAGAGTTCAGAGTGAGGAAGGAACTTTGATAACTGGTAATAGAACGAGGTGTTGCAAGTGTTTTCATTTCTAGTACCCACTATTGACCACATCTTTGGTTCTGTGATGGCCTGTCTCTTTCTGCATCTTACTTGGCAGGAGAGAAGGCTGGACCAGACATAGAAAGAGACACATGATTGCAGGATCAAATATGTGGTCAACGGGGTGTGCTAGAGATGAAGAACCCTGCAACATCAGTACCAAGGGGCACTTCAGTGGTAAGTACAGTTCCTTACACCATCTCTTTTCTGATACTGTAACAGTTGAGATCAAAGGATCTTCATCTAACACCTTCTCTTGCATTTGATTAACCTTGGAATTTGATTCTCAGTTGATCTGAGAGAGCTAGAATCATTTGGTATTCAGTGCATGTTGTAAGGATTATTATCTTCCAGGCTTTTGAGAAGGTCGGTGGGTCTGAGGGCGATGAAGGGAATGGAAAGTTCATGCTGGAGGACTGGATGGGTGAAAAAGATTTTCTTACGCTATTGGTCCAGTCTGCCTGTTATTTGTATAAATTGTTTGCATGTGCAACTAGTCCACAAAATAGACACTTTTTATAAATTTAAATAAATAAAACAGAATTGTGGAGTGAAATATTGTAGTAATAAACAAATAATAAACATTTCTACAGTGAATGTGATTAAAACCATAACTATTCTGTCAATGATCATTTCCCACATGCAGTCCTCAAACTGTTACATGCACTAAATATAGCATCTAATGAGTTTAATGGTGATTTTTATCTCTGTATTGCAATAGAATGTGATATCTCTTCTCTCACTGGCTCTTTATGCCAGTATATTAGGTTATTCATATACTAATGTATTTTCTCTGAAAGATTAGAGACATTCTCAAAGCAGGCTACATAATAATAATTAGAATAAGCATTTATATAATGCTTTTCATCTTTAAAATCCTTTGCAAACATCCACAAAAATGCGAGAAATGTAAGTGGGCATTGGAGTGACCCTAGAGGAAAGATTTAAAAAATTAGAAACAGATTACTTTTGATTTTAACATCTGGCAATTCAGTTTATTTCAGGGACATGTTGGTCCCCGAATATTTGAGAGACAAACTGGCTGAGCTAATATCTCTTATTGGACCAGCTTCTGTTGGTGAAAAAGAGAAGCATTTTAGCCTACACAGAGCTCTTCTTCAGATCTGGGATATTTTTTCAGAGCATCACTGCTAAATAGAAAGTGGAACAGACTGTTTAGCGTACATAGTTAACACATATTTCAAGGGCCATTTAACGTGAAGTTGTCCAGTAACATCACTTCAGTCAAGGGGGGGCGCAGGTTTAGTGCAATTGTAGTCACAAGTCATAAATCCTGTGTCTCTATTCAGTCCATGATTTCTAGGGTCTAGCAGAGTTATGAATTTAAGTTCCAGGTTTGTCTTTTTCAGGTTTCCTTTGAGGATGAGAACTGAGATGTCAGACAAAGTGATCACTTTGCGAAAAGAGTGTTCAGCCGCAGGTGATATGGTGTTTTGGTCTTTTATCACGTTTCTGTGTGAGTTCATTCAAGCACATCGTGATTGTCTGGTTTCACTCATGTAATTATTATTGGGGTATTTAGTGCACTGCATGAGGTACACCACATGTTGTGATATGCATGTGTAGGACCCATAGATCTTGAAATGTGTTATCTCCCATCACCCTGTGACTGGAGAGGAATTAACAAGAGTTACAAAAGGGATCTCACAAAACTGGATGACTGGACAACAAAATGGCAGATGAAATACTATGCTGATAAATGCAAAGTAATGCACATATTGAAAAACATAATCCCAACCATACATACAAAATGTTGGAGTCTAAAATAGCTGTTACAAGTAAAAAAAAGATCTTGTGATTATTGTGGATAGTTCTCTGAAAATAATCACTCAATGTGCAGCAGCAGTCAAAAAAGCCAACAAAATGTTAGGAGCCATTAGGAAAGGGATAGATAGTAAGACACAGAATATCATAATGCCACTAAATAAAGCCATGGTATGCCCACACCTGGAATACTGTGTGCAGTTCTGGTTACTCTATCTCAAAAAAAGATACATTAGAATTGGAAAGGTACAGAGAAGGGAAACACAAATTAGGGGTATGGAACAACTTGCATAGGAAGAGAGATTAAAAAGACTGGAACTTTACAGCTTGGAAAAGAGATGACTAAAGTGAGGTTAAGATAGAGGTCTACAAAATCATGAATGGTGTAGAGAATGTGAGTAAGGAAATGTTAATTACCCCTCACATAACATGAAAACCAATGAGGTCAACCAATTACATTAATAAACATCAGGTTTAAAATGAACAAAATGAAATACTGCTTCCCACAAATGCACAGTCAACCTGTAGAATTCATAGCCAGCAGATGTTGTGAAGGCCAAAAGTGTACCTGGATTCAAAAAAGAATTAGATCATTTCATGGAGGACACATCTATTGATGGCTATTACCCAAGATGTCTAGCAATGCAAACCCCAGGCTCTGAGTGTCCCTAAACTTCTGACTCCTAGATGCTGGGACTGGCCAACTGGAGATGAATTATTTGATAATTGCCCTGCTCTGTTCATTCCCTCTGCAGCATTTGGCATTGGCCATTGTTGGAAGACAGGATACTAGGCTAGATGGACCATTGGTATGAGGCAGTACGGCCATTCTTATGTTTTTAATGGCTCACTTTACCTTGAATGATCCCCTGAAAAATGTGTTGATTACCTATGCTAAACAATCTGTTCCACTTTGTATTTAGCTGTGACACTAAGTATATTTTCCAGACTTGAAGAAGAGCTCTGTGTAAGCTCAAAAGTTTCTGTCGCCAACAGAATTGGTCTAGTAAAAGATTACTTCACCCATCTGAGCTCTCTAATTTTTCCAGTGTTGATTATCATTTTAACTCTCATGTATAAGAGACCAGCATAAACAGAAATGCAGAAGGGTGTGTGAATGCCTTCCATGATATTTTTGCAACTTAGAAAAATATCTATGTAACAAATTACAAGAATTAATGGGCCAGATCCTCAGCTGGCATCAATCAGTATACCTCAGTTGAAGTCAATGGAACTGTGCTGAACTACACTATCCGGAAAATCCCCAAAATTTATGTAAGCCCTGTGGCCTGAAGCTCTAGACAGTAAGGACCTCTCTGTTCCCATATGTTGGTGAAGAATGGTCACAGAGCTACTTAATATACATGAGTTATTTACCCAGAATTCAGGAGTGACAGACTCTTCGGAAGGGGAAGGGGCTTTCTGCTACCATGTGTTGGTCAACAGGAAGCAGTACAGCTTTATTTGCATAAGCTTTCTACTCACAATTCCTCCAGTGGGAGTCACCATAATGGTACACAAACTCCAAGCTACCTTGGGAGCACGTTTTGTTTATCACTAATGAATGGCTGTCGTGTTTTCCCAAGGTGATGCTATTTCCTTTTCTCCTAAGAAAATTTTATTTGTTTCATACAGAGTCAGTACTTGCAAGTGGTGATAAACTGCCTATTAAGGGTGTCCAGGAAAAGTAGTTAGTGAGCCCAGAAATTCTGAGGGAAGCAGGGGCTCAAGCCAGTGGTGGTGTATGTAAGTTTTAAGAAGGACCACTCTGTACTCTATTTGAACCTGAATCTTGTTGCTTGTGGCAACACCTGACTGAAGACTTTTGTGTGTGTCTGTGTGTGTTAGTGTTAAAGCTGGTTGGAAATTTTCTGATGTGATGTTTTTCCATTGGAAAATGCTGATTTAGTCAAATGGTCCAGCAGAACCTGTTGATTTTAGTGAAATGTCACCATTATGATGGAATGTGTATCTCCTCACTGGCTTTGAATGAGTTAACTGGAGCTAAAGAGCTTCATTAGGGAACCTGGTTGTACCTGGAGAGTAAGTCAGCCTCAATTAAGGATTAGGAGCTAGGTGTTTATATTAAAAAAGCCCAAAATAAAAGAGGCTTCAGGAAGAGAGAGTGAAAGAACCCTGCAGTCATGTTCTTGGCAGTGGAGAGACCCCCACAGAGTCAAAGACAAGGCCCAGGGGAAGAGCTGGGCTTACGGAGAGAAGTATGGCAAGAGGCCAGGAAAGACACGGAGAAGCCAGGAGGGTCAATCAAGCTTGGGTGGTGAGCCTTGAGAAAAGGACAGGATCCAAACCTGCAGGAAGGAAAATGCAGGAGGCAATTAAGTGAGAAACAGATTACAGTTTAAGTTTATTTTTCATTTGGAATTTGTTGGGGGACTCCACAGAAGAGCCCTATGTGCCCCTCCCCTGAAAGACAAATGAAGCTTGAGGGGCCACAGAACCTGGGAAGACTAGAAGTACACTGTGGGTCCAGGAAGAGGTCCTTGCTGACTGGATGAGATAGGAAGAAGGCCAGGGATGTAGCAGGGTCTCAACAGACAAATCTTGATGGCTGTCCTTGGGCTGGAACCCAGAGAAGGAGGGCTTGGGTTCCCTCACCAGCCAATGGGGAAGATGATGTGAAGCCCCTGCATATAAGGAGATAATGATTCTTGAAAGCCTTTGTCAGGGTCTGCTTCCCACTTTGAACTTTAGTGTCCAGAAAGTGGGACCTGCCTGTTCCCTTCTAAGCTTAATTCCTAGCTTAGATCTTATCACACTGCCACCAACCCAAAATATAGTGTTTGGGTACACTCCCTGTCCCCCAAAGACTTCCCTGGGGGACCCAAGACCCAAACCCCTTGGGTCTTAAAACAAAGGGAAATAAACCATTCCCCTTTCCTTCTTCCTCCCAGATTTTCCCTTCCCTGGGTTACCCTGAGAGATTACTGTGATTCAACCTCCTTGAATCTTAACACAGAGAGGAATTCAACTTCCCCCCTCCTCCTTTCCCCCCTCCCAGACTCTCCCTGAGTGAGGGACACTGATCCCAAATCCTTGGATCCTAACACAGAGAGAAATTAACCTTTCCCTCCCCAATCCCTGGTCTTACACAAGAATAAAAAAATCAATCAGGTTCTTAAAAAGAAAAACTTTTAATTAAAGGAAGAAAAAAGTAAAAATTATCTCTGTAAAATCAAGATGGAAAATGTTACAGGGTCTTTCAGCTTATAGAGACTAGAGGGACACCCCCCCAGCATAAAATACAAATTACTGCAAACAGAGGTAAGATCCTTCCAGCAAAATACACATTTGCAATAAAGAAAACAAACAAATGCCTAATCCGCCTTCTATCTAGTACTTACAGTATTGAATAGAAGAGACTTTTTCAGAAAGATTGGAGAGCCTGTATACATGTCTTGTCCCTCTCAGACCCCAGAGAGAACAACGGACAAACAAACAGTACAAAACAAAGGCTTCCCTCCACCAAGATTTGAAAGTATCTTGTCTCCTGATTGTTCCTCTGGTCAGGTGTTAGCCAGGTTTACTGAGCTTGTTAACCCTTTACAGGTAAAAGAGACATTAACCCTTAACTATCTGTTTATGACAGTCTTAGACAAGATGTCTGGGGCTGGGGGGCACGCAGTTTAAGGCCTGATATAAGGACCCTGGAATAATCCTAGTGGGATTTTCTGTCCTCCTAGAGGAGACAATAAGCAAGGGTGGGCACATCCAGAATGGAAGTATTGGGGAAGTGAATATATGCTTTCTGCCTCCTCAATATTTTCCACGGCCACAATATCTTGTGGAGGCAAGAATGGGATCTGGCTTTGTTTTCACCCTAGCATATGCATGGTGAGGTGCAGAGGTGAGAGCAGGTCCCAGAGGAGGTGCTGGAGCAGCCATCCTGGCACATGAAATTGGGTCAGCCCTCAGGGAACAGATACAGGACACCCAGTGGGATACCTGGACTGGATGAGAGAAAGGATTTGGAGCATGTGTGAGTATTTTATTGAAAGTTTGATGGCTCATTTTTGTGTTGATTTGCTATATATTTTGAACCTGAAATCTGCACAGTCCTCAATAGGCTGAATTACTTTTCATTCACAGCAAGCTCCCATGCTCTCTCTACCCCTGACTATATGAGATCTGTCTGATATTTGAGCCATGAGAAGAGACAGATCTGCACAGGCTGCAACAGCTGTCACCAGTAAGGGGTGGTAGACAAGACGAGACTGTTACCCCACCCCCAGTCATAATGCCAGTGGTAACGCTGCTCTTCTACAACAGAAACCAGGCAAGCTTCCAAGGGAAAAATTTCTAGTTGCCTCCTTGGCAGTCCCACCTGGAGGGCTGATTGGGAATCTGGGAGCTTTGGAGCCAGAGCTTGACGATTCTGAGCTCCACAGGAGCCTGACTGGAAAGGTGATGCAGAATCAGGGCTTCCTGGCTCCTCAGCAGCCCACAGGAAGGAAAGCTCCTCAGGGTAGCTCTCCAACTCCTGGGGCAACTGGCTCCCCAGGCTTAATTCTCTGACTCCTGAGGGCAGCCAGCTGTGCAGACTGGGTTGGATCAAAAATAAGTAGATAAAATGTGTCTTTATTCCCTTTATCATCTGTTCTCAAAGTTAATCTATTTTTATACTCTCAGAGAATATAACGTGTATTTGGGAAGTCACATGCTCCCAAGAGTTTGAAATTTCTATCTCCAAACTTATGAGCTATGGAAAGAAGTGACTAAATCACATACTTATCTAATTGCAGCTAATCAAATTGGATCTGATTCTCCACTGCCTTTCAATGTATGTAGTCAGTTGTACCTGTGCAAAGCGGTGTAAAATGTTACCAAGCTAAACCTCCATGACAGAGGATTAACCACATTCTCTCCTTTCCCTTTGCCCACCAACATGCATGCATCATACACACCAAAAAGTCAAAATTCATTAGGTTTCCTATGCAGGACTAGGAAAATCTGCTAAAATACTTACATCTGATTTTATGCTAGCTGAAATTCTATATAGTGTTTGTGAGATATGTTATAACTTCTATCCAGGACCTCTCAAGGGGAATAGTGTTTTGAATAGTAGAAGTTTTCTGAAAACAATCCTTAGAATTAATAATTCTAAAGAGTGTATTACTGCCCTAAGGTATTAATTACCAAAGACTGTAGGCAACTCATCTTGAGGCTAAAGTAGGAGACAAGGGAACATGGGGGAAGGAATAGCTCAGTGGTTTGAGCATTGGCCTACTAAATCCAGAGTTGTGAGTTTAATCCTTTAGGGGGCCATATAGAGATCTGGGACAAAAATCTGTCTGGGGATTGATCCTGCTTTGAGCAGGGGGTTAGAGTAGGTCACCTTCTCAGGTCCCTTCCAACCCTGATATTCTATGAAAAAGGCTTATCAAAACAGATACAGATAGAGTATTTGATTTTAGACAATAAAATATTTTCAGTCTAGCATTCTGTGTCCATATGTCTTAATCTAGTAGCAATGACGCTATCTTTGTGGAATATTAAATACAAGAAACAGGCTTACTTGCACTTCTTACTAAGCAGTACAACTGTATTCTGCTATTTAATATTTTACACAGTATCAAAAGCTAGAGTTGCAACTAGCTTTTGGTTATAATATTGATTTATATAGACTATAACAGGGTTAAAAAAAGAACTAGATAAGTTCAGAGCGTAGGTCCATCAATGGCTATTAGCCAGAATGGGCAGGAATGGTGTTCCTCTGCTTCCCAGAAGCTGGGAATGGGCTACAGGGGATGGATCACTTGATTATCTCTTCTGTTCATTCCCTCTAGGGCACCTGGTATTGACCACTGTCGGAAGACAGGATACAGGGCTAGATGGACCTTTGCTCTAACCCAGTATGGACATTCTTATGAGCATCCAACTCCCTTAATTTCCTTAAAAAGATCCCTTTTTTATTTAAATTGTCCCTGTTCTATGTGCTAGAGGATTGTTTGGGTAAGGGGTGGGGGGTGGCCTGGCAGAATGTGAGATTAACTGAACAAAGTTTCAGAGACATGAGAATTTCAAAGTATGTGCTTTTTCACTTTCAAAAAAATCCTGTTTCTGTGCATCATAGTTGTTTTTAAAAATTGGTTTAAAACCTCCAAATTTGATTGTTCAAATATTGCAATAAGGACTAGCACCAATGAGTATTTTATTGGAAGTTTGGTGGTTCATCTTTGCATTGATTTACTATATATTTTGAACCTGAGGCTGCACAGTCCCCAAGATGCTGAATAATTTTTCAGTGTTTTTGACTGAGACTCAAAAGCTTTATAGGAACAGACACCCACCACATCCAACCACGCATAAAACTGATATTCTGCAAGATTACAAATCAAGTTTGGCAGGCAGGAAGATTTATAAGGCCTTATTCAAAAGTCATCTATATAGTTAACCACATGGCACTCAATTAGTCTACCATTAATTCACTCATTTATGATTTTGAGGAAATAGAAATTTAAACATCTGGTTCCAGTGAGTCCCAGTACTGAAAACAAGAGGTTTAGGCGCCAATTGTATAAACATTTATGCATCTGCTTAAATTTACTACTGTGACTAGTTGATTGAAATCAATGGAATTACTCACAGTAGTAATAAGTGTTTGTAGGAATGAGGCCCTAGATAGCCAGTTTGGGAGTGATGGTTCTGAACATTCTTGGCCTCTTATATTCTGGTTCAGATTTGCTATTGGGTAATGGATCTGCTATGTCTTACTATTTTTGTCAGACCAAATACATTTATAGAGACATAGAGATACTGATCCTTGTACCAGAACAATGATGCCCTAAATCAGGGATCAGTAACCTTTAGCATGCAGTCCGTCAGGAAAATCCACTGGCGAGCCAGGATGGTTTGTTTACCTGCAGCGTCCACAGGTTCAACTGATTGCAGCTCCCACTCTCATCTCTGGTCACTCACTGGGGCTACTGATGTGAGTAAGGAATGCAGAATTAGGCCCTTGTACTGCAAATTGCTCAATGCAGGCAAGGCCTGAAGGCAGTATATGAACTTGGAGATTACTAAGTGGTCCTAGAACATCCATAGGTCAGCAAAGCAACAGTTTACAAGGAATTAATTGACCTTTTAAGATTCATTCTAAGTGGAAGTGTTTTTCTTAGGGTACATTTCCACTGCACACCACAGGCGGTGTCATGTAGAGTATGCATAGCTATATGCTGCGGGGAAAAGTAGTGTGTGCCCATGCCATGGTGTGTAGCTACATGCATCAGTGAGAGGCTATGGCGGGGGGGAGGTAGTGGGGAAAAGGCTTTGGGAACAGAGAGCTGCCTGAGCCTTTTCCTTCTGCCTCTCCTCTGCCAGATCCTCTCTCTCCCCACTGCTAGAGAGTTTCACTGCCCAGGGGAAAGGCTCTGGAGGCTCCCTGCAGTGGGGAGCCGCTGGAGCCTTTCCCTGCTGCCCTCCTGCAGTGGAACCTTTCAGCATGGTGGGTAAAGACTCTGACAGCAGGACACTACACAGATAAAATAGCAATGTAGATGGAGGCAACAGTGCTTGGGTGTGTAGAGAGCTGTGTAGAGTACATACGTATGTAGCCTAGGGGTTCAGGCATGTCTTTACTCTACTCACCTAAGCAGTGCCTTACCGTCTACACTGCTATTTACACCCATTTCGAGGGCCTGCAGTGTATGAACTCTACATGCCACTGAAAGGAGTGTGCAGTGCTGATGTACCCTTAATGCACAATATATGTATAGGGTGGGATTTCTAGAAGTGCTCAGTGTTGACCTAACTCTGATCCACTTGACCTCAGTGGGAATCTTAGGATTGAAGTCAATGGGAGCAAAGCTCAGCCAACACTGAGAGCTTTTAAAAATCCCACCTATATAGGATGACCACTTTATAGCCATCACTGATGAGTGCAAATATCTAGGGGAAGAAGGATGAGTGAAATTTTTTTTCATTGTCCCAGATCCAAATCCCCTGAAGTTATTGGAAAGATTCCCATCACAGGAACAACATTGCAGTTCACAAAGCCTGAGTTAGATACCTACGCTCTCTATGCAATGAATAGGTGTCTTAGGCCTGGTCTACACTACGCGTTTAAATCGATTTAAAGAGCGTTAAATTGATTTAATGCTGTACCCGTCCACACTACAACACCCTTTATATCGATATAAAGGGCTCTTTAAATCGATTTCTGTACTCCTCCCCGACGAGAGGAGTAGCGCTAAATTTGATATTAACATATCAGATTACGGTTAGTGTGGACGGAAATCGACGTTATTGGCCTCCGGGCGGTATCCCACAGTGCACCACTGACCGCTCTGGACAGCAATCTGAACTCGGATGCAGCGGGCAGGTAAACAGGAAAAGCCCCGCGAACTTTTGAATTACATTTCCTGTTTGCCCAGCGTGGAGCTCTGATCAGCACGGGTGGCGATGCAGTCTCAATCCAAAAAGAGCTCCAGCATGGACCGTACGGGAGATACTAGATCTGATCGCTGTATGGGGAGACAAATCTGTTGTATCAGAGCTCCGTTACAGAACACGAAATGCCAAAGCGTTTGAAAAAAATCTCTCCAGGATACACAGCGCTGCGTGACAGCGTAACGGGAAGCCAGAGACTCAAATGGACGCTCATGGATGGAGGGGGTACTGAGGACTCCAGCTATCCCACAGTCCACAGCAGTCTCTGAAAAGTATTTGCATTCTTGGCTGAGCTCCCAATGTCTGTAGGTTCAAACACAGTGTCTGGCGTGGTTCAGGAATAGCTCCTCAGTTCCCCCCCCCACCACCACGTGAAAGAAAAGGGAAAGAAATCATTTCTTGACTTCTTTCAATGTCACCCTATGTGTACTGAATGCTGCTGGTAGACGCGATGCTGCAGCAGTGAAGAGCAGTGTCCGCTCCGCCTCCTCTCCCCCTCCCCGGTGGTAGACGGTGGCAATATGACTGATATCCGTCGTTCGCCATCAGCCCGTGAGTGCTCCTGGCTGGCCTCGGTGAGGCTGCCGGGGGCGCCTGGGTAAAATGGGAATGACTCCAGTTACTCCCAGTAGATGGTACAGAACGGCTGGTAACCGTCTTCATCATAGCAACTGGGGGCTGAGCTTCATCAGCCCCCTCCCTTTCCTGTGTAAAGAAAAGATTCTGTACTGCCTGGACTGTCATAGCAGTGGCATGCTGGGCCTCCTCTCCCTGCACCCGCTTAATGTTCTGCACTGGACTGTCATCGCCCCGGGAGGCTGCCTCCCCCTCATTTTATCTCACTAACAAGTCACAAATTCTGTTTCTTATTCCTGCATTCTTTATAACTTCATGACAAAATGGGGGGGACACTGCCACGGTAGCCCAGGAAGGTTGGGGGGAGGGAAGCAACGGGTGGGGTTGTTGCAGGGGCACCCCCTGTGAATACTGACACGGAGCAGCTGTGCTCTGATACACTGGTCCTCTAATACACTTGCCCCTTATTCTAGGCAGGACTGACTCTATTTTTAGAAACCATAAGGGAGGGATTGACAGTCCCAGTGAGTCAATCCCAATTTTGCTTTTGCGTTGCGCCCCCGGCCGATTTTCAGCCAGGGGCACTCATGATAGCAGCGGACAGTACAGAGGGGAGAGATAACCGTCATCTCATTGCCAGTTTTCTCCGGCAGTGCGCGAAACGATTGTCAGCTGATGTTTTCCCGGAGGAACGAATGACTGACGACATTTACCCAGAACCACCCGTGACAATAATGATTCAACCCAGAATTCCAAGGGGCGGGGGAGACTGCGGGAACTATGGGATAGCTATGGAAGAGCTACCCACAATGCAACGCTTCAGAAATCGACGTTAGCCTCGGACCATGGACGCACAACGCCGAATTACAGTGCCTAGTGTGGCTGCATGAAATCGAATTTATAATATCAGTTTTATAAAACCGATTTTAGCTAATTCGATATTATCCTGTAGTGTAGACGTGGCCTTAGACTGCAGTTCACAAAACCCAGACTAGGTGGTGAGGTGCCTAAACTAGCCAATGGGAGATGCTGATGACTGGGGAGTGTCCTAAGCTCCATCCCTCTCAGAGATAAGCATTACCTTCCAGTCTGGACCTTGGTGCCTATTCCTGCTTGTGATTCTCAGGTATGAACCATGTCCTTGAGTTAGGCACCTAAAGTGTTTCTTGCAAGAAGCCAGGGGGAAGGAGCTCCCTCATAATTTTCAGCCCAGTGGTTAGCAGCCTCACTTGGGATGTGTGAGACCCTTGGTTCAAGTCCCCCTTCTGCTTCAGGAAGAAAAGGGATTTACAACAGGGACCTGCCACCTCACAGGTGAGTGTTATAAACATTGGGTATCCTGATGTGGAGCTTCCTCATTCTCTTCTGTTAAGTATGTATTAAAAGTGGAATAGCTTTAAAGAGAGTCAGTGGAGCAGGGTGACTTGACCATGGGTCTCCCACCTTCCAGTTGTGTACACTACCCACCAGGCTATAGCCTCATTCTCATTTGTGCTCTGTCCCAATTAATATTTATCTATTCACAGTGGAACAGTTCAACAGGAAAGACTGAGACAAACTCCCAAGAGAATATCCTATAGCCCAATGATTACTGGAACCTGCCTGAGAGGTGGCAGGTCCTTGTTCAAATCCCTTCTCATCATCAGGCAGAGGGAAGACTTGAACCCAGGGTCCTATCCCAAGGGGGTAATCTAAATACTGGGTAAAGGTTATGAGAGAAGTTCTCCTCTGACTGTTTTGTGTGGCGATGGGCAGTCTTTGAATGCACCCATTAGACTAGGCCCACTCTGGGGTTTAAGCAGAAAATAGGTTCCCAGACACCTAGCGTGAGACAGCAGTGCACATGCCCAAAAGTTAGGCACTTAGGGAGCTTTTACTGCAAAAACATAGGTTTCTAAACTCATTCGGTAGCCATGCAGGGTTGGGAGGCAGCCATGCAGGAGTCTTGTGATTCACAATGATGTCTAAAAATGGGACTTGAGTGCCTAAGTAACTGAGGTGCCTAAGTACAGTACTTAGAGATGTATTAACTACAGCTGGATCCTCTCCACACTGATGCTTAGTAGCTGCAGGATTTTAAGTCAATAATGCCAGGTTCAGTGATGGGTCCTAAAGTGATGCTGAACATGGTTTGATCCTGTCTAACTTTGCTGTTTCACCATTTTTAGCACCATGTGACAGGCCAAAGTTTAAATGACCTCTCTGCACAAAGCTTTAAGCCTAGTTCAGAGGGGCCATATATTGAGCTATTCTGTGCCATTGATTTTTTTTTTAGCAGAACTTACTGTTAAAACCAGTGAAGAGTTTAAAATGTTGACATATGGCACATTGATCTTCATTACCCATGAGAATTTTTGGGTGTTTTCTTTAAATTAGTCCTTCACTAGGCACAATAGGAAAAACTGTAGTAAGTTCCAGACAGAGGACTCATTGCAATTCTTTGGCGGCACCTGCAGCACAAAATCAGGAGATCAAGCCTTAAATTTGAATTGGGTGAAAGCTCATCTATAGTACAGATCATTCATAATGCCCATCTTATCACTTTGTTTTCATCTTGTGTGCCATTGCATTGTGCTAGGATAAAAAAATGTAGAATATCTAAACTTACTGGCTTCCAAATTATCTGCACAAAGCAATATTTAGTTATTGTTATATTCTAATTTAAAACAAGTTCTTATATCAGAACAAGATTCATTTCAGAAGCTATGTCAAGGTTTCTTCCCCACTCTGAAATTTAGGGTACAGATGTGGGGACCTGCATGGACACTTCTAAGCTTAATTACTAGCTTAGATCTGGTACCACTGCCACCATCCAAAATTTCAGTGTCTGGATCACTCCCTGTCCCCTCAAAACCTTCCCCTCCCTGAGTAGCCTTAAGAGACTTCTTCACCAGTTCCCTGGTGAGTCCAGATCCAATCCCTTGGACCTTAAAACAAGGAAAAATTAACCATCTCCCCCTCCTTTCTCCCACCAATCCCTGGTGAGTCCAGATCCAATCCCCTTAGATCTAAAAACAAGGAAAAATCAATCAGGTGTTAAAAAAAGGCTTTTAATTAAAGAAAAGAAAGGTAAAAGAAAACCCTCTGGGAGGGATTAGCATACCAGCTACTCTCACAGACAACAGATTCAAAACACAGAGGATGTTCCCCTGGGCACAAATTTAGTTACACATACAAAAAAAATACCCAATTTGATTCTACCTCTATTTGCATGACAGGTTACAAAGAAATAAACATAAACCTATTTTTTCCTTTCTAAAACTTACTACTCTGATAAAAGGCTGGTTCCTTGATCTTTTTCATTCCAGCTGAAACTGAAACTCTCAACAAATGAAAAACTCCCCTCCTTCCTTTTGAAACATCTTGTTCCCCCATTGATTCTTCTGGTCAGGTGTTAGCTAGGCTAGGTGAAATTTTTAACCCTTTACAGGTAAAAGAGGCATTAACCCTTAACCATTTGTTTATGACAAGCTATTTCCCCAGAGATTGGAGTATTTATTTTAAGCTTATAACAGTCAGTTGGTTTTGTTTGTTTTTTTAGATGGTTGACTTCCTCATCTCAGTCACTGAGTATAAGCTGTGTGTGATGTTATCATTATCTCTGTCTTCCAGGCCTTCCAAAATAATTGTCTCGTCATCAGAAAAAAGACAAATGTATTTCTTCAATGTCTTAAATTCAAGGTGGGAAGATCTTAACTTAAAATTCAGCAGTATTTACAGATGGCAGAGATTGAGCTTTACTAAAAGTGCATGCGTTCGTTACAAAGTTTTGTCATTTCAGGACTGATTCTATGGAAGTCAACCAACTTTTGAACACAAACCAGTCCTGTGGCATGGGTTATTTATCTGGGGGTTGCACACTTTGCTGCATCTATAAGCCAAGCACACTGCCCACAGCAGAGTAGATTTAAATAAAAGAAACCATAGTGTGAGATAACCAAATACTAACTTGTCATACATCCCTTATGATAGAAGGATGTTTAAAACTACTGCTATCACTTGGGGGTATTGATTATTTTTCAAAGTTACTAACGGGATTTTTCAGGACTCATATATGGGTACATTACAAAACAGTGATTACATAAATCCTGATTAGTAAATGCCATTGTCCACATCCCCTATTAATAGTCATTCACTAGGTTATTTTTTCTAATAATAAAACTGACATTGAATCTTTGACTTTACCTTAGGAAGGACCATGAACCTCTACTATTTTGGCATTTCCTTCACTTTCAGCTATGGGGATGTAGTAGGGTGAACACCCGCTCTGGCCCTGGAGGGGTTAAAAAAGCCCTGCAAAGGGCTGGGGTTGGGCAAAGTAAAACCCTGGCTGATTGGGGGAAGTGGCTGCAGCTGGGGGCATGCCCCAAACTAAGCAACTGGGCCTTATAAGGAGGCCAGAGAAGCCAGAGGGAGCAGTCTCTCTGTTTGTAGAGAGAGAAGGGCCTGTCTGCCGGGAGCTGGAGATAAAGTACCTGAGTGGAGCAGGTCTGGGGATAGGCTGAGGAGCTGGGGAGCTCCAAGCTGTGGCCGAGCATTGGGCTTACAGGTATTGGAGGTTGCAGAGGGCAGCCCAGGGGTAGGCCAAGGCAGCAGGTCCCAAACCTTCTTGCTAGTGAGGAGCTGGCTGATACTGCAGTTTGCCCCAGGATGTGGGGCTAGATGATGACTGGCAGCAGCCTTATACTGAGGCAAGGTGGGAATAGTGGGTGGGGGTTCCCCAAGGAGGGAAGACCCTAAGACTGAGGAGGTACTGCCAAGGTGCAGCACCCTAGGTAAAAGTGGCACAGGGTCCAGGGAGGGACACGGGGGGCCAGAGGACAGGCAGATCACTGGCCTGCAGAGGGTGCTCCAGAGCTGAATTGAGCTAATTCCCAGAAGTCACCAGCAGGAGGTGCCACAGGGGTGAGTCTGTGCCGTGCTATGGGGGTCTGAGATAGAATTCGGGAATGAATGTTATTCAAAATAACTGGAAAATCATTCTCATTTATTTTCACAGTGAAGTAGTAATAACATCACTGCCTCTGCACTGTATTATTAAAATTACCTGTTACTGCCTGTTCAGTACTTTTACTACCTCTCTAAACATGGTTACTTCTGTAGTTGAGTGAAAGACTATTGCGTTGTTCTGTTCAAACAAGTTCTATTTTATTTTTTCCACAATAAGATGTTCTAGTACTTTGCATCCTACATCATTAGACTCTGGAACTGACTATATAATTAAAGTACATGCAGTTACATGCTACCATTATTCATTTCTAATAGAGCCAGCTGCGAACAAACTCAAGTGTGGATGGAGTCTCAAGATAATGGAATAGCTACCAGTGTGCTATGTTTAATTGGATATGCTTAAGTGGGACTGCTATTTTACTGGAACACTTCCTTGGGAGCTAAATTAGAGGAGTGATAATGATAACTAATGCTTAAGCAGGGGAGTATTAGCAAAACTGTTGCTTAAAACACTTAATGCCAAAAGGTTAATGGGTGATTTAAAGTGTTTAATTGGTCTATCAAGATATTTAAACTGTTGTTCAAGTTCTTTATGAAATTATAAAAATCATATGGGGGGGCTAAACAAGACCAGCCTCATCAGTTAAACTACTATGAAATTGTGAGCTGTCGGTACGCACTCTATCGTCATCTGCACCTGAAGTGCTAACCTGAGTGTTGCTATGTACCCATAGCTTCACATACACTGAGAATTATTGGCAACTCTCCTACTGGTGCAGCTTCATCCTTATGAATGATGGTAGAAATGTTAGTGTGGTATACATCTGTTCACACACATGTAAATAAAAATGTATTACCTTACAAACTGAATGAGACAGCAGAAACTTAGGTATTCTCCACATCCTAGTTTTTACTACTGGTACGCACTACCATTCAATCTTCGATTGCTAAGTGAAGTGCTTTGGAAAAATCAACACTTCCATTCTTTCTGTCTCGCTTGCTCCTAATTTATTTTTCCCCTTCAAAAGAATTCTTCCCCAGGTGTCTGTCTAGTGGGTTTTGCTCATGTACTTAGGGTCTAATTGACCACCATATTCAGCGTCACAAAGGAATTTTCCTTGGGTCAGATTGGCAGAGACCCTGGGAGTTTTTTGCCATCCTCTCCAGCATGGGGCAGGAGTGACTTGCAGGATAAACTAGTGTAAATGGTGGAGTGTCCACAAATTCAAGACTTTAAACCATGATTTGAGGACTTCAGTAACTCAGCCAGAGGTTATGGATCTATTACAGGAGTGAGTAGGTGAGATTCTGTGGCCTGGAATGTGCAGGAGATCAGACTGGCCTTAAAGTCCGTGAGGCTCTGACTCCCATCTCTGCTCTACTCTATCCCTCAGTTCAGTGAGGAGAGGCATGAACGGCCAGTAACATTAAGCACTATAGTGATGAACTGGTCAATGGTTTAGTTGATACAGAAGAGGTGGATTTTAAATCCGATACATGTGAACACAATAGTATTTATCCATGTCCTACTTGGCTTTGTTTAAAAGGAAATATCAGCCATTATGTTAAATTCATCCCATACCTAGTGGGCACAACACTGGACTGGGAGTCAGGTGACCAGAGCCCTGTTCCTCTTGTTATGTAACTTCGGTCAAGAATCTTAAGGTCAAATTTTCAAAACTGACCTTTACATTTGGATGCCTCATGTCTAAAGCTGGGCACTCAGAACACACATTAAACCACATCAAGCTGATGAGTTCAAGTTGATGGAGGGTGCATGTGCTCATTAGCAGTTCTGGCAATCATGCCTATGAATCAGATCTGTTCATTGGTAACTTTTGAAAACATGGACCTTGATTGTCATATGCACCAGTCTCCCTGTCTGTGAAGTGGGAATAACTATTCTTGCCCTCCCTTTTGTCAAGCACTTGGAGATCCATAGATGAACAGCATTAAGTATGTTTATACTTTTATTATAGCATACCAGGAGAGTAATAGCTTGCTGAAAGTCATAACAATTCTATTTTGGTATCAAAATCATTGCTCACAAATGAAGAGCTGCAGAAACAGTCATGTTTGACCAATAATAAATCACTTAGTCTCATTTCTTATGCTCTGTAATAGTCAGAGATACTGGTTTTCAAATCATTCTGGTTAGAGCAGCAGAACAGATAGGCTGCCAAGCTGGGTAATTTAATTATCCATTCTGAGGACACACTATTGTCCAATAAAGATTTAAATTAATATTGACTTATTACCTTTGTACCTCGGCTTCCACACCATGAGACCTGAAATCATACCACCTATCATTTAGAACATCCAGTCTTGGGAAGCCATTTTTATTCTATTCAAGTAGCAATGGGTTGAATAAATAAATATGGTGAAACTCAGTATTAAATCTCAAAGAAAAAACAACGAGTCTCTAAGGTGCCACGAGGACTAACAAATGTATTCGGACATAAGCTTTTGTGGGCTAAAACCCACTTCATCCCATTTCAAAACATTCATAACATTCAAAAACCAGTAGGAGAGCACTTCAGTCTTCCTGGACACTCAACAACAGGCTTAAAAGTGGCAGTTCTTCAACAACAAAACTTCAAAAATTGACTTCAATGAGAAACTGCAGAACTGGAATTAATTTGCAAATTGGACACCACCAAATTAGGCCTG
This sequence comes from Chelonoidis abingdonii, assembly GCF_003597395.2. Lineage (NCBI taxonomy): Eukaryota > Metazoa > Chordata > Testudines > Testudinidae > Chelonoidis > Chelonoidis abingdonii. The sequence continues at coordinate 111,853,340 of NC_133771.1, forward strand.
AATAAAGACTGGGAGTGGATGGATCACTTCAAAAAGTAATTTTCCCTCTGATACTCTCACCTGCTTGTCAACTGTTGGAAATGGGTGACGTCCACTTTGATTGCATTGGCCTCATTAGTACTACAGAAGTAATTTCCCTCTCTTGATATTCATCCCTTCTTGTTAACTGTTGAGAATAGGCCACTTCCACCTTAATTGAATTGGCCTCATTAGCACTGACTCGCCACTTGGTAAGGCAACTCCCATCTTTTCATGTGATGCAACTGGATAGCGTAGTGGTTAAGAGCACCGCCCTTTGATACGAGAGACCGGGGTTCAAATCCCAGTTGGTACCCATCTTTCCAGTAGGGGTCCTTCGGCAAAAGACCCCCTAATACTTCACCTGCCTACCTCAACATATGAGAGTGATACGAACTAGGAGAGTCATGCTGGCTCGACGTCGCCTGGATTAACAAGGTCTGTGCAGATGTTGAGGAACCAGGACAATCTGATGATAAGTGGGCTACTGGAACAAATCATTCATGGATGAGACAAGAGAACCTGGAATTGATGGAATGCTACTACAAACAGTAGACCTAATGAGAGGGGATATATGAGGGGACTATTGGATGGACAAAAGACCTACATCCACACTTACTGAGGAAACAGCCATGCTCAACATAGTAAAGAGGAAGCTGCTCTCACAGCTTGAGATAGACCAACTCCACATTACATCCCAGACTCAGAAGACCTGGAAGAACAAGTGGATGTGCAGCCCATACCTGAAGCTGAAACTTCACTGCCACCCCCTCCATTGCAGAGCACAGCAGCTGATATGAGGCATAAGATCATGGAGAAACTAGCTACAGTCAATCCTCAAGATGGATTACCAAGGCTCAGTGGAGAAGTACCATCAGCTAGTATGTTAGAAGATGCCAATAAAGCCCTCATGACAATCCCTACTACCACCATAACTCAAACCAATCAGTACGGGCTGGATATGAAGTGGCCAGCTTGAGAAGAAAAGCTCTGTGTTCTATTTCTAATTTCCTAAGCCATTGTGAAGGTCCCCTGCCCCAAACACTTAAATATCTCTTTAATTGAGTCAGGAGGCATGCGCTGATGCAACCTGGGCTATACCATCTTTCATAGAGAGACAGGATTGAACGAGCCACTCTAGGTCTCCAGTGTCCTTATGAATAATGTATTCACTGGGATGAAAACCATACAGAACCAAAAAACCTTTTCTATTGAATGCACTATAGAAAATGTTTATATTTAAATATAATTTAAATTCAAATGGAAAATAGATACTCATTTTATAAGACAAATCTAGCAAAACCAATTGACAAAACTATTCAGTTATCCATTAATATATCACTGAAGATGTAAAGAGGACATTTTTGCAATGGGCTGTACAGATAATGAATTTCCTGAAATCATTTTCTCAGATGGTGAATTTCCTCATGCTCACACATGATACAGTCATCAGTTTCTTTCATAAACTGTACCTGTTTCACCCAATTAAATGAAAATCATGGTCTCACTTTGTATTCTCCTAGAGAACTGATTCACAATGGATGGGTGCTGAGGGAGGTACTCAGGAGACAGTACTAGTTATTCATGTGATAGCCTTTTGGATTACTAACTCAACTGTATACAAATATTTTAGCATAAGCCATGTAACAAAAAGTCAATCTGTTTTCTGTAATGAAATATGAAATGTCTGTTAAATTTAATTTAGAGATGACTGCAAAGATAGTTTCCCACAGATATGTTCAGAAACCCTATGATCAGTCAGTCTGCAGAACAATGCTTTTTAGTTGTTTTCCACCATATTTCTGGGCCAAATTTAGAGTGGGGGAGGTATGTAGATCAGATTTTCACACGTTTTTATAATGTCAGACTCATGTAGAATTATTATTTAAGCGGTGGCATAGGATGACATGGTTCTTGCTCCTTCTTAGCACCTCCTCTGTGCAAACTGGGATGGAGAAATGAGTAAGGTAAAAACAATGCCCCCTCACTCACCCAGAGTTGGCCACGTAGGAAGCAGGGATACTGCATCCTCAACAAGAGTATGGAGTTACTGCTCCAGTGACCACTTCAGGGGCCCTTAGAAGGAATTCTGGCATGCTCCTGCTATCTCTTAGCCCAGGACCAGAATCAAAATCTCTCACTGATTAAAGAAAGTCTAAAACCCTCCCCTACCCTTCCCAGGCCCTTACAGTCAAGTTTTGTTTCCATCCATATTTCAGTCTCTCCGAAATAGGCTGAACATTCTTTTGTATCTGATCCTTTTTGTCAAAAATTCCCATTGAAATTAGTGGGAGATAATTGTATCCAATGGATGCATAAGCGTAACCTTTAGAGACAGAAAATACACAACATGTCAACTAGTCCTTCGCCTTTCCCATGGAGGATTGCCCTCTTATGCATTTGCCAAAATGTTGGTATGTTTTAAACATGCTAAGTAATGGGGTTTCTACCACTTCTTTTGGGGGAGGTAGTGCAGTGGACTGGCTAGAGTACTGGATGGGGAGTCAGGTAGGGTAACCAGATAGAAAGTGTGAAAAATTGGGACAGGGGGTTGGAGGTAATATATAAGAAATAGCCCTGAATATTTGGACTGTCCCTATAAAATCAGGACAGCTGGTCACCCTAGAGTCAGGAGACCTGGGTTCTATTCTAGCTCTGCTACAAGCATGCTAGGCAACCTCAGACAAGTTACTTCTGTTTCATCTCCCATCCTCTCTCTCCTATCTATCCAGAGTGTACTCTTTAAGGCAGGGACTCTCTCACTATGATAATTTGTACAATGCCTAACAAAATAGGATCCCAATATTGATTAGGTCCCCTAAATTCTGCTGTAATACAAATAATAGTCTCAGTGACAGTTTTCCCTAACATTTAGCCATTTCCCTCCATTTTTATCCTACTGCTTATATTTATACCACAATGTACCATAAATGATTCTTCACCCTTTGAGGGGTGGAGTACACCCTCCAACTATGGGTAGCCTCAATCTTGACCTTCAGCAATAATTCAACACAATTTGGAAGCATCATCTTTACTGATATGCAAGAATGCTAGTGTGGGCATTTTATTCCTTCTGATAAAAGAAAGCAACCAATATTTTACAGTCCTTAAATCAGCCTTATGTACTGGAGTTTTCCACAAGTTTCTTTTAAATGTAGATATTAGTCCTTTTCTACAAGGATGGCATTTGTACTATTTTCATTACTGTTTTACTAATTAAGTACCCTGCCACTTCAGGCAATTTATGAGCAGCTATACTGCAATATACATGTTGTTCAAGTCACTATAACTTTTCTATTTCTTAAGTCATGGTTAAGTAAGCTGAAAGAAATTTTTTATTTTTTACTCTACCAGACATCTCCTGTAGTGTTATACAATGTTAAAAAGTAACTAGCAAATTAAGACTTCTCACACAATTGTAGTAATTGATCAGACAGTTTTAAAGTCAAATAAATGGCATATTGCCTATGTTGTTCCATACACTTCCCTGCTCTCTAATGGCTTCTGTTAAGTGAATTTGGCAGTCTCAATTCATTTCCTAATAGTCCACCACACAGAAAAAAACCCCACAATTTGCACTAACTGACAAGCTTCTTGGAATTATTATCAAAAGAGGCCGAGTACTGAATGTGCATGGAGACTGAGCTATCCTTTTTCTTGGTGGTGGTGCCTGTAGGTCAGAGATGAGGCACAAAGTTTTGACAAAACTTGTGCTGTCAGTGACCAAGCTATGTCTCTAAGTGGACAGAACTTCAATATGGCATCTTTCTCCAGTACTTAAATTTGATAGGGAGTATAAGTAAAAAGAGTAACACCTAAATTATAGCAACTTACTGCAAAATAAGATGACAGATTTCTCAGTGACCATCAGTGTTTAAAGATCTTAATTTTGTTGTTAATTGTATGTATTGTGTTTGCCCTTAGGAGCTCCAGTCATGTACTAAAACCAAATTTGTACTAGGCACCATATCAACAAAAAACAAAAAGAGGGTTCCTGCTCCGTAGAACTTACAGTTGAAGTCATTTGCAGCTGAAAGTGTGAGCCTGCCTTCAAACAAACAAGGTGGGTGATGTAATATATTTTATTGGACTAGCTTTTGTTAGTGACAGACAAGCTTTTGAGTTACACAGAGCTCTTCTTCAGGTCTTGTCAAGCTTGAAAGTTTGTCTTTTACCAGCAGAAGTTGATCCAATAAGAGATCACCTACCTTGTCTCGTTAATATGGGGTGCAGACAGCTGCAACAACGCTGCGAACGACAACTCAAAGAAACAGTTATAGGTGGTTTATACAGAGTGGTTTCACTACTTAGAAAGGACCTTTCACATGTAGTACAGCACTTCCTGTGATCCATTACACCATATTCATTGTATGGTTGCTAGAGTACTTGAAGTAGTTCCATTCAATTGCCTCCTATCTCCACTCAGTCAATTAGAAGAAGCAGTAGCACAAGATAAACTGCTATTGGCAGGAGGTAAAGGATGGGTAGTATAGTAGGTGGTTACCTGGCTAGAAAATATACAATCCAGAAAGCAATACATAAGGCTTTTGTTACCACCATGAAGTACAACTAGACTATGCTGAAGGAATCATTCCTATTCATGGATCCAAAGCTAATCAAATGCTATACAATCAGATCAGGTAAGCCAATAAAGGTATCAAACTCCCACCTTTGTATTCTTGACTTCCCTGTATAAATATTGAGCAGCTCTGACTTAGAGAAGCATCCTTAGAGGAAAACATTTAAGCATGTGCTTAACGGTAAATTCATGTTTAAATGCTTTCCTGAACAGGGGTGGACTTAGATGTCTTTCTGAATTAGAGCCTATAGAATGGTAAAGCAAATGATGTCCCATACTTTCTGTATCACTGTGATGTCCAGTGTGGCAGATTTAAGTTTATTTGCTGATGTGCTTGATGATGGCAATATGTGCCATGTCCTCTGTATCTCTAATAAACTCTTTAAAGATCTTTTGCCTACAGTGATTTCAAATCTCATTTTGTTTCCCCTTTTAGTCCTCAGCAAAGCAGCTATTAAAAAAACCCAAACAAATAAAACAAAACACACACCACTTAGCTATTGATAATAGAGTGCTACCACTAGAATGATCAATTTAATGCAGAATACTAAGTGCATGGTTCCAGTCAAGTAATTGTTTGTTTGTTGGTGTATCTTTGCTTTATGGAAATATTGTATTCAGCTTAATTTAAATCCACACTAATGCTGGCCAAAACTCAGAAATTCCAGTTTGTGAGGAATTTTGAAGTTTCCCCATGAACTGGAAATTTTGGATTTTTATTGCATTTTTGAAACACGAAGAATGTGTTTCCAAGACCAAATATGTTTCTCATAACTGCAGCTGCTGCTGTCAGAAATTGATGTGATTTTTTTCACACTCACTGGTTCTTCCACTGAATAGGAGCCATGAAAATGGTTTCACATCTGCTGTTCTTGGTGAGAAACAGTGATGCTCACAAGTCATTTCAATGTTGGTCAGCAGCTCTCCAAACTTCCAGGTCCCTGACATGTGAATTGTTCTGGGGCTGAGGTCCCTAGGGCTCCCAAACTGGCTTAGCATCTGGAAGCCCTGGGGACCCAGACCCCCAGGCAGCCTTCATGGCAGGGTTTCCCTGGTACCATTCAGGCAAGAAACCAGTTCCAGGATTTCCAGGCTCCCTGCCATAGAGCCAGGAAGCCCTGAAAGCTTCTGTTCAAGCCAGACTGCCTGACGTGGAGCCAGGAGCAGAGTACTGTTTAGAGATAAGGCTTCCAGAATTTCCAAGCTCCCACTTCCACAGCAGGGACCCTGGAAGTCCTGAGAACCCCTAGGGTTTCCAAGCTCATGGAGATACAATGAGGACTGCCCTGGGGATGGGGAACCCATGGCTTCTAGAGTCTGTGGCTCCAAAGCAGTGTGACCACGCAGATTGCCTGTGTACTAGCAACTTCAGGGTTTTCAGGGTCCAGGATTCCAGAAGCCCAAAGTCCCCAGTGGCCTACCAGGTGAGCTAGTATCATAGGATCCCTGCCTGAGATTCAGTTAAAGTTCACTGAACTTATATTACCATGAAACATTCCGGGTTGGATGAATTGACACCAGCTCTAGTCCTCACCTACTGAGGAAACAAACATTCAACATTCTGGGAAATCTGTAGGCTACCATATTCTGCAGGTCTGCTGAATCAGGACAGATTTCTGTCACCTGACTTTTCTCTAAGTGTAGATCTGGGAGAACATCATAAAATTTATTATTTAAAATAAAAACTGAATTTACTTCTGCAGTACTTGCAAGCCTTTTGAATCACTTTCCCTGAACATGTTTGAGTAAATGTTATTTCTTAAGAGTATTCATGGTAAGTGAATGTATTGTGAATATTTACACAATACTGAGGCCCTTGAGCACATGTGATCATTGGAGTTGTAAACATAGAGCTGGTCAAAGCTGAGAAAGTGATTTTACAAGAAATGTAAAAGTTCTCTCCATTTCACATGGTCCAAAAGGGATTCATTTTTCTGTTTCTTCTGACTTTTAAAAAAAACCCCAATCTTAGTTTTTGTAATTAAAGTACAGTAGTTTTTAAAATGTTTCACATTTTCAAAACCTTATTTACTTACTGACTGCTATTTTTGTATGGTTAAAGCTGGATGATTTTTGTTAAACAAAAGAAAGGGTAATGATTTCAAAGTCCAGTCTGATTAAAACTTGGATAAAAGTATTGACAAAATACATTGCAGAAAGAGTCATGGAATATGTGGACAATTTTGACTGCTCTGATCGTAGGTTTGTAAAATTGCAAGGTCATTGGCTGAGCTTGGGAAGGCCTTACATTCACCTTTATGGCGTTTTTCTGTTTGTCTTTAATGTAATAACTTTTTAACACTCCAGCCAATCCATTCCAAAATTCCAGGGAATGTTCTAGGCATCAACTCTATTGATTTTGGGGGAAATTGTAATACTGAAATGAAGGACACTGAGCCATTATCAGCTCTTTATCAAAGCCACAAACAGCTTTACAATAGTCTACAAATCAAAAACTCATTAACTCCTTTCAGCATAATAGTACCCCACTGCATCTCTGCCATCCTCCAGGAGAGTTTAATATATTCACACTGTGAATTCTTTATCTCCTGAAGAGAAGGAAGAATAATGGAGAATGGCTGCAAATGCTATGCAGTAAGGACAGGATGGGGGCATGCACACAGCCCCTTGCATGAGTGAGGAGAACATGGAACCCTGGTATGACGGGGTAGTCATACAGATCCCCTAACATAGGAGAAATGGGGTATAACAGTGTGGCACCCACTTCCTGTGAGCACCCCCTTGTGGTCAGGTGTCTCTGCACTCTTTTAATACCAGTCCCAGCCCTGGTATTTGTCCACAGCCCTAGGAGCCTCCATGGAGGCAATTATTTAGCCCTCTTGATCTGTTTTGGCCGCAGCTCGGACTCTCAACAGTTCAGTTCTCCTTCTGGGAGTTATTGCTGTCTAATTGTAGAAAACTTCTCCAGTACCTGGGGGAGGCGGGACGGACCTGTGCCTACCCACTAGTGTGGGTCTCATACCAGGGACCCCAAGAATAACAGCCACTGTGATGTTATTGACAGGAACCAGTGATGATGTGGCTGATGGTGCGGCATCGATGCCAACTCTGCCCACATATCTACACCAGCGACACCATCACAGGACCTAACCAGATCAGCCACACCATCACTGGTTCATTCACCTGCACATCCACCAATGTAATATATGCCTACATATGCCAGCAATGCCCCTCTGCTATGGACAGTCCCTGTGTAAAAGGATAAATGGATACAAACCAGATATTAGGAATGGCAATATACAAAAACCTGTAGGAGAACACTTCAATCTCCCTGGACACACAATAGCAGATTTAAAGGTAGCCATCATGCAGCAAAAAAACTTCAGGACCAGACTTCAAAGAGAAACTGCTGAGCTTCAGTTCATCTGCAAATTTGACACCATCAGCTCAGGATTAAACATAGATTGTGAATAGCTAGCCAACTACAAAAGCAGTTTCTCCTCCCTTGGTGTTCACACCTCAACTGCAAGAAGAGGGCCTCATCCTCCCTGATTGAACTAACCTTGTTATCTCTAGCCTGACTTATTCTTGCTTGGATATTTATACCTGCCTCTAGAAATTTCCACTACATGCATCTGATGAAGTGGGTATTCACCCACAAAAGCTCATGCTCCAATATGTCTGTTAGTCTATAAGGTGCCATAGGACTCTTTGCTGCTTTTACAGATCCAGACTAACATGGCTACCCCTTTGATACTGGGAAACTGGAGCACCTAAGAGAATTGCTTGTGTGACTTGTGGTCAGCCAGTGGGCTAAAAACAAAGTCCTTTCTGTCTGGATGGTTTGGTTTGCCTTAGAGGTGAAAAAACACCAGCCTTGGGCTGTAACTGCCCTGCTTTAAGCAATTTGTTCTGAATTGGCACTCTCAACTGAGTCCCACCAGAACCAGCATCATTACAGCCACCATGTCCCTTTAACTACCCTGCTTTCAGTCCCCCAAGCCACTTCCCTGCACTTCCAGCCTCACTCTTATTTCAAGCTCATCTAAGTTCAGGCCTAGCAGTCAGCCAAGAGCATTTTCTTACTGCCTCAGTCCCTACCTGCACTGAGCTGTCTATGGTTCTGCAGTTCCTTTTTGGCAGCCAGGAGCTCCAACTACACTCCTCTAAATCCAGCAAGGACCTGACTGTCTCCGTCTCTGTCTCTGCAGCTCCTTTTATGTGGCCCTCCTGGGCTCTGATTGGCTGCCTCCCTTGCAGCCACTCTAGGCTTCTTGGAGGACTTCTTTATTGCTCCTTTCTTGGGATGGGTATGGCAGGAGACTGAGGCTTCCAGCAAGGCCTACTCCACCCTGTCACAGGGGATAATAATGTTGCCCACAGAAGATCTGCCTTACAGTACAATGAGGGACTCTGCTATGGGGCAAATGTGGGTACTCGTCTCCTTCTATGAAGGGGAGAAGGGAAAATGGGGGACCCTGGAATAGATGGAGTTGGGTATAGGGAGAATGGGGGTGCATACAAAGCTCCTGCTACAGGGAGGATGAGGGACCTTGGAATGGGGGCCACACAAAGACCCTGGAATGGGGACAGATGTAATAATGGGGCATCCAGGACTATTGGCAACAGGGAGCTTGGCGAATCTGATATGGGGGGAGATGGGGGCCCTTAGTGTGGGGGAAAGATAGTAATGGGGGTCACAAAGAGCTGCTCGCATGGCAGAGAGATTGATGGAGTCTGGAAATGGCGGAGAGGAGAATGGGGAGCAAGAAGAACCCTTGGAAGGGGAAGGGGGGGCATGCAGAGTCCCTGAAATAGGAGCATGGGAGGTGGCACCCAGGGAGGTTGTGGGGTGGAATGAAAGGATTCAAGGAATCCCTGGTGTGTGAAATAAGCTCAGACAACAGAAACTATGAACTATATAACCCCCTAGTCTAGGTGGGGAGTGTAAAAAAAGCAATCATGTGACTTCCTATATGTGACCAATCATAAGAACAGCCATACTGGGTCAAACCAAAGGTCCATCTAGCCCAGTATCCTGTCTTCCGACAGTGGCCAATTCCAGGTGCTTCAAAGGGAATGAACTAAACAGGGAAATTATCGAGTGATTCATCCCCTGTTGCCCACTCCCAGCTTCTGGCAAACAGAAGCTAGAGACAGTATCCTTGCCCATTCTGGCTCATAAGCATTGATGGACCTATCCTCCATGAACTTGTCTTGTTCTTTTTTTTTTAAACCTGTTATCACAGAGCATGAATATTGATTCACAGCATGGAGCAACCCCTGAGCTGATATTTGTTTGCACAAAAAACAAAATTAACAATTGTGCAGTGAAAAAAATTCTACATCTCTTTATAGAGAAATAATATCAAGAAAAGAACTAAATTCACCAGATGAAATATTCATAGCAATGGGATGCCCATTGCTATAGTGACTGGAAGTCAGACATCTGGGTGCTGTTTTGGTGGTATATGTCAACTAACAGTAATTCTTCAATTTCTCAGTAGACTAAGCACCCCTATGACTTTCAGACATCCCTTCCAAACTTCCAGGTGTTCAACTGTTGACATAGAAGGGGGATGGGAGGAAGCAGAACCAATCCCTCAACTTGTCCTGCTCTAACTCACATAGTGATGGAGTGCAGAGTAGGGCAGTAGTAGGATTCTAGGACTTCTAGGAATTGCCGTCAGATGTGTACAATGGGCTGCTCAGGAAGGTATTGTCCCACCAGAGGCATAGTCCTCCCTGGAGAACCTTCTGGCTATTATCATAACTTATTTAATATTATATTTCAGTAATAGCTCCTAAAGGCTTTATGATCACACTGTCCTAGGTACTGTTACACATATTGAAAAGATTGTAGCTATTTGAAGTAGGAACCACTGAAGTTTAGCAGAGAGAGACCGGTGAACAAATGGCACATTTTTACCCTTCAGTTGCATGCAGGAGGATTTCCACAGTAGATATTCCTCCCAATTGTAGGAAAAGAGATTCAACTATATGTAACATTCTCGGGGGGGGGGTGGGTTGTTTTGTTTTTTTGTTTTTTGCATGGAGATTTTCTGTAGGTGTGAGCTCTGAAAATAAGAAATGATTCAAGAAGCTCAAGCCTTTTATCACTGTTCCATTCAGATTCTGAAAAGAACTGCACCACAAGCAGTTAACAGAAATTTCTCCAAAACAAGAAATGTCTATCTATTCAGTTAAATAGAATTGGTTTGTAAAACTATTTGATACAGCACCATCAGGTAACTCCCCATTACATTACATAGCGTAACCTGGAGATTGTAGGATGAATGAATGTTTTTCTCATCTAGAAAAGATTTGTACACTTTCATTTCACCCAGTGTGTATTTACTCTTGCAGTAAGGAAAGGTGTGATTGGGACATTTCTGAATATAATTAACTCCTAGAGATAATTGTATGTTAATCTGTTATGTATAAATGAAAAAAAAAACAATCCTGATGTTTCTAGGTTCTTTGGTCTACAGTTTTTTAAAATGCACTTTTGCATATATAGTTTGTCTTAAAATTGCTGCACTAGCTCATTTATATATTACTTCCTTAGTAATGTTAATTAGTTTCTTCTTAGCACCATGTCAGTAACTGCTTTGCATACCAGCAGATGTTCATTTTTACTGCAGAGTCATTGAAATTGACGATCTTATTGATAATTTTATTTTGCTTCTTTGCTGCTCTGGTGAATCAAATCATTTAATTGAATAACAGTAACAGTCATGGAAGTCTTTTATTATGACATGAAGTTAACATTTAATTTTGTTTCCTTTTTATTTTCCATGTGCAGTGACTAAATAGAATTAAGATATATATTTACACAAATATCTGTCTGTTTTTCCTAATATTCTGATCTAAATGAAAAGTCAGAAATATAGAGCATAAGGAAAGGACTTCCTGAGTCATTGAGTCCAGTCCCTGGCTATTCCTATGATCTCATTCATAGATTTATCAGACTCCCTCTTAAAACTAGTTAGGCTATTTGTCCACACCATTAACAAGGCAAAGAGAAGGAGGAAAAAAGGAGTTCTAAAGATATCAACAGTATTGTGCTGAATCTGTCTCACAAGGAAAACACCAGAAGGTAGGATCAAACAAAATATATTGAAGACGGCAGACCAACTATCATGTATCACAATGAAGTCACTTGTTCACTCAGTGTTTAACAAATCAGTGAATTTGAATAAGAGAAAAATGGTCAGACAAAACTGATGAACACCAATACCTCTAAGACAAGACTGTCTCTTTCTGCAGCTCATAAATATTATCTTCCCCCCCCCATTTCCATATAGCAGGCTACAGTTCAGAGGCTTGTTAGCTTGATTTCCATCAGGTCTGTTGTAAAATTGAAGCTTATACATGTCTTGATCAAAGACACGAAAATTTATTCTTTGCACGTTTTCAAAGAAGTGAGCCATCTTCAGCAATGGAGAGTTTTACAAAGTGTTATTAAATGGTTCTCATTATCCAGTTACTTGGTACCATGCAAGAGACTCTGGTTTAATCTAGGTCTAGGACTCATTTTCTGGGGAGGGACGGAGGGAGGAACAGAAGAGAGCATGCTGTAGGGAAAGTGTTTTGAACTCATGGAAGTATGAGCTACTTCTTCTATTCCCTGAAATGCCACCTCTGACTAATTAAATAGTGGCTCACTGGAATTTTCAATATTGAAGTGTTTCAAGAGAAGCTTCTACAAACACCATTTCTGACCATTACTTATTTCTTTCTATTTCCAACCCTTCAGCTGGAATGGCAGAGAAGTTTGGAGGAGAAGGTTGCACTCTTGATCTTGAATCTTCTAGCTAGGAAATGCATTCAAATATCTTTTCAGGGGCTTCCTTGGAGTACCTAGAGAATAAAACTTCCTCACCCTGCCCTATTGTGCTTACTCAGCCCTGATCTCAGTGTGGAAGGGCGGTTCAGTCACTCATTGCATCTGATTTTAAGCCTGTGTTCCTCTGTTCAAAATGGAAACCAGGGTGCCAGTTAGTAGAGCTATGCAAATAATTGATTCTTTGGCTTCTCTCAGTTCTGGAGAGGAAAAAAGGCAGGTAAAAAGAAAAACAATAATTTCAGGTGGACAAACATTTAATTAATGCTTTAATTTTGAGTGGTTTTTAAAAATTAAAATTGAAGGAAATTTCAGAAACTAAATGTTGTTTTGAAAGTGTCACAATGAAATGTTTTAACTTTTTCAGATTTTTTAAAAAATACCAGAAACGTGACAATCAGTAAAACAGATAGGCATTCACAAAACATTTTGGTGTATCTGAATCTGCATTGTTTACTAGCTATGTTTGTGACAAAAATTTCACCCAGTTCTACCAATTAATGCTAGTTGTAGTCTTGTTGTTGTTTTTTGTGACACAGACACCTCTCCACCAGGAAATGGACTAAGGTCATTCACTCACTTCACAGAGGCTACCAAAAAGCTGTTCTATCTAATTTTATAATTTGACATTTATTATATCATAACTTGTTGCCATAAGATTGGGGTCAGATATTGAACAAGATTACTTTACTGCGTGATCAAGAGGTAGAGGCTTGCCTAAGAAATAGAAAACTTGTTAAAACTTCCAAGGGACAAATATTAAAGGAAAGAAAATTATGTGGGAGGTGAGACTAAAAGTGGAGTTTCTTTGATATAATCAGAACATTTACTCTAGAGTAAAATTATATCTTTAAAATTAGAATTTAGTTTTCAAAAGAGAAAAACTAATAGACTAAGGTTACTTTCAAACACATGATATACAAAACAATTGTCATGCAGTCTTTCCAATTTTAAAATGTTTATTGGAGATGATGACCTATGAAGTGTATTGGAAAGAGGCTGAGATATAGGAGGTCCTGAGGTAATTTAACTTTATCCCTATTTTACCTCTAGAGGGAAAGAATATTGATTGACAATTTTTTTAAAGAAAAAAAGCTTACACACAATAGACAGAGGAGGCAGTTTTAGCTGATGTGGTTGCATTTGTTCTGTAAAAGTAGGATAGCTTTGATTCTGTTTATTTGAGGAGGATACTGGTGCTATTTTTCCCCACTAGTAGCTCTTGATCTATCTCTTTGAATCTGTCTCTAAATAGCACTAATGTTTTTCTCCCAAACCAAACCAAAATCACTGGAATATCTGTACATAAGACTTGCCCCTCTCATGCTCAGTGATTTAGAAAAGAAAGCCTTGAATGAACATCTGGTGTGCAAAAAAATGTTTAATACCTCAACAGGAAAGAAAATAAATACAAGAACAGCAGCAAGCCATATAGCAGTCAATATCTAGTGTGATGATCTTGAGTGGCTAAACTCAATGCAGCTATCTAATTAATTGCAACATTTTCCAACTGCTGGAAAGGAAGCCAGTGACTTCCCAATTCTGTTTGAGTATGACTGGTGCATTCGTTTGATGTTACTAGCATTGTCTGTGACAGCAGCTGAATTTTCCAGATGTTTCCTCAATGACAGGAAATATTTAAGCTTTCTGGTGTCCAAGTATTTCTTCAATATGTCCAGCTTCTTTTCACAAGCTACTGATGTTTACTAACATGATGTGTGTCACCATTTTTGATCTTGAAGTTCTACATTCAGTTTGAACTATGGGTAAAATCAGCAAACAGCATCTAGACATTCAGCCACTACAAGTTCATTAATTCTGTGTAATTGTCCTTTTTGAACTAAGAGTAACCTGACTTCTTACAAAAATTCCATAAAATGTCCAAGATCATGCCCCTGACATAGCTCTCTGACACTGTTATGCATTAGCAATGAGCAGAGATGAAATTCATAACTTATTTTACCACATTTGTTCACAAATTTCTAACCTGGCTTTGGAACACAACATCTCTTGATGAGTTGAAATTCCACGTACTGGTGACTGACATCCTCAGGAAGATATTGATGGAAATCTGCTTTGCATTTGACCATGCCAGCAGCTCCCTCCTCACTCTTACATGTTCAATATACTAATGTCTGTCCTTGAAAATGCCTGAGCCACTGCACAGAAAATACCATGTACAATTGTTCCTGACAATGTCAATAATTTTAACTTGTTTTTCCTCACACTTTGTCTTTTTGATAACTGAGAACTTAAATAATTAACCAGCAGCTTCAAGTCATGTTCAAGCTGTATGCATGTCTCCATTCATATGACAGATTTGGGATGAAATTCTGGTCCTACTGAAATCAATGGAAGTTTTGAATATGTGTTTCAATAGGGACAAGATTTAGCCCTCTGCCTTCATCTGTGTTTTGTTACACAGTAGCTCTTTAATTATAATTTATTATAATTTCAGGGAGCTGTAACTGAAATACTTTAGAAACTTCTTCCTTTAGGAACAGGGAAGTCTCTTTTCTCATCTTACTTAGGAGAAGCACTTGCATGAGGATTGATTCTAAGGTTATGCCTTCACTACAGTTAGCCAAGCTGTGGCCCCTAATTCCTCTTCAGACCAACCCAAAAATTTTAAGACCAGGCTTCAGGGCACTTTAACAGTGGGTGGACACACCCAGGTGAGGATATAGACCCAGGCTGACAACTCACCATCTTTGCGATGAGAAGGCAGACTAATTAAGCCCAGGTGCTATTCCAGAATTCCAGATGGGCTGTCCTTTGTCTAACTCTTCCCTTCTTCCACACTGTATTTGAACCCCAAATTTGCTTGTTCTATGCCTGCTGTGCATCTGCAGCATTTTAATAGATGCTGTCCAAGAAATCACCCTTCCATGCTGCCAGCTGACAGAAATGGAGAGGCAGAGTATTCAGTTGGGTGCCCTATGATTCACTTTGTGGTTTTCAGACTGAATTCTTTAACAACCTTCTCATTAAAAGTTATTGCTGGCAAATGCTCTTTGCTTTTACCTCCAGAACTGTCTTTACTAATAATGAGTAACTCCAATTACAAATTATTTACATGAAGTATTTTTCTCCCATCACTGCCACAGACAGCTGCTCCATGCTAGTTGAAAAAGAGAGAGCACCCTGCAAATGAATTCATAGAGCACCCCAGTATAATGCACTGCTTAGAACCATGGGGTATCCCCCAAGATCCATCCCAGTTCATAGGCTAGTACCGCATCTTTGTGGTTGCAGTCACATGTGTCTGACATAGGTAGCACTTTGTAGTGGCGGACACTCTATCAAACCTAGGCAAACCTGGCTAACTGTGAAGTGAAGACATCTGCTAAATATAGTTTTTGTATAGCTCAGGACAGATAGTGTAGTCAAATGTGCGAAAAATAAACACTTTCTAAGAATGCCTGTGTTTCCAGTGACTGACTTGCTAAAGATCACGTGATCATAGGTCCCGATTGTACCCTGTTTTTCATATAATATAATTTAAGAACATTTAAGTGTCCCAATTTTTTATCTTATCGATAAAAGTATGGGAGGTTACAATTACAAAACATTAAGACATTTTGTTAGTACTATAATAAGTAAAAATTGCTGAGTATAGTGCGTACAAATACACCTCTACCTCGATATAATGCTGTCCTTGGGAGCCAAAAAATCTTACCACGTTACAGGTGAAACCATGTTATATCAAACTTGCTTTGATCCACTGGAGCGCGCAACCCCCCCTCTCCCTCCCCGGAGCACTGCTTTACCGTATTATATTCAAATTCATGTTATATTGGGTTGCATTATATCGAGGTAGAGGTGTAGTTCAATTGGCATGTTAGACGTTGATAGTAGTGACCCCAGGGCACACTTACCAAAAATGTTTTTGTTTTTTAAAGGCAAAGTTACAATAAAACATTAACATACTACATTGTACACTACTTGTTCAGGATCAGGTTAATATTCAAAGAACTTGGCTAAAGTTTCTGGCTTGCTGGCTGGGAAGCCTTCCTCTGAGTATGCTAAAAAGAGTGACCAAGTCTCTAAATACCTATCCTCTTTTTAGTGCTTTTCTTATGTATGGTGTGAAAACTTTTCCATTACAAGGATAGTTCATATTTTATTATACCACAACTCCACAGGAGGATGGGTCACTTTTTTCCAGTAATATGCAACAAAAAGTTTAGCTGCTAACAATAACAAAAAACAATTTGTCATTATGTTTAAAATGTAGATCCTTTACTGGAGTGTTTAGTAAGCAGGTCAGGGGATTTCTAAGAAGCCAGCATTTTGTCGTAAGATGAATCTGTTTAATATCTTTTTCCCCAAATCATCTTATTCCTGGACACAAACACCAGATGTGCAAGTATGTTCCCTATTCCCTACAATCCCTCCAACAGTGCCTCACTAGAAGCAAAAATATGTTAGATCTTAATTGGAGTCAAATGCTACCTATGCAATAATTTATAAATAAATGAGCTATACAAACTGAAGATGTATGTCTCTTTTCCCACTCTGTCCAAAGCCCTGTCACACCTTTTTGTCTGGATTACTCTCTTATAAACATCTTTTTCAGTCAAAACTGTATAAATCTTAGCAATTAAACCTTTTGTTCCAGCTTGCTCCTGGGTCAACTGAACAAATATGGTTAAAGGTCTGCCTCATATCCAGATTTTAAAATAAAATGTTTGACTTGTAAATATTGAAAATATGGGATCTTGGTCTTATTCATGTTATTATAGATCTCTTGGTACAATTTCAAATCAGGATCCCCGAACAACTGTCCAAATTGAGTAGTCTCAGCTCTTACCCACAATGAATATTCACTTCAATATTTCCTAGGAATATTTCCTGATTACTAATGAAAGAAACTAAGGGATAGGGCCTTGACAACAGGAATTAAGAACATTTCTCCAGCTGCTAAGGTGGACTGTATGAATGGGTGATTTTTTTATTTCTGATGACCTAAATTTCAACCCAACAATTACTATGAATAGCTATATTTGGGCTTCAATAATGTTAAATTTTACCAAACATTCTAGGTGTATTTTTGTCTTTTTATGAATATTTCATTACCCTAAAAATGTTGCCTCAAGTATGTCCTTTTTTCCCCATTATAGTCAAGTTAGGCAAGGGCATGCTGTGAACGTCTATTTGTGATTACAGAGACACTTCCAGCTCTAATGGACTGAGTGATTCTGTATTTTTTCCTCTTGGCAAATAGAAATGGAAGGCTTCTTACTTCTTTCAGTATCCTGGAGAAAGTAGTCCTGCCCTGAAGCAAACTGGCACTGGTCACAGAGAAAGGTCATCTAGGAGCCAGTAACTGAAATCTCTTGGAATTTTGTTTGGCTTGGAGGTTAAGATCCCAGTGAAAGAATGCAGTGTATCCTTTCTATTTTTAACATCTGTGCTGTAGGACTGTCAGAGCAGAGCTTACCAGAGGGAACACTGAAAGCTTGAGCAAGACTTGTTCACTCCTGACATCTACAGGCACTTGATCCTTCCTGGCACAAGTAGTAAGGAATAGCCTGCACGGCCATGAACTACTGACACATGCACACTTTGTAAATAAAAGCACTTTATTTCCAGTGACAGAGTCCCAAATGCCAGTTTCCTGGTCTAATTTTAGCCAATCAAGAATTCTGAGGAATGATCCCAGTGATACTGCACAGTTGTGAAGTTTCAATCCAGACCCACATTTCTACAAAAGTTAGGGATATTCAGAACAGTGGTTTGGCTCAGACCTCTCTGATTCAAAGTCTGTCATGGGGAATCATGCAGCTAGCAGTTAATTTATCAAGGATAATGGGATCTCTGTTCCTACAGCTCACATATAGAAATCTGCCTTTTGCTCAGATAATTTCTGACTGACTCCTCTCTTGTCTGGCAGTTGAACATTTGCAGAGAGATGCTGGGTAAATCAAGGAGTTGGTGCTTTGCTGTGAAGCTGGGGAAACGACTTCTAAGACTTTCTATGTTGGCTGTCCCTATTGCCACAGAAGTTCTCTGCTAGCAGCCTTGCCAGCTGCCATTGCCCAACATCTCTGCATGACAGAGCGCTGACAGTGATTGCAGCTGTGCAGCGGGCAGCATGGCCAGTCTGTGGGTACGTCTAGACTGAAGTTGGAATTTTCAGCTCAAGCAGACAAACCTGCTCTACCTCTGAATGAGCTAGTGTGCTGAAAAATAGCATGTAGCTGTAGTGGTGGGAGCAGCAGGAGGGGCTAGCCACCCCAAGTATGTGCCTACTGTCTCAGATGGAATTATACTGTGGGCAGCTAGACCCTCCCACTGCCTGCACCATTGCAGATATGCTGTATTTTTAATGCCCTGGCTTGATCAGAACAAGATTTACTCAAGCTGGAAATTACACCTTCCAGCTCCAGTGTAGCTATACCCTGTGTGCTTTCAGACCTTTTCAAATGTTCCTTCCCTCTACTGGGGTCCTCACCTGGCTCTGCCCCCCAGCTGCAGAAGGATATACCCCAACTAGTCACAATTGAGGAAGACAGAGACTCCACCCCTCTGTCTCCCCCGCATTACTGTCTCATGGCATCAGAGACCAAACAATTCAGTTAAGTGCAACGTGCTTAACTAGGAATTTCACTTAATTGAGACACATTTCAGGGACCAGATTTAAATCCATCTATACTTGATAGCAATGAAGCCTGCTGAAGGGGACAGGTGTCACATGATAGATGCATTACTATGTTTAGGACTTCCAGGTGTCTTAATCTCATGTGGGTTCCATCCATTTGCTTTTTTAACAATTTTTGGTCTCCTTAGCCTGGTATTGGTTTATCACTGCCTCTTTCAGGTGTTCCCTCTTTTTATGCTAATTACCAATCCTAATCTGCCATCATGGGCATCTTGCAGTTGTCCTTTGGTGCCTGGAAATAAAAGGTTAAATCACTTTCCTTCTGCAGATGATGGGCTTGATTCTCTACAGCCTGGCATCTTGTGTAGCCAGTTACACCTGTGATTTGCACTCACTTGGCACAGGTGTAATTGAAAACCAGTAATCAGACCAGTGTAGCCTCTTAACTAGTTGGGTCTGTCCAATTTAATATGGTGCATTTTTCAGCTTTCATGGCAGCAGCATTATTACTAAAATGGTGCCTTCAGTTAATTAAGAATTCCTTTCAGTGGGAAGAAAAGACCATCCATCAAGCCAAACCAGCCAAGAGTTTGTTGTATACATGAAAAATCTCTTTAAATATTTCCCTTCAGCAAGCACAAATAGTGGAACTTCCACCCAGGCATTATCAAGCACTAGCCTTGAATATGACAATACTTGTTGATAATTTTGTTCCCCCGCAAGCTCTCAGATGGAAAAGCAGAAAGTGCCTGGAGTGGGAGAACAAGGATCACAGTGTGACATAACAAACACAATGATGGGTAAGGAGGACAAGGCTACAGCAATAAGACAGCTCACTGAATTTTTTTGGAGATTTTCATTCAACAATTATGCAATTTCCATCCCACCGTTTTTGACAATCAGTGAAGATAATGCAACTGCATAGCTATCAGCTCTATTTCAAACATTCATTTTAGACCTATGTTGCACCAAAATGTCAGCTATATTGTTTCTACTTTGAGATAGAGAGAACATATCTGTCTTTGGCTGACATTTAGGGATAAGCAAATAGATTTGCGTAAAATAAACTCTGATACAAACCTTTTCCCCAAAACTAACACTGAGGGTTTGTTTTTTTTTCTTATTGAGGTTTTACATAAGTTTGACTGGAAAAAAGCTATGCTCCTCAATACTTTTTGGACTGGATTCTGGTCTTGTTCTAGTTTTACACCATAATGATTTCAGTGGAGTCACTCTATTTACCTTTCAGAGTAGCAGCTGTGTTAGTCTGTACCCACAATTTTTTTTACTTTGATTCTGATCTTCAATCAATCTTGCTGTTTTTATCTGGCTGCAGGATGTGAGGAGAAAACATAAGAATGGCCATACTGGATCAGACCAATGGTCCATCTGACCCCGTTTTGTGTCTTCTAACAGCGGCCAATGACACTTGCTTCAGAGGGAATGAACAGACCATGTAATCATCAAGTTATCCATCCCCTGTTGCCCATTCCTAGCTTCTGGCAAACAGAGTCTAGGGAGACTTCAGAGCAGGGGTTTGCATCCCGGCTCATCTTGGCTATCCTCCATGAACTTATCTAGTTCTTTTTTGAACCCTGTTATAGTTTTGTCTGTGTGTTATGTGAAGAAATACTTCCTTTTTTTTGTTTTAAACCGCTACCTATTAATTTCATTTGGTGACCCCTAGTTCTTCTGTTATGAGAAGAAATACATAACAATTCTTTATTTACTCTCTCCACACCAGTCATGATTTTATATATCTCTATCATATCCCTCCTTAGTTATCTCATTTCCAAGCTGAAAAGTCCCAGTCTTATTAATCTTTTCTCATTTGAAAACTGTTCCATACCCCCAGTAATTTTTGTTGCTCTTTTCTGAACCTTTTTCAATTCTAACATATCTTTTTTGAGACGGGGAGACCACATCTGAACACAGTATTCAAGAGGGGGGCATACAATGGATTTATATAGAGATCATATGATATATTCCATCTTATTATCCCTTTCTTAATGAGTCCCAACATACTGCTCACTTTTTTGACTGCCACTGCACATTGAGTGGATGTTTTCAGAGAACTATCCACAAAGACTCCACGATCTCTTTCTTCGGTGGTAACAGCTAATTTAGATGTCATTTTATATGTATAGCTGGGATTATGTTTTCCAATGTGCATTACTTTGCATTTATCAGCACTGAATTTCATCTGCCATTTTGTTGCCCCGTCACTCATTTTTGTGAGATGCCTTTGTAACTCTTTGCAGTCTGCCTAGGATTTACCTGTCTTGAGTAGTTTTGTGTCATCTGCAATTTTTGCCATCTCTCTGTTTACCTCCTTTTCCAGATCATTTATGAATATGTTGAGATATAAATGAAAAATCAGTTATTTGGTATTTTCAAGCTGAACCAAACCAAGTACTTTAATCATCATCATGAGACAGTCCGGTTTTATGAGAATGAAATAGGTTTGGACAAGTAGTAGCCAAACTTTTGACTGTTCATTCAAATTTAAACTGAGATTAATCACTAGTGATATATGCTTCTCTCATCTTTCTCCAAATAAATAGGCCAAATAATCAGGTATGTACATTTTCATAGCTATATTCAGCTACACCAGCTGAGGATCTCACCCATTCTTATATTATCAGCTGTAACATGAAGTCACACTATGTTTGGTTATAGCATGTTAGACAAGGTCATGAGTTAGTTGTTTTATGAAACGTTCTGGGAACTAAGAGAAACCTGAAGTGAGTAACAATTATATTTTTCAGACAGACTCATTTTTCTTATTGGGATATTCATGCATATCTGCAGTACTTTCTCATTATGACTGCCGTGAGCACAAACTGCTATGTTTTGAATGATGTCTTTAAAATTGCCTTTTCATTTCATGGTAATGAGAACAAAATCTTTCATAGCTGCCTGAATTGTAAACTTTAAAACATGAGCACATTTTTATGTTCTTCTCCTCTTTTATGATTGATGTATTTAAGAAAAAATAACTGCTTTTCATTTTAGTTTCTGATGGTAAATCTGTATTGCTTATATGGGGGAGGGAGGAAAAGGATACTGAATTCTTTACTGTACAGCTGAGTGGATCAGAATAATAAGATAATAACATAAAATATCGCAGAGAAATATGCTTCCACACATTCTCATTTTAGACTCATAAAAGTCATTCACTCTCTGATTTTTGTCAAATAGAATAACAAAACGATACACTCAGGAGAAAAACCTACTAAATGATATTGTCACAATTATACATGCAGTCATAGTATCACCTGCCAAAAAAAAGTAACCTCACAGTGAGGAATGAGTTTAGGATGCAGTAATCTCACTCTGTCCATTAAGGTATGGTTCTGGGAAGCCATATACTTGTAGGGAGTTTGAGCTATAATGATGCCTTAGTATGGTGATTTCAAGCGCCATCTTCTTAACCAGCTTTTGCACTTTTATGCTTGTTCTGAGGATTATTTATTTATTTATGTATCGCTAGAATTCAGCTCTTTAACTCAATAAAGCAGAGTCGTCCTAAGAGCAGCTTCCCCGTCACCCTTTTTGACTGCACTTGGAATGTCTTATCATAGCTGGGAGTCCAGTGCTAAGACTCAGGATTGCCCCTTGAGAACCACTAACAAAGTGTTAAACTGAGAACCATTAACAAATTATTTGTTGATCCATTTGTACTCTTCTGTATCTTTTTTTCCTGGGTATCCAAACAAGTAAAATGGAAAAGATTCAAAGAACTTTTACATATTACACTTTGCCAGGCAGACAGGTTTATTATATCTGCAGAATTATAGTATTGATTTTACCCTTTCATCTTGACACTTGCATTAGATTTACTTTTTAAATTTTAACTCAAACAATGGGGGAGAGCATAGCTGAGTGGTTTGAGCATTGGCTTGCTAAACCCAGGGTTGTGAGTTCAATCCTTGAGGGGGCCATTTGGGGATTGGTCCTGCTTTGAGCCAGGGGTTGGACTAGATGATCTCCTGAGGTTCCTAATAATCTATGATTATGCAAACTGACTAATAGCAAAACTTCTTCTCTTTTTTCTTCTTCTTTTGCATTTTTGATGCCTTAGGCTAGTGTAGTCTTGTTAACTCAAGAATGCTGGGGAAGGTTTGTGAAGGCCTGTACTTAAAGATGCTCAGAGACCACAGTGGTGCATGCAATAGAAGAAGAGAACCTAAACAGAATAAATTATCTACCTACTCAATGGCAAATGGCATGGCCATACACTTTAAAGCCAATATTCACTTTTACAAAATAAAAAATCTCTATGCTCTTGGTACTCATACCCACTGTTTATACATGACCCTAGCATAATCTGACTTTGTTGCTGGAGAGGCAGTTGGTCAACAAAAAAAGTACATGTAACATTTTTAGTGATACGCTTCTGACACTATAATAATGCTAATAGGTTTCAGAATAGCAGCCTGTTAGTCTGTATCCGCAAAAAGAACAGGAGTACTTGTGGCACCTTAGAGATCGACAAATTTATTTGAGCATAAGCTTTCGTAGCCCACGAAAGCTTATGCTCATATAATAATACTGATATTAAGCAAAGAAGTCAATGAGTCAAAGCTATACATTGACCTGTGTCCAAACATACACAAATTAGCTGCAATCTAGTTCACTATAATAAGACAATTCTAGACTGGGATCAGGGCCATAGTCAGTTCTCATTGAGATCAATAGGAGTCTTTCCTTTAATTTTAATGGGAGTTTGTTCAAGTCTTAAAATTGCTTTAAGACTGGAAAATAATAATTCTTTCTTCTAAAATGGTAACACAAATAGTGGAAAGAAAACAATTTCTAATATAAATATCTGATAGGGTCCCCTTAAAAGGACAGAACAGAACTTTTTACAATGATATCTGAAAATGCTGTTTTTAGTAAAAAAAACACAATTTTGGCCTGTCCTGACAGTTCTTGCAAAGCCAAAATTCCCATAGTTTTTAACATGAGTGTTGCATGATTAGTAATTAGAGGATCAGGCCCTTTATAGAGTAATATTTCATTTAGCCACACCCCAACTGCACCATTACAAGACAGGCGATTGATGTATTTTGGTTGCATATAAAACTGGTAATAATGTAATTGATACTCTCATCCTAAATTGCTGGAAAAAGAAATGCTGACTCTTGGAGCTGGGGTGTTAGAATATGTAATGTATGTCAAAGAGATGAACCTCCACATCATTCTTCACTTGGCTCTTTATGTTTTTCATTATGTCCCTTATTTTCAGTCTGTCATGCATTTGTAAAGGCTGGTATCACATATATGGGAATTGGCAGGTTGACAGTCATGTAACTAAGCATCCATAATTAAAGTTTAATTAATGCTGAGCTGCAATGAAAGCTCTGTGGAAATGCACAAAACATCAAGCAGAATGCATAATGGATTCATTCTAATTAATGTTAACAATGGATACCAAATCGAATCTTAATTGTAACTGTGGTACACCCAGAGCTGCATAGATGGGCAATGTGACTTGGAGGTAATAACATTTTTTAGCTTTCCTGTTAATCCTTTATTACATTACAATGGAAGTGTCCAAGTTTTTGTGAATCTGGATACCCACCGCACACTGTCTGACTGCTAGACCACCTTTTTTCATCATTCTTCACTTAGGAAAGTGGTACCATAGAAAAAGAGGCACAGCTATTCTTTCTGTCCAACACCAGGACACATAAAGAGTTCATGAATGCTTCATGATGACATATTAAGTTAACAGTATGCTCGCTGTGCACAATAATAAAGTGAGACATTTGTAAAAAGATACTCCTACCTGCATATAATGGTAGGAACCTGTGGTGTAGGAATCAGTGGCTGTACTGTAGTGACAGTTAGGTCTTTCCTAGAATGACATTATAGCACAATGGAATTAATTCAATAGTTATTCTTGATGTATACCAGAGTGAGTGAGAGGAGAAGCAGATAGATTCACCAGAATGGTTGTAAATATGGAACATACAAAGGATGTGGAAACACTGTACGTCTACGCAAATTCATTTTGAATATTCATTAGAAGTTTGAACAGATTATTTTGCAGTTAATATACAAATGCACATCAGAAAATTCAATGGAACTCCTTTATTTTAGACTAGTGAAGTTATAAACAGAGAATGAGAGCAGGGGAGAGAATGAACAATGAATAAAAAAAGTCAACATTATGCAAGAAAAATATCCAGATTCTGATTTCCATTACATCATTTTAAACTGGAAGTAACTGAATTGGCTTCAGTGGGGTTACAGATTCTCCTGTTTTATGTGGGTGAAAATCTGAGGCAACTCTATGGAATTTAATTGAATTATGCTGGTGTAAAAACAGTATAAGTGAAAGAAGAATCGGGCCCAATGACTTGTAACGGTGTTGGAACTCACCACTGTGGCGCCTCCCGCTGATCGCTCCGAGAATTAGCTTAGTCCTCAGCGGGCGCCCACTGCTGGTGGTGTCCCATCCATCCTCTACTCCTTTGGTGGTGTTATCTGAATCCGCGTTGCTTCCCGCTCGGTGGCATCCTCTTTAGGACACTGCCCTCTGGAAATGCCCACTGCTCTGGTCTCATCCCCTTCCGGGGGTCTGGTGGTATCAGCAGTCCTTCTCTGTGCCCCATCCACCGTGGTCAACCACACTCCAAAGTCTAACCCCTAGTGTCAGGGGTCTGATGCAGTCCACTGTCATCACATCCACTGGCTGGGTGTTCATGCAAAGGGGAAGGGTGGGACCCAGGCCTGCCGTCTACACTGGGTCCTGACCCAGAGACCCTTTGGTGGCAGCCTTCCTGCCCTCCTTCTCTCCCCTTGTGCTCCTCTATCCCTGGGCTGCTTCCCCGTCTGCCCCTTTGCACCGGCTAGGCCCTTCCCTCAGGGCCTGCAGCCTGGCAGGTAGCTTCTCGAGAACTTGAATTAATATGCAAACTAGATACCATTAGGTTTGAATAGAGAATGGGAATGGCTCGGTCATTTCACTAATTGAATCTATTTCCCCATGTTAAAGTATCCTCACACCTTCGAGTCAACTGTCCGAAATGGGCCATCTTGATTATCACTTCTAAAGTTTTTCTCCCCTGCTGATAATAGCTTCTCTTAATTAATTAGCCTTTTACAGTTGGTATCAGTACTTCCACCTTTTCATGTTCTCTGTATGTATAAATATCTTCTTACTGTATGTTTCATTCTATGTATCTGATGAAGTGGGCTGTAGCCTATGAAAGCTTATGCTCAAATAAATTTGTTAGTCTCTAAGGTGCTATAAGTACTCCTGTTCTTTTTGCTGATACAGACTAACACGGCTGCTACTCTGAAACCTGTCTTTATGCAAACTGAGCATCCCAAGGGTGAAAAAAGCTTTTTAGGGGCAAAACAGGCAGTCAATTGAAAAGTGTTGCAAATGACATCCGACGTAAGTCGGGTGTCGTAAGGCCGAGGACTCCCTGTACTAGCAGGAATGTTCACTAAAATGGAGACTGTTAGGGGATTATAGCTGAATATTTGTGAAAAGCAATTCTGAAGTTGGAAATGCCAGTATTCGCACAAGAAACCTGGCTGTAAGAACTGTGCTTTTCTATGGCAGTCAATGGATCCACACTGACATCCTGGAGATTAATACCTGGCCCTTAGAACCACCAGGCTGGATCTTGGAAGCCCTCTGTGTGCACAGCTTCCTTTGATTGAGGTTATGGGTCTATTACCAGAGTGGATGGATGATGTTCTGTTGCCTGTAATGTGCAGAGGTCAAACTAGATGATCATGATGGTCCCTTCTGGCCTTAAAGTGTATAAACTGGGCATTTCACAAATTGGGAACTTGACAGATTGTGGCTGTTATCACAACAACATGACAGCAGGAAAATTTAATATCGCACATATTGGAAAGAACAGGATACACCAAGTCATATGGAGAGAAAAACAAAGGGCCAACCAATAATAGCTTACAAAAATAGCAAACCACTTGTCTTGTGGGTTTTTTCTCATTTCTCTACACCCACCAAAGCTATATTTTTCAAAGGGGTGGGAACAAAAATAATGAAACCATTTGTAAGGACAGATGTAATTCTCTCTTTTGATACACTGGTTCACTGTCTATTATGGACTTTTTCTCTTAAAAGGTTTTCACAAGGATGATAAAAAATAGTACAAATATTCCCATGGCAGCCTACCAACTATAATAAGTGAGCCTTATCTTTATTCTCCACTCTGTTACACCAAGTTAGCTCCAATTAAGTCAATGGAGCAACATCAGTGTAAAACCAGCATAAAGAAATGGAGAATTGTGTCCTTCATGGTCTCTCTGTGGTCCTAAATGAACATTAATAGTTTATCAGTAATAATAGTGTACTATAACTTGTACCTACATGATCTAATCTTCTGGTTTTCATGTATGTACAAGTCCCACTGGGACAATAGAATGATTGTCTTGCAAAATACTGCAGAAATGAGGCCCATTTGGGCACAATTCTGATTCTACATTTCACTTTTGACTAAACTGAAAGTAAACTAAATAGTCAAATTCCAGACTTGTTTTTTTTTCATTCCTACCCCATTCCTTTACCCTCATTTCCTCTCACTCCTTGCATTATATGACTTCCTACTGTCTTGTCTTTATAACTCAAGCATCTTATCTTTCTTTTCTCTTTCTCCTTCCTCCCTCAGCTGCTACCTGGCTCACACATCAACATTTACCTTCTTCAGGTTTATTGAGGACTTTAATGGGGGTTACAAACCCAATACTGAGTATAGGCAGAAAGGAGAGGACTAGATGGCAAGCAACTAGGTGGACCATACCCAACACAGCTGTCAGAACTGCCAGTCATGGAGGCATGCACCCACTGCTGTGATCAATCAGGAAAACAAGCCCAGCAATAAAAGAAGAACAGAAAGGGCCCATGAGGAAGAAAGACCTAAGATAGCAAAGGGGTAACATCCTGTCCTAGACTTTCTCTAAGATACTGATAGGGAGACAAAGGAAAACTGCAAGGCCTAGAGTTTAAGGGCTGAGTGACTCATTTTAGGTCAAGCTGATGGACTAGGCTAATTGGAGATGAGAGTTAGGAAAAATCTGAAACAGCTCAAGAGGCTACCCCATGAGCAGTTGATGAGGACTTGACCCCCCGCCCCCAAAAAAACTGCAAGGGGCAGTTACACAAGCCCTAATACAAACTTAGGGTTCCATTCATGCCATGTTCTCAAAAGTGGGCTTAAATTGGATTTAAGGGATGAGAATTCCCTTCTCCTGGCTTTCTGCCATATTGTTGAATTTCATCTGTTAAGAACAGATACTCATGAGTGGAAAAAAGTCACACTGATATTTTCCTTAGAGACCACTTAAAGAATTGTCTGGACAATTTGGTTCCATGGGTCTCCCTTTCTCCTTGCCTCTCACTGTTCTCATGGATTCTCATTTACCCAAATTCTGATTTTGGGAGGGAGCAAACACTAGTTTGTTATGCACTAGTAAATGACCACAGTAAAAGAAGAAAAATTCTCTAACTTTCCAAAGGAACTATTCATGTGACAGGAATTACACACAAGTAGATGTTTGCAGGGTCAGGACCATAGGAGGTAATTTCAGTGGAGGAACAATTTACAGAATTAGTTAAAATTATACTGAATGTACATTATCTGCTATTATTTCCAGTGCAATTACTAGTTAATTGTGCAATATGCTTTCTGTTAAATGCAGTATAGTATTCACTTATGCAATTATCTTGTGACATCACAAAATAAATAAGTTGCTGCTTCTGTACTAACTTGAATTTAAAGGGGTAGACTTTCCCAGTTACATCCTTGTGAATCTGGAGTATCTATTGACTTTAATGGAGTTACTCTGGATTTATTACAGTTTAAGAGTAAACAGATTTTGACCTAATCCCCCAAAATGCCTACAAGGTTTTCATTGCTTCTCCATTTATATTGTGTGACAATGAGCCTGTTTTGTCACATCAGACTTCAGCATTTCTCCCTCTGGCATTGAGGGGTCCTGGGATAAATCAGTCCCACTCCTGAGGTTTAGTACTTCACATTGGTTTAATTACAATATTTACAGGTTAGGCCTTAGGGATGGCCCACAGGCTTCTTTAAGTAAAAAGAAAAATTACATTTCCTAAGTCCCATCACAGTATTGCTTCTTCTTATGCTAGCCACCCTCTCTAATACACTTTGGGCCCAGCTATGCTGGGAACCAAGACTCCTTCCCCAGACAGAAATATACACAAGATTTCCCTTTATCAGAAAAACCAGCTCTTTACATTGGAGAAACCTTGTCTCCTGGCTGTATACAACCCTTCTGCAGCCTGTTTCTCATCCCTACTCCCTTTTTTCTCTCACCGGAGAAGATTTTTAAAAGTCACAAGATGCCTTTAATTAGACTTAGTTGTCCATAATTAACCTGTGGTAATCTCTTTTAGTTCATAGGAAAAAGGGTTTTAACCATTCTATGACTAATATACCTAATCTCGATGAACCTTCTAGAATTGACTGACACAAATTGGAACTTAAACTAAGATCTGTTAAATTTAAGTTCTATTTCATCTATGAACACACCAATGATAGTTTTGCCAGCTCAGCTTGGCTCCAGTGAGAGCAAGAGAGGCAATATTCTTTCCTTCTGAGCGAGTTTATTATTACTATGCTATAACAGTAGACCACTGGAAATTATCAGAGGAATGGAGATATGAACACAATTGCTCTGCTGAAACACATTTATTTATTACCTTCTATTTGCATTATTGTTATATTCTGCTGAAAATAAGCTGTTGGAGAGAAAAATTTCATTCAAACAGAGCATTGTATTTACCTCACCCTCCCTTGCTGAAATCTGCTACCGTTCATCTTGTGACATCCTTTAATAAATCCTTCTTAATAGAGCATGAAACTAAATTATATGTTTATTTTTCATTCTACAATTTACAATTTAGTTTGCCTGGCTTTTCTTTGCAGGCTTTTTAAAAGATTATAGGGTGTTGCAGACCTCATTAAAATCAATAGAAAGACTCATTGATTTCAGTGGGTTTTGGCTTAGGCTGTATGGGCCTTTTGCTGCTCTTCATTTACCACAGAGTAAATCCAGAATAACTCCACTGAAATTAGTGGACTAGATTCTTTGTTACCCAAGAAAAACTGGAGTAAAAGTACTGTACAACTGTTCCCTGTCATGAACTTCAGTGTCAAGAATAAGTATGAACCTAGATGGTGCCTTTAGGTTATTTTTTATTTTTATTTATTTATATTTATGCAAATGATGAAAAAATGGTACATACCAACAATGCTCTAAATGCCCTTGATATGAAAATACGTTGCAAACTTACGGTTAATGCAGAAGTACAATTTTATCTGTTTTAGGTTTTATACTGCTGCCTCTCATTGTAGAGTCTGAGCACCTCCCATGTAAAATCAAAAACAATGGCAGAGTCTCTGTCAGACTTCATGGGGTGTCTGGCACATCTCCCTTAATATAATTTACCTCCAGGCATTTTAAAAACAATCAGAGTTCTGTGACTGTTGACACCAGTAGAGAATTTGGTCTTGAGTGATTATACTACATTAAAAATAACTGCTGCATTGCATGGTTAAATCTCCACCAGTTTTTTTGGAAATACAGGGGTTAGAGATGAAATTGTACCTAGAAAAGCCATGTTCCGTTGTTGTGTTAGGCAGGAGATCAGACTAGATGATCACAACAGCACTTGCCGGCATTATAATCTATGAATTGTAAATCTGTTGTTGAAACTTACCAAATAAGGCTAGTGACATGTAGTTTGCTTTTTCAGGCATTAACTTTTCCCGAATAAAGTATTCCAGTCAAACGGTGATGACTAAAAACTGTTGTGGAGCTAAAATGTGAGAAGTTATTAAGCTGCAAAAGAACAGAACAAAACAAAAGTCATATAATTAAACATTTCAATGAATATAAATTTTGTTTCAGTGACAGTTCATTTTAGTCTCTGTTGAAAAGCACTCTCATTCTACAGCACAGTAATTGCTGTCTGCTCTTGGAATCTCTTTGACTGGCAGCATTATGCCATCACTTTATTAGAATTAAATATGTTGGTATTCGTTTTTTAAACCTCTCTTAAAAATAAACAGATGTTTTCAACTATATGCATACTTGCTTCTCAGAAGGAGACATTCTCTTGTTTCATGCCTAATAGATCCATGATCAAGCATATGTTTTGAGCTATCCTAACTAAAAGTGAGGGATCTTTGTCTTTTGTGTTCCAGTATATAATTATATTGTAAGGATTAGAGTAGAGTTAATGGAAATCTGGAAGAAGATTTTTCACATTGTGTGCCTTTTTTCCCCTCCAGATTCCATAGACTGTTTTGGAAATTTTAATTTTAAATTTCAGCAAATAATCTCAAAAGACCTATGGATATTATAATAATTTAGTAAATTATTTCATGTATTAGATAACTACTTTTAAATACAATTTACTTTTTATCAAAACAAAAACTTTGTTTGTTTAAACAATCCCCTTGCCTCCATGAAGTCTTCCATTCCTTTCTTGATATTCCAGAAATCTTTCCATCCCCAGTTGCAGTTATGTTTTTGGGTTTTTTTAAGAATGCATTGGAGGAAGATTTTTCAAAGGGAAAAATGGCAGTTGGATGCTACCTCCCATTGATTTTAATTGAGATTTAGGGGAAAAACTTCCAAAAGTGCAGAAGCCCCTCTGCAAGTGACTTTGATCAGATTTTTAAAGGTATTTAGACAACTAACTCCCACTGAAACCAGAATCAGGCCCAAAGCATGAAATACCAGAGGGAAGATGACTCCAATGGGAGTTAAGCAGCTTAATACCTTTACAATATGTCGCTTGGCACTTTTGAACTTTGTTTTACTTTTGATGTGTACCCGCCACTTGTGCTTTTGAAAATGTTCCCCAGGGTGTTTCATGTTCAGGGCTTGAGCCTCCTCTCTTCCAGGGTTTGATTCTAAATCAGTAAGTCAATGGGAGTTTTTCCATGAATTTCAGTGGAAGCAGGTTGACACATTTATATACTAGTTTTACACCAAAATAACTTTGTTGATTTCAAAGGAATTTCTTCTGATTTAAACCAGCATATGCAAGAGGATAGTCAGGCCTGTACTCTTTGATGATGTCTACACTATATGGCAGTGCAAGCTGCAACGTATAAATCGCAGAATGCACCAGATATTAATATAATCCTCTTTCAAACAGAACTATGTTGATGTAAACGAAGTACCATTTAATTTGCATCAGCAGCATCCACAGAGGGCAGTTTAGAGAATAACATTTTGATGCTCTCTGCAATTCACCCTGCACCCCACCCTTCATCCCATAATCTGCACTGCGGCAGTAAAGACAAGCCCTAAATCAGGGATTTCCAAATCATATTTGCTAAATATTATAAATCAAAGCAAACTTTTTTGTTATTTTCAGTTCAGCAGTATATGGGAAAATCAAACTGTTTATCTGTGTTGCATGGCTAACAGAAGTAAAATAGTCTCCTTTCTTACCGTAAGCAGGATTGAAGCAGAAGCTGAATGGAAAGGAATTGTTAATATAATGTTGGTTGATTATTTTTTTTTGTTGATTATGTTATTGGATTTACACTCTATAATTCTGGAGACAAGGACCTTCTACTTGGAAACACCACCTTTATTTCCACTTTACATAGTCTCAGAGTGACTATGGGAAAACTGACTTTCATTAATAAAAAGATCAGAGGTATTATACTGGAAATGGTATATTGCTCTGAATCATTACACACTTTTTTATTACGTCTTTGACTTTAATGCAATGGCTTGACATCATTAGAAAGTACAAAATGAAACACTCTAGGAACAGAAAAAAAATCCAAAATATCACAATTATGGCACTATCTCCTTTGAAAATAATTACCCAAATGACAATACCAGGCAGGTGCTGAACAAAAAACAACAGGTTGTTCCTTTGCAGAGTATAAATGTCTTTCCCAAACTTGATTATTTCAATTAAGTCTGTAAAAATGCACAGAGTAGGTTTATGAGCCTTTGATACAATTGAAAGCTGGGTCATCTTTTCATGGATTTTATTATTTTCACTGTATTTTCAAGTCTGATGAAAGAGCAGAAGGCTAATATGAATGAGACTCTGTGAGAAATTAGAAGCATAAGTCATTGAGAGCTTTGCTAGTTTTCTGAGACCATCTGAACATCCAGAGATTGCAAAGTTAGGTTAGTAATGAGAACTAGTGGGAAACTTCCCAGGGAACCATTTTTCCAGTCAGAAAATGCCAGTTTATCAAAATCAAAACATTCTGTGTTAACATATCAATTCTGACAAAATTTAATTTAGAAAAAATGTCAAAAGGAAGCATTTTGGAACAAAATGGTTTAATTTTTCATTCTGAAATGAATTTTATTTATATTCAATGTAAGGCATCTATTTTTTTTTCCATAAAATTCCCAGGTTTTAAAAAAGCCCACGTTTGGGTTTCACTATTTTGAGTGAATGTTTGAAATGCTAGAACTCCCTGGACCCAGCTCCTTGATCTGGAAGGACAAATGGCAGCAGGGGAAGCTCCAGGCACCAGCATACCAAGAGCGTTCCTGGGGTGGCAAGCTGCAGGGGGCGGCCTGCCAGTTGCCATGAAGGCAAGAGTCAGGCTGCCTTCGGTGACATGCCTGTGGGAGGTCTGCCAGTCCCGTGGTTTCAGCAGCAATTTGGTAGTGGGTACGCTGAAGGCGCAGGACTGGCGGACTTCCCACAGGCATGCCTCCAAAAGCCGCCGTGCTTGGGGAGGCAAAATACATAGAGCCGCCCCTGGATGGCGGCTAGGTGCCCCTCATAGAGTCCCTGCTGGACAGCACAACATGCCTGTGCGCAAGAAGGAAACTTCCAGCTGGTGGCTGCTAGTCTGCAGTGGGGGAGTGAAATGAGCAGGGAGTCAAGTCTTGGCAGATGAGACCACTGGAGTGCTGCAGCAATGAGCCTGCAGAAAGCAGGAGGCCTCAACAGGCTACCTTATGAGTTCTGGGCACCCTTTTCCTTCCCTACTTCCTGCTGCCATTCAATTTCAGTTTTCACCATTTTTTCACCTATTTTTTTAATTTTGGCATAAACAGTGATAAATTCTCAGGACATTTTAACCAAAATAAAAACCAAAATGAAGGGCCTTCCTTGTATTATAATTTATAATATAAAATAAAGTTGAAATCAAACCCTTACAATTATATTGAAATGAAACATTTTAATTAACCCAAAATGATTTTTTCTAATTTCATTTCATAGGAAATGTAAAAGAAAAATTCCAGCTTGAAGTTAAAATAAATTGTGGAATAACAGAATTTCCTGCGAAATGGGAACCTGGTTCCTACAGAGCTTTACCAATAATGTTGTGGGGAAAGTCTTTCTTGTGAGATTTCTTGCATCTTTTCTTCTGTTCCCAGATAGAAATACCACCAGAACAATCTCTTTTGTGGTATTGAGCATGTTCAACTATTCTGGAAACAAAGAAAAACTAAGCCATTCAAAAAGTTCAGTTAAGCATTTCACCTTGATTTTGTTTTGGAGACCAAGTTAGGATTTACATTTTTTTATGGCCAGCAATGTTAATTTTCAATAAACTTTAGACTTTTTTCCTCTTTAAATGAGATTCTCCCTCCCCCCAGGATAAGAGTATTTACACACTGGCAGAACTTGTGAAGCAAAGTTAGTTATGGTTCAGATACAACCAACTGAATAAATACTCCTACAATCCACAAACTTAGCAGATGCAGACAAGAAACCAAAAATATGATTGCACAATTAATTTGCTTCAAAATGCTCTGAAAAGACAGCCAATATTTTTTACTAGGAGCACGTTATGCCTAGGGTGTCAGCCAATATATGCTGATAGCTTTCACGCAACCACTTCAGTGCAGCTTGTTTAAAATGTTATGGGAGCTTTCAGCTGCGAATGCCAGCAGCCTTGATGAGAAGTTGCATCTTATATTTGTTCTTAAAAAAATGACTTTACTGTGCTGGATATTGAGGTATGTCTACACTGCAATTGGAGATGTGATTGCAGTTCAGATAGGCACACCCATGCTAGCTTTAATCTACCAGGCGCCTCTAAAAATCGCAATGACGGCACAATGGCATAGGCTAGCAATGTGAGTGTGTGCCCATTGTAAGCAAACATAAGCAGTTATTAAAGACCCCATGGTGTTTCCCTAGTAACTCAGCACTTGGAGAGATGCTCCATTATCTCAGTTCACATTTTCCAGTAGTGAGGTGAAGGCTATTATGGGAGATCAAGAAAAGTCAACTTGGGTGGAGGGAGGTTCACTTCTTCCTCGCCAATGTGAAAAATGTCAGCCCATGTTGGCAAATGTTTGAATATCTGAGTGCAAACATAAGCTGTTTATGGTGAACAGTGTCATAGGTCTGTATAGCAGACTGGCTAGAGAGCAGTGTTCCCGTCCAGTGACTGGCCCACACACCAGATATAGTATGTACTACTACTGGTGGATAAAGGTGATCTCTTTTAGTTCAAGTGGTTGACGCCTATGTTTTTGGAGCTAAAAGACATTGTGTGTGATTTACATAATAATTGTGCCCACTGTCACCAGTGTTACAAGAATACTCTCTCTGTGTGTATGTACTTAACAAGTCCATTCTACTGATAAATCAGCTCTTTTGAGTTACAGCATTTCTACTGAATCCAGAATGTAAATCAATGACAACAATAAATATTGTCCTCTTCCATCCCCTACAAAAGTAATTCAAAGAATATTCAGAATTCACAGATTAGAGTAAAAATTCCTCTCATGTTCTGGAATGCAGTCCAGATCAGTGATTGGCTGTGTTGCCACCTGCCCAGTAGCCCTGGGTGCCTTAAATGCTTGGCTGCTGTGGCTCACAGCCTGGACACTGACACTCAACAGATGGGTTTAAATTAAAAGTAAAACAAGTATATTAATGGAAGGAGATGTTCAGTGAGCTCAAGTACACACGATAGAGTTGAAAGCAGTTGCAAGCAAATAAAAGTGAAAAATGCTTTCTAGAGACTATGACTTAGCAAAATTACAGTCTTGGTCCAAGATAAGATTTTTACCGCACTACCTTCCAGCAAGAGGGCTGACCCTCCCCCTACCCTTGGTCAGGATCTCTCCCCAAAAACAAAGTGCCTTATTCCTTTATCTTCTTAAGTGAATGATAACTTGGGATTCTTTGCCCCTTTCTCTTATAGTCCAGAGAATCTTTTAAATGGATTCCTCTGAAGATTAACCCCTGAAATAATGTTAATTCAAGATGTGAGGAAGGAGATATGGTATCTGGCAGTGAAGGAAGTTCCATGCTGGTTTCTTCCCCCACTAGTGTTTGCAAAATTGCAAATAGATTTGTTCCTACTCTCTTTAATGCAAATGAATGACCACTTGCCATGTGATTGCTAATCAACTCTGATGACATCTGGCTAGAGGTGTCAGCTTATCCTTTGTCTGGGAGAACCCTGTTCACTCACTGCCCAGACTTGTCTGGTAAACCCATTTTAATTCCACATTTCCTTCATATTAGTCTTATCTTTTAGATGTTTACCCTACACACACCACATGAGAATAGTAATGATCAGTTTGTTATTAGTTTTCCAGTTATACCTTACATATAACATGACATAGATAGATACAATTTACTACATTAATGAATTGGGCTATACTGAATTGCTCAGGCCAGCTGAAACTCACTACCAGCTTCAAGTGATCCCCTTGTCCTTTGTCACTGGGATGCTTTCAGTGTCACACTTCCTATAATATTTCATTTAAATAAGTCCTTCTCACCATATCTTACTATACTTCATTGTGTCTAAATAGCTGCAGTTTGATCCTTAATGGTAAACGTTAGGTGAACTTTATGCCAGGAGTGCCAGCAGCAGGGGTGGGGTATGGGGGCTAGCACCCCTGCAATGGAAATATTGGGATGCTGATGTATGCTTCCACCCCCAAAAGTTTTCTATCTCCACAGTATGTTACAGGGGCAAGACTGGGACCTGGCTATGTTTCTGCACCTGTATTTATGCGTGGGAAGGCAGAGGCAAGAATGGTACCCGGAAGAGGGGCTGGAGTGGGCACCATCAGTGACATACATGATTGGGCTAGCATTCTGGGAGCAGGTGGGAACAGCTCTCCTCTCCCTGCCTTCCAGCCACCACAAGTCCTAGCAGAGACACCCAGCCCAGAAAAGGGGCAGAAGCACATGCAACAGAAACCAAGGAAGGGTGGGAGATAGGGCACACCTGGGATTCGGGAATACCATCCACCAAGGAAATGCCAAGATGCCCTTTCCCATTCTGGAGTCCCTGCTGCTAAGCCTCAGTAGATCTCCTTACTCTCCTTCCTATCTTTCTGCCCCCCAATTCAGAGTGAGCTTCACCTCCCCCTTTCCCCCCCCACAGCTTTATTCAGCTCTATTGCTGGGGGCAGGGAGGTTGGGTGACTAATATATTTCCCCCACATTATTAGTTAAACCATGATCATTATTTTTCTTACTTCAATATTCCATTCAGTGTCCATTAAGTGACTTTACTCAGTTATTTTGTTATATATTTGCAGATAATTAATCTTTCCTCCCATGGATCTTCATCTTTCCGAGCACCGTGAAACCTATTATTTTATCACATTTGCAATAAATTGGAGCACTGTTCATACTCTACCCACAGGGTTCATTTGAAATGTCACACTTTATTCAGAAGGTTGAACTGCCAGAACTGACATGTTTGGATACATGCCAATAAAGCCTACTAACGTGTGAATAAATCCATTTTTTGTCAGAATATATGTCTCAAACAGCATGTTGTTTTTCTACAATTGCTACAACAGCCTCATTTATTGGAAGCTCTGATTTTCGTTAAGGTGTTGAATAATTTTCTTTTAAAATTTGTTCTTAATAAGCCCTTGGTTCATTCTCTCTTTAAATGTCTTAATTGGTGTGTGGGGGGTGGGGCGGAATTAATGGTTCAGGGAATAGAAAATAGATGGGATAAAGAGCCCTTGGATGACCAGTGACATATTGTACATCTCAATACATCCTCTTCTTGTTGGATGCTGCAGAATCCACACCATGGATGAAAACTTGGGCCCCACTGAAGTCAATGGCAGCTCCCCCATTACTTTCAGTTGGGACAATATTTCATCTCATGGGAACACAGTGCTGTTGGAGTCTGAGGAGCTAAGGTACAGAAATGAGAAGGGAGACTATAGAACCGGGCTACCAAAGCAACGTGTAACACCATACTCTGGCAAACCTCCAAGTACCCACGTCATGTCATTATTCTTTTGCAATCTTTACATCCCATTATTAGTTCACCAAGCCTATGTTCTTTAATATTTAGGGGAAATGTTGCAGATGTGTTTTAATTAAAAGAACACTGAACTGATTTTCTCCTGCAGGGCTGTCATAGGGTGAGCTGGCCCTTTAAGAGGGTGGGTGCTCAGTTACACCTATGCCATGCTTAACTCACCTCCCCAGGTGAAGGAGATGAGTGCTGAAATCATGAGACTAGGTCATGTGACTAAACAAGACCCACAAGGAGGGTTGCGAACCAAACATAGGAGGGAACTTCAGGAAACAGTAAACCTAGAAGATCAGAGGAAAATGCCACGGAGAGAAGACCTGCAAAATTGGCACTCTCTAAAGAATGGGAGGGTAGCCAGGAATGGTATAGGAAGAGGCTCTGAGAAAAAGCAGGACAGGTTGAAGTTGTGGGACTGATAGCCCTGTTGCTTACCCTTGGACCCCTAAGCAACAGAGCTATCAGTCCCATAACTTCAACCTGTCCTGCTTTTTCTCAGGGCCTCTTCCTGGCTACCCTCCCAGTCTTAGTTGACCAAGCCTATGTTCTTTAATATTTAGGGGAAATGTTACAGATGTGTTTTAATTAAAAGAACACAAGGTAGGCATTAGTTCCCCCTATGCTGCCACCCTCTGAGGGGATGCAGTGACCCTGAAAATAAAGGGAGGATGGAGACCACAGATCAGAGCCTACAACTGCCTAGAGCAGAGCTAAGGGGAAAGGCAGTGTTGGAAGAGTGTACTGTGCCTAGCAGGACTGGGGTGGAAGATACGCATTATTACTCTGGAAGGGGTGGACTTTGATGACTAAATCAAGGAGGAAGGCTGAAGGAACCATTGAAGCTGAGGAGAAACTGAGATAGGATGCTTGCAATGTCATATCATTCTACAAAGAGGCATGCTGTTGGGCTGCACCCTGCAAGTGGGCATTCTAAAAAGCTCACAGAGAAAGAAAACGCTTCTCAAGCTTAGTAAGCTATGAAATTTATTTTTAAATAGTTTTGGATTCAATTTTGAGTTTAATGTTCTAGCCATCTTGTTAAAAAATGAAATTCAGATCACTGGGACATGAGAACTGAAATCTTGGCAGTGGGGGAAAATTGATTTGCTTTAATATAAACTAATATCAGAAGAAAACGCACAAAATCACTGAAATTACAGATGACTATTTCTATGAGGTCTTGTAGAACGTCTGGTCAATGTAAGTTTATTTCCCCAGTCTTCTAATGGTTTTTTCCATTTAGTTTTAATTAAATGACTAGAGCAATGCGGTTTCCACTATTTCCTTCTAAAGCCTCTGCTACAGTGTAGGAGGTCTTTCTTATTCAGCCTACATTTTCCTTTGTCCATCTGGAGAAGGGCTCCTAAATGCCATTGATTTGTCAGTGAATCTTAGGCTTCTAAGGACCAGATTTTTAAATGTATTTAGGTGTCTAAAGTTGCAGGCAGGCTTCTAACTCCCATTGAAATCAATAGGAGTTAGGCACCTTAGCACTTTTGAAAATCCCACCACGTGCCCAAGTCACTTTTGAAAATGGGACTTAGCTCCTAAACCACTTTGTAACTTTTGCAAATTTCCTCCATAGACTTTATTTATGCCAAGGATTTGTGAATCGGAAGGAATCTCAAGGAGTATCCTTCACGAGTTTCAGCTCACACTAGGGATTAGGATAACCCCTGACTGGATGCTCAAGGAGGAGTAAAGAAAACAATCCTTCCATTACACCTGTGCACCATGCCACTGGGGACACAGGCTAATCACACAAAAAGAGCTAAGGAGAGGCCATAGGCAGTTCTGCTCATGTACAATGCATTCTTTCGAAGTGTGAGGGAGTTCTCACTACATTGTTTGTTCCCAAGATTAGCCCTTTTCCCCACAACACGGCCCATGCCTTAAAAATGACACTTTGACTATTTCTGTCTATAGAGATGCATGTACAGAAAGAATTGTCTTGACACAATAAACCTGAAAGTTCTCCTTGTGATTTTCATCTCATTTTTTAAAACATCAAAATATCACCCTTCACTCAAGCAAAATGATGCCTTTATCATTTGTGGGACAGCTAGAGACAATAATGCAGTTGAAAGCAACAGTAACACATTTGTTATATAGATGATCCTTCATCATGTTCAGAGTGAGTGGCAGCGGTTTAATAGCTAATGGGT
The DNA here is from genome assembly GCF_003597395.2 of Chelonoidis abingdonii. NCBI lineage: Eukaryota > Metazoa > Chordata > Testudines > Testudinidae > Chelonoidis > Chelonoidis abingdonii. Next base: position 111,893,796 of record NC_133771.1, read on the forward strand.
TGATGCTCGTCTGCTTTTCACAATGACAAATGATATCAAGGTATAACGTGGCAGATATGTACACAACAATGGGAAAATGACTGGTCCCGTGGAGAGCCTAATATCTGTATGGATTTGCATTGGTGGGTGTATGTCTGAAAATGATGGAACACTGGGTGAACGTGTTTACTATTTTGTTCTGTTCCCTATACCAATACACACATCTGCTAGGAGAGCCAGATCATCGGTCTTTCCCTGATGGCACAATCCTGCAAAATGAACAATAATTTTTCCCTACTGAAATCCTTTTAAAGTTTTCATATGTCTGTTTATTAGAGCTGGTTAAGAATTTTCCATCAAAATGACTTTCCATTAGAAAACACAGTTTCCACAAAACTCAAATTTTCTGCAGAAGATTTTGATTTTACAGAGGTTTGATTTTCCCTTGGGAAAACAGAAATGAAAATTCCATTGCAGGTTGTTTCAAACAAACTGAAATACTTCATTTATTAAACTTATCTGAATTGTTTTGATTTCATTCAGTACAACAAAAATTAAACTGCATTTTCCTGTCGGGCCATATTGCCTTATGAGAGTTGTGGTTCTGAACCAAATTCTTCTCAGGATACCGGGCACGGGGAAGCTCAGGATTGGCGGGAGCTCGGCCACCCGCGTCTGGTCTCTTCGGCGGCCGGCCTCCAAGTGAGCACCGGGGCTGTGCTTTTATACTTCCTGTCCCGCCCCTTGACTTCCGGGGGGCAGGAATGGGCGGCGGTGGCTCTGCCTATGTTGGACGCTGCAGGGGCTCGGCCCTCTCAGGCGCAGCTGGGAGCCAGGGCGCCTCACTACACCCCACTACCACCCCACAGACCAACCTGGATACTTCCAAGGAGCCTGAGTAATAGGACTGTCACGTGAACAGTGAGGAGGAGGAGGAGGAGAATGGGGAGGACATATGCCTGGGGCATCCAGCTGTGCTAATCCCCCTGATCTGCACACTCTCAGACTTCCTGAACCTGGACATAAATACAATTCTTGCAAGTGACCACTATGTTTATAATGGGCTGTACTGAAACCCTGAAGCTGAAGATCATTGAACACTAGGTTTTTGGAGAGCTGATTCAGATCTGGAGCTGCATCTTGAGGTTGCAGCCTCTCTCTATTATCCAATCAACTTTAACACACTGAGTTTGATTCCCAACTGTGGTACTCCAGTTTTACACCACTTTTATTCTCTTCATTAAAATCAATAGAGAATAAACTGGAGTAGCACTGGAATAAAACCAGAGTAACACAGTGGTGATTCAGGCCCAGTGAAAACAGAGATATAGATTCTCAGCTTGTATAACTTGCCAATTTACAGCAGCTGAGGATCTGGTCTTTCATATATTCCCAATGGAAGATAGTAGCATGAGAATTTTTGCCCGAGGAAAGAGTGCAGGATGAATGTCCAGTGCATTCCACATGGTGTTCCTGATATGAAAAAAAAACCTGGGATGTATAATATAATTTTAATGACTGTGGGCCTGATTATCCTCTACCTTTGACCTTGTGAAGACTTTTACACCTGTGTAAAATAGGTGTAAATGCTCCACCATTCTGATTTGGTAGCATTTTATACACTTCTGTCTGCACATGTAAGAGGTGACAAGTGGCAAGGCAGTGGAGCACTTGGCTGCCTGCTTTTATTAAGTCTCTTTTCATAATGCTTTGACATCCATAAAGAGAGAGACTCCAGTGCAGAACATTTCATCAAAACCATCAGAACTAGAGCTGCATATGAGCTGGTTGGGGTTATCTAACAACAGAGACCATACTATCCTGTCAAGAATTAGTAGTTGATATAATATGTAGGTCCCAGGGCACCTCAATTAATTATAATTTACAGAAATGATCTGGCAAAATGTCTTTGCAATCAAAACAAACTTAATATTAACAAACTCTAGTAGCTGTACAATCTTTCACTTAGCCTATTAAATACCAAATCACCACATAAGGCCCAATTTAATGGGATCACTTACAAAGTGAAGGACTCAGTATAAGTATCTGAATCAAGGCTACAATGCATCACGTTTGGGCTATGTATAAGTTCTCTCACAATCACACTATAACGTGGGTTATAGATATAGATATAGCTATGCAATCTGAAGTACAAAGAAAGGAGAGTAGACAGTTTAGATTCCTTAAATGTTTTTTATTACTTTTTTGTTTGTACTGGAAAAGATGTTGCCACTAACAAAAATTCATTGCAAATGAGAATGGGTCTCTTCAAGGATTTGTGGGCATTATACAGTAATATGGGTATAATAATTTCTGTTGTTACAAGGACTTGTGAAACATACAGGGGAAAGCCCCATAGATTCAATGAAGGGGGAAAAAGTAGTTTAAATGGTGTATCTGAGGCAACAAATACTTAGACTTAGAGCTAGATCTTCAAGCATGGCCAAAAAACAAGAAAGCACAGTAGGGGTGATTTGGAAACGTGGCTTAATGTTCTCCCTTGTACTGTACAGTTAAGTGCAAGGTTATTCCCTCTGTATTGTACTAGAAAAGCTTGAGGCTGCTTTAGTTTGCCATAGGTGCAGGGACAACAAGATGCTCAAAACACAGCTGAGGGCCACCTGGAGCTCCTGGACTCACCCATCTCACTAGCCATGCCCCTTTCCCCTGGCTTCTCCAGCCTCAAGGAATGTGTGTTGTGAAGACGCTATAGTACTTTAAATACAGCAGGTTAAAAAAATAGCTTTTTTTAAGCAAACATTTTTGCAGATTTTGATTTGGTTTTCTGTTCATTATGTTGTGGGGGCATGTTTTCATTACATAATAGAAACAAACAATATTTTGGTTGTGGCTGAAAAACTGGGAAATGTGCATGAAAAATTTTCACATCCCCTTTATTTCCGCCCTATTTCTTTCTAATATTTTCCTGAAAATACTTACTATTGTCTGACCAGCTCTACTTCAGGATCATCTTTCCACTGTTCTTACACACAAGAACCTTTAAGAATGAGAAACACCAATTTCACTTACTTCTCAGATTCTTTCTTTGAGAAATGCCATTTCAGAACATCTAATTTACTCATGTTTGCCCTTTCTCAGGCATGTTAATTATTCATTTTACTGCCTACTTTGTGTTGAACAGAATGAAATTCAAACCCAGCACTGCAGATGACCTCCTGATCCACAGTCATTTTATCTGAGCCCATGAAAATGTGGGATGAGGTTAGGATGCAGCATATATTGCTATTACACATTTTCTAGGACTGTACTGCAATAAAGCAATATATGCTACCTTTTTCTTTGAATGCTAACATCAGTGGTTTTTCCTGGATGTTTCAGGTAAAATTTACTTTTTCTGAATAAAATGCCCAAACACAATGCATATGCCGCTGCTCTACAGTCGCCATCGAAAAGCGGAAATTAAAATGCACTATTAATTTAAGGTAATGTAGTCTTCCCATGCCAAGCTCCCTTCTCAAATATATACAAAGTACCCTGTGACGGGCTTGGCTGGGGCTCAGCTCCTGGTTGCAGGGGCTGAGCGAATGAAGTCTGTAGTCCAAGCCCTTAGGTAGGGCGGGACGGCGAACAAACAGTTCAGAGGCTCTGACCCTGTGAAGCAGGGGCAGAGCAACAAGCAGTTTAGGGGCTCTGGCCCTTTGGAGCAGGGCAGAGGAACAAGCAGTTTAGGGGCTCTGGCCCTTTGGAGCGGGCAGAGCAGGAGACAACTGGAGGCAGTCGGCTTAAGCAAAGGAAGGGGGGAGTCTGCCACCCTTAAGGGGTGGCAGCGGGAACACAGGCCCTCCCACTCCACTGCGTTCCAGCCCGGGGCCCTAGTAGCGGCGGTCAGTGGGGATCCAGACCGAAACACACTGACCGGGTGAGCAGTAGGGCTCCGACCGAAACACACTGACAGGGTGGTCAGTGGGGATCCTGGCCGATACACATGGCCATAGGCTCGGGGCCTTCTGCGGCCTGACTGTAGTCAGCCGCCCCCGGGCTACTTCCAACCTCCCCCTCCCTGGGTACCTGCCCTTCACCGGCGTCGTCCAGGGGTTCCCAAACCCAGTCCAGTCCTCAGCGTCCCGGGGTTTGGGCGGTCCGGTCCAGTCCTCAGGGTACCGGGGTCCAGGCGGTCCGGTCCAGTCCTCAGCGTCCCGGGGTTCGGGCGGTCCGGTCCAGTCCTCCACAGGCCGCGCGTCAGAGGGCTCTGCCCGCTGTTCTGGGTACTGGCCCCAGGGGAGGTCAGGCCAGTACCCCTCCGGGTACCGGGCGCGGGGTAAGCCGGGCCCAGCGGGAGCTCAGGCACCCACGTCTGCCTTCTCCGGCGGCCTCCTCCTAACTGAGGGCTGGGACCGGGCTTTTATACATACTGTCCCGCCCCTTGACTTCCTGTGGGCGGGAACAGGCAGAGGGGGCCTTGAACTTCCGGTCCCACCCCTTGGCTTCCTGGGGGCGGGGATAGGCGGCCGGGCCTCCACCCGGGACCGCAGGGTTTCTGGCCTATTCCCTGTCTCAGGAGCATGGGGGAGGGGAGCTCCCTCGCTACACACCCCCTATTGTCATCATTAGAGATTATGTACATGGCATACAGGGTATCTCTTCAGTGCAGAGTTAACCCAGGTGATCAGCTGCCAGATTTGCCTAGCCTGAATTTTAATGTGCACTCAACAAATCCATACCGAGTTGCTGCATCCACATTGGTATTGTACTCACTCGTATGTAGGACTTCTGAGGACATATCCTATGGTTCTCATCACTGTATTAAGACTGCAGAATGCCTTCTTCCAACTAATCTAATTTGGTGCAACTGTGATAACCTCCTGAACAAACCTTATGGAATTAAGATAAACTTAATTCAGTAAAATTAAACCAGATTGAATCAGGGTTAATACCTTTGGTATCCATTATATTAAAAATGCAATTCTGTATGCATTATTGCGGGATTGTGTGCATTTCCATGGGAAGGGTAACTAGGAGAACAGCAGGGGCAAAATCAGTCATGCTGTAACATCTCCAGAGAAGCCACCTCCCTGGAAGGGTGTGGATATAACAAGTTCAAACTGGATTCTCCAGGGACCAATAGACAAAGAATGGGTCTTTGAATAAATAGCCTGGTTTTAAGATGTCTCAGGTCCTTCTTCCTGATCCAGCAAACAGACAGGACAGCTGGTCCATGAAGTACCCCAAAACTTAGGGCAGGGTTGAAAGGACTGGGCCTACTGAGTTCTCATAAAATTGAACGTTTTTTTCTGAGCTGAAGCTGGGATGAACTGGTAACCATAAGGAATCCCCTGGGGTGGAGTGTTGAAGGACTGTTCCTACCAGAATCCATTTAGGATGAAGTCCGTTGATCTTATTAGCATGTTTATTTTGCTGTTCTTAATATATTTTCTTGAAATGCTTTTTATATTAAGAGTTAAGTTGGCTTCCATAGGAAGTGCTGTGTGGTACCTTTTAACTATAGCAATGACACCAGTTAACCATCTCTGAAGAGCAACCAAACAGGTCCTGGGAATAACGCAATGAAGGCAGGAACTGTGCACCCTGAAAATATCCCAGTCAGTGGGGAAAGAGACCCAGATCTCCATCCAGAAAGGCAATAGCTGGAGAGCTGATAATAATATAAATTGGACTGATAATAATATAAATTGCATAAGTGCCGACAGCAGCAAAAGCAAGTACTATGCTAGGAAAAACAGTCAAAGAAAAATTGGCTGGTTGAGTTATGCAGCTTAATTCTGAAGACCAGATGAAATCATAGCTAGTACACTTGCTCTATTCTAATGACCAGTGAAGGAGCGATGGTCCAGGTTCACAGAGGAACTCCAGCCTGTTGGCAGAGGATCCAGCAGACGGAGACTCTTGAAGCCACTGCCTTGGAGGGAAGCAGGGAAGAGGCTAACAGGGCCACAACTATGTGCCATCCAGACCAAGCACACCACTGCAACAGGAGTGGTGGACAGCTGAAGAGCTGGAGCAGGAGAAACTGCAGCTGAAGAGGGATTGAGCATGTCTGGAAATGTAGCAGCTTGCAGACCAGAAACAAGAGAGACAGACTGGGAAAGACTCTGTTAGTATGAGAGAGAAGAGAAGGAGATCCAGCTCCAGGACAAGAAGTAGCAGCATCAGTTCGAGCTGGAGAAACTGCGCAAACAGACTCCTAAACCAGGAAGTGGAGCCAGCATCCAGGTACTTTTCCTGGTGGGTGGTGTAGACCAGTGGTTCTCAAAGCCGGTTCGCCACTTGTTCAGGGAAAACCTTTGGTAGGCCAAACTTGCTTACCAGTTGCGTCTGCCACTGGTGTAGACTCCAAATTACTTCCTTGGTTCATGGAGGGAGAGGACATGGATGTATTCCTACATGATCTTGAAACAGGTGTGAATTGAATAAGGTGGGGAATTCAGACCTGCTAAGATACCTGGCTCCACTACTGACTGCGACAAAGGCCTTGCATATTTTTACCCTTATGGGAAGGAAGGACTATAAACATAGTAGTTGCAAAACTGACCCCCTGAAGTGCATAGGAGAAGCTTAAGGAGAGTTTAGAAAAGAGGGGACATGACCTATGCTGAGGTTGCAGTTCAAATTAGGGGTTATGTATGGCAATAGGGAACTGGTTGGTGGGTTACCAAGTTTGATGAGGCCTGTGAGTTAATGGTATAGAACAATTCTATAAACTCTGCCAGCCTGGCCAGTAGTCCAGGTCTTGGATCCTTATTCCTTTTGTATCTAGTCAATCAAGGCAGAATCCCAGGATTCCAAAAATAAGAGTGAGGAAAACCTGGCCCTTCTGTTTCCTCAGAGGACGCAGCCGGCTGATACTCTCAAGCAATTTCCCTAGTAGATAACCACTGCTCCCTAGTGTCAGGCAGCTCTCTGCACTAGTTCTGTTTGCTCCTGAATGTCACCCAGCCTCAGCCAGGACTGTCCTTCTTTAGAATCCACCCTTCTCCAGGATTGTCAAGCCTTAGAGGTGAAGCAAGTTGTGGGCAATTACGCTCTTTAACCTATTCTTAACTGGGATGAAGAGCTTCCCCCGCTATAAAGACCTACACACTCGGATCCCAATCATGCACTGTAATCCATACAGGCACACCAATGCAACCATGTAGAGACCTGTTGATCTCTGTGGGGCTGTGCATGGTTACAGCAGTCATCCCACATGGCACATGCCACAGGAGGATGGTGTAGAGAGAGACTCAAGTCACGACATCTGCATCTTGATTTTGAATACCTGGAGTTTCACAGATGTAGAGTTTAAGGCTGGAAGGAACTATTAGATCATCAAGTGTCCTGTATATCACAGGCCATTAAACTTCACCCAGTGACCACTGTATTAATAATATAAATAATAAAGAATAATAAAGCATAATTTGTTTGGCTAAAGCATATTTTCCAAAAGGCAGCCAGTCTTGATCTGAAGAGATAGAGAACCACCCACATCCCTTAGCAGATTGTTTCAATGATCAATTAACCCTTATTGTTTTGGTTTTTTTTAAGTGTGTCTAATTTCTAATTGGAATTTATTTGGCTTGTGGCGGAGAATGTTATGTCAAGTGAATTTTGGTTCACTGTATTGCACAGGCATAGACTGTTTTCAAAATGTGGATACAGGGTTGGATTTGAGTACCCTTAGTGCTTTGGAGGTTCTAATCCAGGGAATGGGCTTTGGCCCATCTGTAAAAGCAAGAAGTCTTAGGTCACATCTACACTAGAGACCTTAGAGTGGCACAGCTGTACCAATGCAGCTGTGCCATTGTAAGATCTCCCATTTAGCCACTCTATGCTGACAGGTGAGCTCTCTTTTCAGTTGTCCTTAGAGACGGCCAAGTCACCCCTTTCTTCCCAGAGTTCCGTTCCTGAAACAGCTGGGCTGCTCTTCTGGGAAAGTCCATTTGCACAAACTCTTCTGCGAGCATGACCACTGATTCCAGGGTCTTTGACTGGTGCCTTCAGACCCAAATCTGCATATTAATGGGGAGAATCTGGAGAAATTATTCCAACACTGTGGCATCCACTATTTCCTCCACACTTCAGGTATGTGGCCTTGGACAGTGAGTAGCCCAGTCAGTTAACTTTTGTGCAAAAGCTGAGAGCCGTACCCTTAAACCCATTTAGCAGCCCAAAATTTGTCATTATCTGTTCTGTTCAATATCAAGTTCTGTCCAATATCTTCATCAATAATTTAGATAATGGCGTAGAGCAGTGGTTCTCAAACTAGGGCCGCCGCTTGTTCAGGGAAAGCCTCTGGCAGGCCAGGCTGGTTTGTTTACATGCCACTTCCGCAGGTTCTGCTGATCTCGGCTCCCACTAGCCATGGTTCACTGCTCCAGGCCAATGGGGGCTGCAGGAATCAGCACAGGCTGAGGGACGTATGGTCGCCCTTCCTGCAGCCCCCATTGGCCTGGAGCGGTGAATCGTGGACAGTGGGAGCCACAATCAGCCAAACTTGCAGACATGGCAGGTTCACAAACTGGCCCGGCCTGCCAGGGGCTTTCCCTGAACAAGCAGCAGCCCTAGTTTGAGAACCATTGACATAGAAAGTACACTTATAAAGTTTGCGGATGATACCAATCTGGGAGGGGTTGCAAGTGCTTTGGAAAATAGAATTAAAATTCAAAATGATCTGGACAAACTGGATAAATGGTCTGAAGTAAATAAGATGAAAATTCAATAATGACAAATGTAAAGTACTCCATTTAGGAAGGAACAATCAGTTGCACACATACAAAATGGGAAATGACTGCCTAGGAAGGAGTACTGCAGAAAGGGATCCGGGGGTCAGAGTGGATCACAAGCTAAATATGAGTCAACAGTGTAACACTGTTGCAAAAAAACCCAAACATTATTCTTGGATGTATTAGCAGGAGTATTGTAGGCAAGACATAAGAAGTAATTCTTCCACTCTACTCCGCACTGATTAGGCCTCAACTGGAGTATTGTGTCCAATTCTGGGTGCCACATTTCAGAAAAGATGTGGACAAATTGGAGAAAGTCCAGAGAAGAGGAACAAAAATGATTAAAGGTCTAGAAAACATGATCTATGAGGGAAGATTGAAAAAATGGGGTTTGTTTAGTCTGGAGAAGAGAAGACTGAGGGGGGACATGATAATAGTTTTCAAGTACGTAAACAGTTGTTACAAGGAGGAGGTGAAAAAATTGTTCTTCTTAACCTCTGAGGATAGGATAAGAAGCAACGGGATTAAATTGCAGTGAGTTTGGTTTAGGTTAGACATTAGGAAGAACTCCCTAACTGTCAGGGTGGTTAAGCTCTGGAATAAATTGCCTAGGGAGTGGTGGAATCTCCATCATTGGGGATTTTTAAGAGCAGGTTGGACAAACATCTGTCAGGGATGGTCTAGATAATACTCAGTCATGCCTTGAGTGCAGGGGACTGGACTAGATGACCTCTCGAGGTCCCTTCCAGTTCTATGATTATAAGGTTTCTATTATTATTTTTCTGCAAAGAGGACTACCAGGCCCAGAATGGCCACCATTACCACCTCATAATCAGAACCCTGCTCCTTCCTGTGGGCCATGTAGGCTGCATGGACTTCCCTTGACGAATAGGATACCACCTTGTGTGGCACGCTGAGCAGGAACTACTTTGTAGGATGCAGCATATACTGCTTGGTTCATTACCTTGCTAATACTAAAATGTCTGCTACACTACACAATATGAACTATAAAAACATATGGAGTGTTCTGATTGTTCAGATATTGCAGTCTATCACAGCTTAATCCTTTCTCCCTCTAATTCTACATATTTACTAAACTTCCCATTTAAAGTTCTTTATGTTTCACATTTATTGTGCATGCATAACTTATTCTTGTTTCATACAGAAGATTAAAATGAAGATTAAAAAACCTATATTCTCATTCACTTGGAAATAAATGGTTTATGAAAAATAATCTATTGCATAATACTAAAACCACAGTAGTACCATTTCTTGTCATTTCTCAAGGGTTACAATGATATACCATCACATGAGTTATTTCCAAAGCTTGCTGTTAGTCATCGTGGATCCTTCTGTGAAATGACACACTAGCAATTTGCCACATTATCTAAAATTACATAGACAATCTAATATGACTAGAAGCCAAAGTAACACAAAGCCCCGCTGGAACATTTGCACATGTCGTGAAGAATCTAATATGTTTCTCTAGAGTATGAGTGAGCTGTATCTAGAGTATGAATGTGTTGTAAATCTTTCTCATGGCTAACATCTTAAAAACCTAAAAATTCTTAACTACAGTAAACTTAAATAATGCAGCTCTGGTAATAGTTTCTATGCCATTGTAATATTAGAAGTTTCCATCTTACATGTTACTGGCATGAAATCCCCAATGGTGACAAATTGGAGAGGCCATGGCTTATGTACTCAAAAACCCAGAATGCTGCATACTGTTTTTGTTGCAAACTCTTCCAGTCTAATGTTCCGGCCACATTGGGTTGTATAGGAACAAAGGACTGGAAAAAAGCAGCAAATCACCAGAGAGCATTCCATAGGTGGAAAGAGCTTGAGATGAGACTAAGGTTAAAGGCCACCACAGATGTTCAGCATCAAGAGAAGATTGCATCAGAGTCTTATTACTGGCAAAATGTTCTGAAAAGGCTCATTGCCATTGTGAGAATACCCGTTACCTGAAACCTAGCACTGCGTGGCACTTCAGATCAGCTGTATGTGCCAAACAATGGAAACTGCCTTAAAATTGTGGAGCCGATGGCTGAGTTTGATGCTGTACTCCAGAAGCATCTAAAAAGAGTCACCACCCAAGAAATGTACACACACCATTACCTTGGAAAAACAATTCAAAATGAGATCATACAGTTACTGGCAACAAAACTCAAACAGAAGATTGTGGCAGATCTGAAGACAGCAAGATATTACTCTGTTATTCTGGACTGCACACCTGACATCAGCCATACAGGTGTGTTTTGTAACGACAACAGAACCAAGTGAAAATGTCCCTGCAATGGTGTCTGTCAGAGAGCAGTTTCTAGAATTTATTGAAATTGATGATACAATAGGAACTGGTATGATGAATGTGCTTATTAAAAAGCTGGAAGATACTGGAATTGCGATAGCTGATATGAGAGGTCAGGGCTACGATAATGGTGCCAACATGAGAGGAAAGAACAGAGGAGTGCAGACCCGGATCCGAGAGTTAAACCCTTGAGCTTTTTTGGTCCCATTCAGTTCTCATTCATTGAACTTGGTGGTCAGTGATGCAGCATCAGCTTCTAGTGAGGCTGCTGAATTTTTTAATGCAATTCAAAGCATCTATGTATTTTTCTCTGCATCAACTCATTGATGGCAAATTTTGAAGTAACATCTGGGAACTTCCTCTCTGACACTGAAACCACTGAATGCCACACAATGGGAAAGTCGAGTGGAAGTGATGAAGCCTATGGGTACATCTACACTATGGGCTTATTCCAATTTTACATAAACCAGTTTTGTAAAACAGATTGTATAAAGTCGAATGCACGCGGCCACACTAAGCACATTAATTTGGTGGTGTGCGTCCATGGTCTGAGACTAGCATTGATTTCTGGAGCGTTGCACTGTGGGTAGCTATTCTGTAGCTATCCCATAGTTCCCACAGTCTCCTCCACCCTTTGGAATTCTGGGTTAAGATCCCAGTGCCAGATGGGACAAAAATCATTGTCACAGGTGGTTCTGGGTAAATGTCATCACTCATTCCTTCCTCTGGGAAAGCAATGGTAGACAATCATTTCACGCCCTTTTTCCCTGGATTGCCCTGGCAGATGCCATAGCATGGCAACCATGGAGCCCATTTTGCCTTTTGTCACTGTCACCGTGTGTGTACTGGATGCCGCTGACAGAGGTGGTACTGCAGCGCTACACAGCAGCATTCATTTGCCTTTGCATGATAATAGAGATGGTTATCAGTCGTTCTGTATCATCTGCTGTGCCATTGTAAATTGGCAATGAGATGACGGTTATCTGTCACTCTGTACTGTCTGCTTCTGTCATGGGTGCCCCCGGCTGAGGTCGGCCAGGGGCGCAAAGACAAAAATGGGAATGACTCCCCGGGTCATTCCCTCCTTTATGTTGTATCTAAAAATAGAGTCAGTCCTGCCTAGAATATGGGGCAAGTGTACTAGAGAACCAGAGAGCACAGCTGCTCCATGTCCATCTCACAGAAATGATGAACTACATGCCATTCTAGGGGTGCCCCTGCAACAACTGCACCCGTTGCTTCCCTGCTCTTCCAACCCTCCTGCCTACCGTTAGCATCTCCCATTGTGTGATGAAGTTATATAAGAATGCAGGAATAAGAAACATGACTTGTTAGTGAGACAAAAATGAGGGGAGGCAGCCACCAGCTGCTATTAGTCCAGGCAGGATATCAAGCGGTCGTGGGGGAGAGGAGCCCAGCATCCCGCTGCTACGAAGTCCAGGCAGTACAGAATCTTTTCTTTACACATGAAAGGAGGGCGCTGATGGAACTCAGCCCCAGTTCTATGATGAAGACGGTTACCAGCCGTTCTGCTACATCTACTGGGAATGACCGGGAATCATTCATTTTATCCGGCACCTCCGACAGCCTCTCCTGAGGCCAGCCAGAGCACTCACGGGCTGATGATGACGATGGATATCAGTCATATTGTACCATCTGCCACCAGGGAGAGGAGGGAGGGATACTCCTTCACTGCCGCAGCATCGCGTCTACAGCAGCATTCAGTGGACATAGAGTGACATGAAAAGAGTCAGGAAAGGATTTTTTTCCTGTTCTTTCACAGGGGGGAGGAGTAAATGACTAGCTATACCCTGAACCACCGGACAATGTGTTTGATCTACACATTGGAGCTCAGCAAAGAATGCAAATGCTTTTCGGAGACTGCTGGGACTGTGGGAACTGGAGTCCTCAGTACCCCTCCCTCCCTCCATGAGCGTCCATTTGATTCTTTGGCTTTCGTTATACTGTGCACGCAGTACTGTGCTGTGGATCTGTATCATAGCCTGGAGATTTTTTCAAATGCTTTGGCATTTCGTTTTCTGTAACGGAACTCTAATAGAACAGATTTGTCTCACCATACAGTGATCAGATCAGTATCTCCCGTACGTCCATGCTGAGCTCTTTTTGGATTTGGACTGCATCGCCACCTGTGCTGTCAGAGCTCCACGCTGGGCAAAGAGGAAATGAAATTCAAAGTTCGCGGGCTTTTCCTGTCTATCTGGCCACTGCATCTGAGTTCGGATTGCTGTCCGGATGGTCACAATGGTGCAACTGTGGGATACCACCCGGAGCCAATCCGTCGATTTGCGGCCACATTAACCCTAATCCAATATGGTATACCGATTTTAGCGCTACTCCTCTCGTTAGGCAGAGTACAGAAACCGATTTAAGAGCCCTTTATATCAAATATAAAGGGTCTCATTGTGTGGGGTACAGCGTTAAATCGGTTTAACGCTGCTAAATTGGTTTAAATTGCATAGTGTAGACCAGGCCTACAACACCAAATTGGAAGATAGATGATGCCATAGTTGCCATTATGGAGATAATGCTATGACAGGAACTGTTCATGGGAGAACAGTGGAGAGAAATGGCAGAGGAACATACATAACTTCAAATTTCTCTGTGGCTTAGTGTTGGTGCATGACATATTGTTTGAAATAAATGTTATAAGCAGAGATTCCAAGGTGCTGACCTTGATGTATCTGAGCAATGGAACAACTGGACAAAGCAAAGTCATACCTACAGTCTTCCGTCAGATGAGGGATTTTCAAAAACATTCTGAAGAGTGCAAAGAAGTTGGCAGAGGAACTTCACACTGAAGCTATTTTCCCACCCATTCAAGAATACAAGAATCACTGAAGAAGAAGACATTTTCATCACAAGGCACGGATAATCCCATAAAAGACCCCAAACAACAACTCAAAGTTGAATTTTTAACCAGTTGCTAGATTGTGCAGTACAATCAGTTGAAGAATGTTTCATGCAGCTCAAGGAACACAGTAGTATATTTGGGAAGTTGTATGATATTCCAAAACTCCTCACTGTACCTGAAGAAGACCTACACCAGCAATGCAGGGCACTAGAGACAGTGTTGACACATGATGACATGCGCAATATTGATGCAAGTGATTTCGGTAGTGAACTGAAAGCCCTTTCAAGATCCATTTCAGCAGGATCAACTCCAAAGGCTGTTCTGGAATATATGTGCACAAATAAGGTGACCACCCTCTTTCCTAATGCTTTTGTTGCTCTGCACATACTTCTAACACTTCCTATATCAGTTGCCAGTGGAGAACACAGCTTCTCCAAGCTGAAGTTAATAAAAACACACCTGAGTGTTGATGTTGCTGCATAGGCAGAAGCTCAGGCTTGCCACACAAGCTCAGATTCATGGGGTTCTGTGTGTTTACACTCTAACAGATAGTATGGGCCACCATATGTGCCACAACATCCACATGGCTACTTTTAACATGTTAGCTTGAACTAAGCTAGCGTGAGACTGTCTACACTGCATGTCCCAGATGCAATGTATACATACCCATGGCAGACAAAAATGTACCAGGAGACCACGTGCTAGGTCAGCGGTGCTTTGTTGTTGGGGCAACAAATCTCTGCGAGGGAAGGTGGGGAGCATTTCAGTGAGAAGGAAATAAGATAGAAATAGGCCTAGCCAATCTGAGCATTAGATTTGGTTATGTGTGTTGTAACATATAGAATAGACTAGTATCCCTTTACATAGCTTGAGTTCTGTAGTGGCACTTCCTGTATTCTGTGTTTAGAAGCTACTTGAACCCAATTAGAGCAGGTGTATGCACGTAGCTAGGCCTCTTATGTTTCTGTATATTTAGTAAAGACAGTTATTTGGTAACTAACTGTGCCCGTGATTTCTTCATATTGATTTTGTTAGGTAAAGAGCAAACGACTCCCCAAAGATGGACTCCAGATTTAAAAAGTCTAGGCTCTTTGCATATCAAGGGGGAGAGAAAAGACATTGCCCAGTTAGTAAACTCTATAATCATTTTTTCTTGTCATGTGCCCATCCAGTAACTTCATGTTCATGTACGTGTATGATCCCATTTGTGAATATCTGTCTCATATAATGGTAATAATAGTGTCTGATCCTGAAGTCAAAGGGAGTTTTAATACTGACTTCACTAACAGCAGGATTGGGCCCCTGAGTCCTGCATGTGAGATCTAGGGGATTTGGGAGACATGCTGGGTATTTTCCATCCAATATACAGAAATACATATATCTTCAAGTGACTGGACTGAATCTACTGGTTTGTGCGTTATGTCAAAAAAACATTCACAATAGTTAATGCAAGATCACCATTATCATATTCACATATGGAGCACTATCTGCGAAAGGTATGTTCCTATCCCCAAGTCTGTCTATCTCGTCTGTAGGCCAGACTGAGGGCCAAAGTATGAGGCCGTGCAAAGGTTTAAGGGGACATAAAGCCCTTTCACTCTCTTGCACAGCCTCCCTACATCCCAACAGCAGGCACAGGGGGCAAAGAAATGGTTGTATGCCACAGGTGCTTGAGGTGTGGGGGAGGTGAAGCATTGGCTCTCCTTCCCAAATGCATTGACCAGAACAACTAAACAAGTCTGGAGAGGAAGTATTTTTTTTATTTGTGAAGGCAGTGGCGGATTAGCGCATGGGCCCATGCCCAGGGACCCCAGCCTATTGGGATGTAACCCCCAGGGAGATTACCTAGATTCCTGAGACTCTGTCTGCTGGCAGCTCAGGGAGATGCACACTGATCCTGGTAGAGAGGGGGAGCCAAGGCAGACTCAGAGTCTGCCTGGCAACCAATAGGGCGCTTAGGAAAGGGGAGACACTGTTTTTTGAGACAATCTGGAGCCAGCCAGGGCAAGGGCAGGAGTGGCTGTGTTGGGACCTGGTGAGTCCCAGGCCTGCATGCAGGGTTCCCCCTGAGAACTGGCCTCTAGGGACCTGAAAGCAAGATCCCTCAGCTTGGCTTTTCCTTCTCCACTGAAGACTCCAAGTCTGTTAAGTTTTGCTGGGAAACTTCCCCAGCCAGGCTGGGTTCGCCTTCCAGCTTCCTAGGGGAGACCAATCACCACATGGTGAGCTCTGCTCTGTCTGCTAGTTCAGGGCTGCTTCCTGATGTGTGTGTCTCTGGATGGTGGGGTAGGAAACTACAGTTTGGATTTTAGTACAGGTGTGTAATCTGCACCTTGAGCCCTGCACCCCTTTGTGGTGAGGGGAAATCCTGGGACCAAAGCAGCCTGATTCCTGCCTGAAGAGGATCCCGGCCAGAAGAGATCAGTCCCTCTGCAGTGAGGGGAGGGATAGCTCAGTGGTTTGAAAATTGGCCTGCTAAACCCAGGTTTGTGAGTTCAATCCTTGAGCAAAAATCTGTCTGGGGATTGGTCCTGCTTTAAGCAGGAGGTTGGACTAGATGACCCCTGAGGTCCCTTCCAACCCTGACATTCTGTGATGACTGAGGAGTTCGGAGTCATCTCTGAACCTGAGGATCATTCATGGAGTTTGTGAATTTACCATCTTTTAGTTAGTCAGGGAACTTGTTTTGAGGACCCACTACTCCCTGACCTGTGTCCTCAAGCCAGGGAGTAAGGGTTTGGGGATTTTATAACCTGCTGTGTATTAAACCTGTGGATGGACTTACCACCTTCTCCCACTTGTTAGTCCTTTGGGCTGTACTGAACCCAGTCAGCCACACCACTAAACCACTGCAGTGAAGATATTGTGGTTATCGGTCATCAAGGGCCCCAACAAAGTACGTGTACCCACGGGACACTGATCATACATTTGCTGCATCAGGTCACATGACTGGGAAACGTCACGAGTATTATCAGCATGGGCACCAGTGACCCTAAGAACAGTATTTTACTCTGTTATGTTATATTTGTCTCCTGTTTAATATAATTACTGTGTTGACTATATTGTATTGTTTGTGTTATTTCTTGGGAGTCTGCAACTATCTGGCAAGTAAGCAGGGCTTACCCTGTGGTTAGAATTTTCCTCCCAAGCTGCCCTGGTGACCCTGACAGGAATGAGCAAGGGGAGTGGAGGCACCGCCAAATAAATTAATAGGGAAAAATAAAGAAGCTACACCCTGCTGAGTGGGTGGGGGGATTCAGAAGAACTCAGACCTCTCCATCAAAACCTGTAAGCAGACTGACATTAAAGAAGGTAACTGGGTGGAGAGAACCCAGGAAAATGGGTGCCTCTGTGCCCCAACCCACCTAGCATTCAGAATCATTTCAGAACCCTTTGGAAATGGTGCTGAACACAGCTTTTCCGTCATGTCCAGCACTGGGTCCAGTGTTCCTGCTGCTGACACTATGAAAAATGTGTCCTTTTTGAAGTGGAAATAAGCCATAAGCATCAGTGTGAGGCTTGGACGTTAATAACTGGTATCTTTCAAACACTAACAAGTGTTTGGCCTATGTGAAGTTACCTAGTGCCTCCAATCCAGTTCTAAGTGGACAAAGCACTGCAGCTGCTTGACTGAAGTCTATAGTTTGGAGGGCCATGTGCTGAGCCTAGTGGCCAGCTAGGCAAGGCTGAGGGCTTCTTAATGAGGCTTTGATCCTTAATCACTTTAACACCCATTAACCTTTAACCAGGGGGCAGGGTACTTGGGAGCAACTCAGGGAGAACAGGAGTTTAAAAAGCCAGCTTCTAAGTAACCAGAGGAGGAAGTGAACAGGACCAGCTAAAAGGAGTTTTTTTGAGGGAGTTCTCCAGGTGAAGAACGAGCAACTACATAACCTCTGGGGTGAGTTTGTTGTCTGCTAGCTTGTTTGGTTTTTGTTTGCTTGCTGTTTGACTCAAATATATTGTTTGGTCTGTTTGTCTGGGGCCGAGGGAGGCAGGGATGGGGCATGTGCTGACCTTGGCACCAGTCCATTCTTGGAACTGCTCAACTGCTTCCTGGGAACAAATTCATCTGGATTATGTGCCGTTGCCCTCTAGTGGTTAGGCATGGAACATGCACAATTACATCACATATATTACACTTCTAATTCCTGCAGATACCACCTACAGGAAAGGATTGAGGTGCACTGGAAAGGGCAGTCTAGGAGATCAGGAGTTGGCCTTGCCAATGCTGTGTTTTTCTGTGTGGACAGAAGACTTCAGATTCCAGAATTGAGCAAATAAGGACAAAAATATTTAACATTTTAAGGAACGAAAGCAGCAAGTTCTGTTTGTTATTGGTGTGGTCTTCCTTATAACTGCAGATTCACATGTGCTACCAGTTTATTCAGAAGCAAGTTTGCTAATGTCTAGAGTTTTCCAGATTATGACCACTCACCCCAAATATTAGAGGTAGTCCAGAAACTAAAGAATGAGACTAAAGAACCAGATCAGGGGAGACGGTGTCCATCATTGAAGAAGGATTGACTTTTCAGCACCCCTGAATGCAGTAATTCAGGTCCTTTTACCTGATCTGTCCTGTCTGTTATACTTATCTGGCATAAATGTATGACCAGACACTATAAGTGACAATAAGTCTGTCTGAAATTGTATTTTTATTGATTAAGTCTGAATTGGGTAGGTATGTGACTCAGTTTCTTCTCTACACACCCAACAATCCCTAGGGTAATTCAGATATAAAACTTTTTAATTATTATTGCATTTTCAATAATAAAAGGAATATATAGAGAATGAGAATTAATCCATAAGCATAAACAATTTTCTAATTCTCCTAGGGCACAGATTTCTCTGTGCAGTTGATTATGCCAGAAAAAGAAAAGTAATTAGACTCATGGCTATAATTAAAGATTTCAGGGTGGAACATATAGCATGGAAGAGCAGCAAGCAGCTTGTCAGCCATTTTTAACTATTAAACATATCCCTCCAAGCTTTAGGTTGTAAATTCCTTTCATTAGCCCAGGAAAGAAAATCAATCATCTGTGCTCCTATCTTGCCAGAAAACACTAAAGTGAATCAAGCAGAAAAGCTGGTGGATCTGTGTAACTACTTGGCAACATTCAGTGTGCACATTTTTCTGGCTCATCACTTCCTCTTTCTCATTCTGAATAAGATGTGGCTTTTTTGGTGATGATTGGAGCATGGGCTAAGACTGATGTGGAGAACATATAGTATAGTTAGACTGTGAGTGTGGTTGTGATGAGAGAAAAAGAGTTTTCCTTTTAGTAACCACCACAGGCTTTTCTGTGTTGTGATCTAGCCAACAGTGCATCATATTTGTGAATTTAGCTGTAGAAGACCGTTAACTATTTGTCTTAAGGATATATGATGAAATCCCACTGCACTGGTATATGTGCATACATTCTAGTCACACACAGTAGTGCACTGAGATTTCACCATGTAGCTCAGTCAATAGGAGTAACACAACTAAATCACTATGGACCAAATCATCCCCTCTCAAAGAAAACCCACAGCAGATTTTCTGAGGGGAGAAAATGTCTGTCCTCAAGGAGTAGTCCTAGCTCATTCTGTCAGGTGGCAAGTTTGACCTGTCATGTTATGAAACAAGCAGGAAGTTTCAGCCCACTGAAACCTATGAAACCTCTGCTTTTCTCTGGCCCATCTTTTAAGAATTGGGTAAGAGCAGACACTGGATTTGTTTCTTACAGCAGGTAAGTTTCTTCTTTAGAGTGTGTATGAGCTTCTCCATGTTGAGTAAATGAATCACATTTTACAGTGTTTCAGCTAACATATTTGTACTCTACATAGTCTTAAACAATACAACACCGGGTACAGGCAATCACAGCCATACTTAAAAACATGTTAGCGGTTCATAGTTGACTCTAGGGAACCTCTAGGGAACCTTTCTGCTGCAGCTGCCACTTTAGTTTGAATTATTCTTTTTGGGCAAAATTTGTTTTTGATGGGGTTTTTTGTGCTCTTTGTCAGCCATATAACATCTGTTTGAATATAGACATTTTAATGCCTTCACAAACTTTGGCAGAGAGGGGTAATTTGACAGGATTTTTTAGAAGTTACAATAGGTAAAATGACAAGCTCTTCACACACACAAAAAATCAGTAGCAAGAGAGAAAAAAAATAGCTGTGGTAGAAAAGAAACTAAGAGTTGCAATCTCTAATGAAAAGAAGCTGGGCAAAAGAATCTGAGCTCCAGAATATAGTCACCACTACTAAGAAGAAGAAATAAAAGCCAGAAAGCTGTAGATAAACATCACTAGGAGAAAAATGATGACCTGGGAAAATGACTGCAGGCACAACCGTCTGTGATTAATGGGACTGCCTGAAAATATACAGGAAATCTACCTCGTCTGGAAGAATTCTTTAAAAATATGCTGAAAACATTACAACTAAAGGACTGCAATATAGCTCTAACAGTTGAGGGAGCACACAAAGTGCTGGAGGGGGAAAAACCCCAAACTACTAGGCCAGCAAATATGACATGACTAATAGCCAAAACTAGAAATCTTATCCCTGCACAAACCAGAAAAACTGGACAATTATTTACTAATTCTTATTCTGTTTCCTTCCAGACTTTAGTACAGAGTTGCAAAAGAAAAATTGCATTTTTGCTGAAGTTAAAAAGGCAAAATATATATGTAAAAAAACTACCTCCATTCTGTTATACTGAGAATTGAATAGAATAATAAAGTACATAGCACAAGAGGCTTGGAATCTTTGCAACATATGTGGAATATCATTCAAACATAGCATGTGCTTCATCAAAATATTCTCATTGTGTGTGGTAGAGTCAAATGTTTAATACAAAGAACCTAATAAGATCTTAATATGCATAAAGGTATCGTACAAAAATTGTGATCTGTACTAGTGGCTCCAGGGTGGACTCAATTATTAAATTATAGTTAATCAAAATACGACACCCCAAAAGTTGCATTGACAAAACCTCATAGCATATAAATGGAAGTCTGAAAGTCATCAAGTTATTATTATACAAGAGGTCTTGTTCTTGTCAGTTTTGGAATGGCAATATAGATGTAGACGCATAGGGAAAAAAATTTAAAAATCCAATATTTAAAGGTGTATTCTATGGAAAAATTGTTAGAAAGTATGGAAAATAATGAAATATACAGCAACGGCTAAAGCACAATTTAATCTGTAATGTATTAATTGAATGGATTTTTTTATCTTGAAATAAAACAAGTGAGTATGGTCAAAAGAAAAAGTACTTTGCTGTTTAAAAAAATGTGTACGTGAAATTCGTATGCATCTGATACGTGTGGTAGATGATAGCATTAAACAAAAAGGGAAAGGAAACGCTAGAGCAGGTGTCATTAGGTGGTGATGTTACCCAGTCTTCCAAGTTCTTTTTATGGGTACAGGCAAATGTTCAGTGTTGGTAAGACATGCTGTGTTCTTGTTAGTTTTTGGTTATACAAGATTCTGTATAGAGGGAGCTGTGTGAATGGCAAGACAGTTTACTGTCTGCCTTGGTTTCTGAATATAGTCTATTCTTGAAGCAGAGATGATCCCTGGGAATGGATCATTGGTGTTGGGCTGAGATTCTTGAAAGAAAGGGATACCTATCTCTCTGTTCCTTGGCAGGGTATACAGGTATGTGTAAATAAAGCAAGTTACATTTAGACTGTATGCAGGATCCATATCATTGATTTCTATTACACTGTGAAGCTGACCTGTAAGGTCTTGACATCTGTCACTCAGCATAGTACTAGTGTCAGAAGAAGAGGCAACAATGACATGAACCATTACTTGCATTCCTCACAGACTGGAGGTATAGTTATATTACCTAGTAGACAGACATTCTTATTAAAATAGTTTTTAAAAGATTGACATAGCAGGTGGCTTTTTAAAAACAGATGAAGACAAACCCCACGTAATATATATCAAATTTCAAGAGTTTAACATCAGTATTCAAAATATATCTTGAATTGTTGACTCCATTTTTGAACAAGAATATACTCCTTTCAGATTCCCCATAAATTTAGTAAAGCTACTTGTTAAACCATGTACACTTTTGATTGGACTTAGAGTTATAGAATACTTTCTCAAAGTTACTTTTCATAGGTAGACCTAGTTTAGTTGGACTCTCCAATGAAGAAGATGGGCTGGACTTTAAGAACAATACGTTTCTTAATGCATTTTAATTTGCAATGCTAAAAGTGTATCAGAAATTCATGCTTGTATAGTTTTCTTTTACCCATGAAAGTTATGTTTTTTCAAAAAAGAAAGCTTAGGTCTATCTGTTGAGAGAGAGCGAGAGAAACACACAGTTTGAGTATAAAAGTTGATTTTGTAATATGTTGGATTTGAACACCCCGTTATGTTTTATAATCCTAATTTTTAGGAGAGCTCTTCCACAGTGCTCTCTCTATAGTTATTTCCTTCTTTGCAGTCTGTGATATAGTTCTGATTCCTTATAAAATTACAAATTATAATACATTATTCATCTTAATAAGGCTTGCAGGGAAAGGAAGATCTGTTTTACCTGTATGGGAAATTAAATAAATTACTTGGTCATTAATTTTATTCCCCTTCATTGAAACCACTCTCACCATTTTCACTCTGATTTGAAAAAAGTTGCACAGATGCAGACAGATGGTTTGTCATGTATGGACTTATCTCAGAAGGTTTCTTGGTTCATTCTGAATAAACTTCCAAAATCCAAACCTGATCTGAACTACTAGAATCTCTTGTCTTGAAAACTGGGCTTCAGATCTCATCAGAACTCTGATTTATCATCTCCCGTTGGGTGTGAGCTACCATGAGGAATATGTAGGACTAGGTCACAGCTTTAAGCAGAGCCCTGGGCAAGATGCAATATGTAAACCTCACTCCCTGAGAAGTAGCATATGGAGAGATTGTGCCCTAGAGACCCTCCTCTGAGGGAGTCAGGGCTGGATTATGGAATAAGCAGCTCAATGGGATATTGACTCCAAGGCCCATTGCTCTGGGGATCTCCACCAAGACTATCCCAGCTGAAAACTGTGTGTGTGGCAGGAAGAGAGAAGAGACAGCCCTTCTACCTGAACCCCAGGGTAAAGATTGAGATATATGGAAAGCTTCTTTGCAACTGTCCCTGTCCTCTCCCTGCTGTTCACAAAGTGAAGGAAATCCCCTGCTGCTTCCCCTCCCAGTGGAGGGTGGACCACAGGATTGTGGCAGCACCTCAGGAGGCTCCATGTCATTGTGTGCCAAGGGTCCCAATGGGCACAATTTCTGATGCCCTCTTACAGCAGCAGAGAATTTTGCTTGAAATGGTAACATTTATTTCCCCCGGCCAACTGCAGTGGACAGAGTGGGGCAGAGTCAAGGCTCCACCTCTTCCCCATCCCTGTCTCCTTGCCTATTTGCTCACAGGGCTTATCTGACGAGCAGGGCCTGCACTGTGCACCACACTTGAACTCCAGGTCTCTCTAAGCAAGTCTTCCTTGTCTAAGCAAAGGGCTGGAGGGCTTACGGCCTGGCTCAGTCAAGGAAGTCAAGGCCAAAGTCTAGCCCTCAGTACTGGGATACTTCTGACTGTTGGAGGAAAAAAGTTGCTTAAGATTTCCTAAAAGGTGGGTGAAGGTACAAGCCAGTTCTTAATTTCATCCAAAATGACTTAAGCAGGGCCAGGATTTCACTCCAAGAGGTTTAGTGACCAAGCAAACTATGTCCAAGTTAAGTTCTTCAGTGCCCTGCAGAAAATGCCATGCTGTGCGTAAGAACGAGGAGCCAACATTTGATAAACAAGTGGACTGTGGATGAGAGTGGCATGAAATGGTGGCTGAATCATGTAGAATATTTATTTTATGAACTAACCCATTTACTAGTACACTTTTGGGCATAGGTGGGATATGCAGCCATCTATGGCAAAACATCTTATTCTTTGTGAGCCAGGTTTACAGGAGATGGCTGGCAGCCCAGGAGACAAGCCCAAGCTGTTTGGGTGGGGAAGGGGACTGGAGACAGGGAGGCAGGGGACAAGGTGTCTTTAAAAATAATGTATAATCCTTTTTCCCATGGTGTCAACACATACAGATCTGATCCTACTTATACTAATGCCATGCAGCTTGTAAAGACCTTATTTATCATGTCTCTTGCTTTGTTTTGGCTTCAGACTTTCATGAAACTTAAAAACTATCAAGAGATCATGTGCTTTAGAAGATCACCTCCCGTTCTCTGCAAATACTTTGATTGAGGACAATGCAGTGATTCCAGCTTAGTACTTCTGCCCTAAGTAAGTTAGAGAAACTCACGTCTGCTTTACACTGCAAAAAATCCATCCAAACACAAGTTTCTAGGACAGAGGCATCACGTGTTTCATTGTGGGAAAACTCGTAACTCTTCATGTATCATTCACCAGTGCTTCAGTAAAAATTTACTCTAATAATACAGGTAGATTTGCTGGTTAACGCTAATATTTTAGACAGAGTATACAAAATATCTAGAACTTTCAAACTAAAGATGGACTGAAACCTCAAAATTCAGTCCCAGATTTCAATAGCACAAAGTTGGGGAGTATTTGGGTTAGACCCATCTCTACTTAAAATGTTGCATACTGGATTATAATTAGTGTTTTATATTTTTTGCACAAGTCAAATGTTCATGCTCTTCAGTGTTATTTTGTTCCCAAATTTATGCTGCAAAACTTAAAAACACACACACACACACAAAAATAATGTTAATATATCTCTTTTTGACGGGTGAGGAGAATATATACAAGGCACTCAGATATGATGGTCAGGAGCATGGTATAAAGCACCTGATTACAATAGCAAAGTCTCTCCTATCCTTAACTTTCCATTTTGCTTTTAGTGTCTATTATTATATGTACATGTACTGCTGTCTGGTTTATTTAGAAATTTGTATAATCTATATTCTGTACTAATTGTTCTGTTTCTGCAGAAACACAGATCTAACTTTTAATACAACATACTACATTCACTCAGCCTCAAATAGCCTTCACATGTCCTAATCCATATGACTGATGTTTTAACATATGTACCTTCATGCCTACTCAGCAACATGGATCTAAAACGATCATTTCTGTATAGGAACATGGCTTGAGGGTCTGGGGTAAGAATAGCCCAACGACTTTTGAGATGGGCTTCCCTAATTAGCTGCAGTTTCTTCTAGAGAAAATCCAATCAGATCTATGGGAAATTAAAAGAACAATTAATTTTCTTCTTATTTGTTTAGGAACTGTGAAGACAAGAATCTGGTATTGAATGGTGGACAAATGGAGCTTGATTCTGACCAGTGTGAATCATGTCTAAATCCATGAAGGTCAATACTTCCTTAGGGTAAAATCAAGGAACATAAGACTAGAATTGGTATGAGGAGCTTTTGATTCACCTTTTTATAGATTTAGTGCCTGAATAGTAACAAGCTAGTGTGGAAAAGTGAAAAATCTATTTTAGAAATGCATAAGTAGCTTAGGAAGAATAATGCTAAATAATATGCCAGCTGTGCACAAAGCAGAAAAAGCAAGGAAATGTAAAACTGAGACTAATAATACCTATCTCCTATATATAGCGCTTTTCATCAGTAGATCGCAAAGCACTTTACAAAGGAGGTCATTATCCTCATTTTACAGATGGAGAAACCAAGGCACAGAAAATGCTACATCCTCTCACAGGATTGCCAAACAATAGTGTGATATTTTCTAATTGGTATTCATCTGTCTTGGATTCCTATTCAAAGGTTGTATGCAATATTATTTTATAATCAGCCTGTTAAGTCTGATTTAAGGAGAATGGTTTTATACAAGCTAATGATAAATATGTTGTGTCCTTACTTTGGAATCTTTCCCTTTCTTTCTATAAAACATGGGGTTAGTTTTTTCTTGTCAGTTTTGGTTGGGGGATCTGTACGATGTCTCAAGAGGAGAATGTAAGCTTGTGTTTTGTATCTGGATTTTGTCAACACATGCAATAACTTTAACTTTTTGGATACTTTAGGTTTGGATAGCACATTGCAGGATTATGAGGATTTTAAGGACCATGCTGTGCTACTCCATTAGGTCCTATCAGAGCTGGAGTTTCCTTGCAAGTTCCCCATCCAACTACTGATGAGACACAACTCCGCATGTGAGTTGGCATTAGATCTGATAAGTACCTGTCTTTAATCTAGAAAAAAATGGACAATAGGTTAAAGTTAGTGTGTAAATCACATTTAAAGTTGCATTTAAACCCACAAAAACTATGAAATTCAGAGAAAACACTGAAGACTAGCACTATTGCCTCAATCAATTCCTTATAGTAGTATCAGAATGTAGTTTGTTCGTTTTTCTCTTCTAGAATTCAGATTGTTAACCTGGCTTCTCAATCTTTATTTTTAATCATCAGGCTTTTCTGATCGTTACATTTTATTTAGCGCCTGCTGGTTTTCCAGCTGTGTATAACACATAGACACACAAGCGAAGCCTTTGATTTTTAATGTTACTCATGTTTCCCCTAGGCTCAAGTTGTCATCCAATATTCAGGGCCTTTCTGGATTGTCTCTGCTAGGAGGAGAAATTGATGATAGTCAGATACAGTGAGTGCCAGTTTTTAGCAATCCTTTTAGATAAAGACAACTTTTGGTTATTAGCAGTGTTTTTCTGAGATCTGATCCTGTACCACTGACTTTAATGTTAATTGGATTAGAATATTAGTAACTGTCATGCTGCCTATTGACAACTTTTTGACAACCCAGGTTCCCCCGCTTCCCCGCACCCAAAGGCAGGTTTGTAGGTCTGCAGCCAGGGAAGGAACCCTGGAATGTGCCATGCCTGGGCCCCTGGTGCCAGTGCAGAGCGCAGCCCAAGGAATGAAGGGAGATGTACTGAAGCCCCATAGGCTCTCAGAAACCCCCTTCCTGCCACTGTCCTGCAGCCTTGCTTCCCAACCTCCCCTCCCAGCCCACAACACTGGGACTCTGGCTAGAGCTCCCCACTTACCACCTGTGTGGGCACTGGGACCCAGCCTCTGGGCCACCTCATGTTGCTGTTTCAGGCCTGAGCATGTCATTTATTGGCAACTTTTGTGTAAGAGCAACTTTTTGCTGGGCACTGAAAGGTTGCTAATAAATGCTAATAAGGTTGCATTTCTTTGGTGCAATCTTTTTTATTTACAAAGAATGCAGTCAAAGTCCTGTTTCAATGGGAACAATAAGAATATACAGGAGGCAGTTTTCTTTCTCACAGTTTCCAAGCCTCTTTCCAGCCTGTCCTATGCCCCAGGGAGCATTGTCTATGCTCCCTCTGCAGGCTACACTTACAACTGTTTCCCTAGCTTACTGCTGACCTTCTTTGGACTTTCTGATGCCTTTCTGCTTTTGACACACACAGAGATACAACCAATAAATGCTCTGGGGCTATCAGTCCCCAGGGAAGCCCCTTAGCCCACATTGCTTAGCTTCTCCTCAGCCATTGTCATGTTGGCCAATGGCTTGGGTGGTGGCTTCTATTATTTCAGCTATCACTACACAAAGCTATTGCTCATTCATTTAGCCTGAGTGAAGGGTGCTGAGTACATCCATTAATGTTAATCAGGTCTGTGGTTGATGGCAGCAATTAACATCTTCTAGTGTAAAAATCACTATTGCTACATGTTAGCTCCATTAGTAATACTGGAGTTCACTTCCTATTTGCAAAAAGTACAGTACAACACAAGTGCTGCTATGTTTATGAGATAAAACAATAAGGAAGCAGTGCTAAGGAAATTACTGTAATTAGAGATACCTGGTGATTCAATTAAACTTCTCTCACCTTGTGATGCAAAAGACAAAAGAAACAAGTAGTGAAAAGAAAGAAAATTGCAATTTCTCTCACTTTTTTTATGTTAAGATGTGCTGTAATTTTTGTTTCCACCAGTCAGGGGCAGGCCATGCATATTCATGGTCCCAAAGGACCTCCTTTTGTAGCTAAACCCCACTCAGCGGAACTTTTCTACATGACAAATCTCAGCAACATTTCTATTAATTCACTCATATTGATTGCACGCAGCAGCCATACACTTAAAACACATGTTAATAGATGGACAGTTGGGTAACAATTTGCAACAAAGTCAAGAATAAGTGACTTTTATTTGGCCATCAGTCAGGAATTGCAATTGTTTTGCAGTCGCTACTGAAATATAATACGAGAGCAGCACAAGATGACAAGGCTACAGGGCCTACATGGGGCATCTAAATATACAAGGTATAATGTATACTGGAACAGGCTACATTTATAGAAATAAATGGGTTTGTTTCATAAATATCAGAAGACAGTTGTTTATTTAGGGGAAATATGTACAGGTCTACAGGTGTCCTGTTCTACTGTGCCATTTTTTTCCCCTCAGATGTCCTGGTAATGTCCCTTAGTTTACCATTTTTCTAGTGCTGCCCATGTTATTTTTATAGTGGCAGCTCCCTCTACTAATGACTAAATGTATTCCTGCACTCTGCCACCCATTACTGAACCTCTCTAGCAGACTTTTGAAGTTGCTATGATGCACTAATGAAAAAATACAACTGTGTCTTTTGCCGAAATACATTTCATGAGATTGCTTAATGGATTATAAAAGAATGGGTTGGCTGATCAGTAATGCAGGGGCAAGGAAGCAGAACATTGAATCGCCCTCATGTCAGGACCAATTTATAACATAAGCTGAAGATTTCTGATGGAAAAATTGTTGCAATTTGATACATAGGTGAAAGTAATGCGGAACAGGATGAGACACATGCTCAGGTACCACTATTTCAGTATAAACATGGATAGATAGAAAGTCAGTATGAATTCAAAAAGATATTATATAGCCATTATATATGCTTTACTCATTTTGTTTAGAAACACAATGGGAAGTGTTTATGGAATGCAAATGTATGTAGAAAATAGATATTTGCTATACATATTATATAGCAGTCTCTCTCATAACTTGTAGAAAACAACTTCAAATATAATTCACAAAATATTTTATTGAGGAGATAATCTTATACTGTGGAAGAATTAAAACAGTATTCTCTTTTTTCATACTCTCCTCAGAAGCATTGTATAAGCCACCTGGCCAAAAAACCTGCTGGACTAGTTCCAAGATGCATCCACCAAAATGTAAGTATAATTATTTTTTCTTCACTGTATTCCAATTCATTCAAAATCAGTCAAGGGAGATTAAAAGAAGGGCTGTCATCTGACTAATATAGGGGCCCCGACCCTGCAAACACTTATGCATGTGCATAACTTCACAACTAGCCCTGCTGGTTTCAATGGGGCTACTCACACATTTAAAGCTGTTGATGCACATAAACCATTACACAATCAGGGACATAATGCTTAATATTGCAAATGTATCTCAGCATTTTAGATTTGCTTCATTAAAAGTATAGGCTATTTCGGTCACACTTTTCTAAAAATATGTCCGGAGATCTTAGTAATGGGATGGAAAGGCTGATGTTTTCTTAAGCACATTGTCACAGCAAGTTATTTGTTTAGGCCTTGATCCCACCAGGTACTGAGCACTGTGGCCTCAATACAGTAAATCATTTATGGACATACTTAAATTTAAGCATGTGTATAGTCCCATTCAAGTCAATGGTACTTTACTATTATTAGGGCTGTCAGTTAATCGCAGTTAACTCCCTGGATTAACTTTAAAAAATTAATCACGATTTTGAAAATTAATCATGATTAATCTCAGTTTTAATCACATTGTTAAACACTAGAATACCAATAGAAGTTTCTTAAATATTTTGGATGCTTTTCTACATTTTCAAATATATTGAGTACATTTTCAAATATATTGAGTTCAATTACAACACAGAACACAAACTGTACACTGCTCACTTTACATTATTTTTTATTATCATTTTTACAGTGCAAATATTTGTAAACAGAAGAGACAGTATTTTTCAATTCACCTCATACAAGTACTGAAGTGCAATCTCTTTATCATGAAAATGCATCTGACAAATGTAGATTTTTATTTTTTTTGTTATATAACTGCACTCAAAAACAAAACAATGTAAAACTTTAGAGCCTACAAGTCCACTCAGTCCTACTTCTTGTTTAGCCAATTGCTAAGAGAAACAAGTTTGTTCACATTTATGGGAAATAATACTGCCCACTTCTTAATTACAATGTCACCAGAAAGTGAGAACAGGCATTCACGTGGGACTTTTGTAGCCAGCATTGCAAGGCATTTATGTGCCAGATACACTAAATATTCGTATGCTGTTTCATGCTTCACTCGCCATTCCAGAGGGCATGCTTCCATGCTGATAACGCTTGTTAAAAAGGTGTTAATTAGCTTTGTGACTGAACTCCTTGAGGGAGAATTGTATGTCTCCGGCTCTGTTTTACCCACATTCTGGCATATATTTCATTTTATAGTAGTCTCAGATGATGACTCTGCATGTTTTTCATTTT
This sequence comes from Chelonoidis abingdonii, assembly GCF_003597395.2. Lineage (NCBI taxonomy): Eukaryota > Metazoa > Chordata > Testudines > Testudinidae > Chelonoidis > Chelonoidis abingdonii. The sequence continues at coordinate 111,924,062 of NC_133771.1, forward strand.
AAGAACACTTTTGCTGCAGATTTGACAAAATGCAGAAAAGGCAGCAATGTGAGATTTCTAAAAATAGCTACAGCACTCAACCCCAAGGTTTAAGAATCTGAAGTACCTTCCAAAATCTGAGAGGGATGGTGTGTGAAGCATGCTTTCAGAAGTCTTAAAAGAGCAACACTTCGATGAAAAAACTACAGAATCCAAACCACCAGAAAAGAAAATCAACCTTCTGCAGGTGTATAATTGAAATCAATATATTTGAAAATGTGGAAAACATCCCAAAATATTTAAATAAGTGGTAGTCTATTATTGTTTAACCTTGGGATTAATCGCGCAATTAATTTTTTTAATCATGGGATTAATCACAATTTTTTAAATTGTTTGGCAGCTCTAATTTTATGAATGAGCTTGAAGCTAAGTCTGTGCTTAAGTGTTTTACTGGATTCCGACCAAAATGTTCAGAATTGAGCCCTTAATTAGTCAGTCAGAGAAATACACTTTCGAGAGCTATTGTTAGTATTTCAAAGGCACATATTTCTTTACAACCAGTCAAAACAAATTTTAGAAGACTTGGTGGCAAGAGAAAGTAACTTATTGGTCAACCCAAGGACAGTATGATATATAAGCAAGTTTCAGGTTCAAGATGTAGTGACAGGTAACAGAGTATCTTCAGAGAGAGAGATTTCTGAATTTTGTTTGGGTTGTCAGTCATTTCTCTTTTAAATTAGTTTGTCAGTTTCAGGATTGCTTGTCACACCTTCGGATTGCTGATAAGAGGCAAGACATCAGCACACTGTAATCACAGCGCACAACAAGCAGTGAATATTGAACCAAATGTCCTGGTTTCAGGTTTCATAACCCATTAATATATGGCAAGCCAGAGGGAATTGTAGGGTTCTTTAATTCATGTCCATCTGCTACATGTGTAAAGAGAACAGCTGGAGTGAATTGTTTCAAAAAAATCCTTTGGATTAGCAGGACAAGAGAGAGGAGAGAGCTAAAACCATTAATTTATAATAAACTGTATTTTCTTTGGTGTCTTTCATCCAAGACTCTTTTCTGACTTAATATATTTACAGAATTATAAGGTAGGTATAGAATTAGGGTCTAATCCTGCAAAGTACTGCTGAGCCTTCTGCAGTCTACTGACTTCACTGGGAATTGAGAGTACTCTGCACCTTGAAGGATTGGCCAGTAGAAGGTAGGATTTTCCAATGGCTAGAATAAATGACAAGGACACAGGAGTTATGGGATCTCCTCCCAGCTCTGCTGCTGTGTCTGTGGGTGTCTTGGGGAGTCACTTAACCTCTCTTCATTTGCCCCATTTCAAAAAGGGAGTAAAATGACATTTACCTGCAATTACCTCGCAGGAGTGCTGTGTGGATTAATTAACTAATATTTATAAAGCACTCCTACATCCACTTCCACATATGGATCTCAGAGTGCAAAATACTATTGTATTTTTTCTATTTGTTTTGGAAATATTGAGACGATATTATAGATTATTCCTACCTCCAACCTGTCAAAAAAAAAAGGGGGGGAAAATATACTAATATGGATGGATAAAAAAAATACGTTAAGTGGCTCATGTTAAATATCCATACAGATCTAACACCGTATCTCAGCAATATCAGCCAAAACCCTGAAACAAACATTTGTTACCTAAGATATCTTAATACATTAATGTGTTTGCCTAATTGTTCATAGATTCATAGATTCTAGGAGTGGAAGGGACTTAGAGGTCATCGAGTCAGTCCCCTGCCCTCATGGCAAGACCAAATACTGTCTAGACCATCCCTGATAGACATTTATCTAACCTACTCTTAAATATCTCCAGAGATAGAGATTCCACAACCTCCCTAGGTAATTTATTCCAGTGTTTAACCACCCTGACAGTTAGGAACTTTTTCCTAATATCCAACCTAAACCTCCCTTGCTGCAGTTTAAGCCCATTGCTTCTTGTTCTAGCCTTAGAGACTAAGGTGAACAAGTTTTCTCTCTCCTTCTTATGACACCATTTTAGTTACAGGGCAGAGGGAAAGAGAGGGGCTAATGTCAGGGTGTCCCCCTCCCCCCCTGCTCCTGCCCCCTGCTTATCCCATCTCCATAGTGTGTGGGGGTGGGGACAGACATGACAGGGCTCAGGACAGAGGGAGCTTGCTCACAGCAGCTGCGGTCTCAACTTGCTGATCTACTTAAAAAGACACTTACTTAAAGTGTAGTCAGCATACTTAAAGGGGCAATGCACATCTCTCTCTCTTTCTCTCTCTCTTTCTCTCTGTCTGCCATGCTGTCTCCCCTCCCCCATTTATGCTGCCTTGTAGAGTATGAGTCTACATTAACAACAGTGTGTTAACCTTTGAAGGCTCAACCGAGTACGAGTTCATCATTTAGCAGTAAAGCATTCCCTAGGAAATATCCCACCATCTGACTTCACCACCTCAACCAAGCTTCACAATTATCATTGCTGTGTACAGTATTAAATTGTTTGTTTACATAGTCTTTTTGTTGTGTATATATATATAGTCTTTAGTCTAGTGAAAAAATTTCCTTGGACCTAACCCCCCTATTTACATTAATTCTTATAGGGAAATTGGATTGGCTTAACATCGTTTTGCTTAAAGTCGCATTTTTCAGGAACATAACCACAACGTTAAGCAAGGAGTTACTGTATTCCATCTTCTGCCTCTGCTTTTGTGCCTTGCCTATCCTAGTCTTCTTGTTACTAGCTCAGGAGAGGTATGGACATAAGCCTTAATTGTGTGTCCTGAAGGCTGCCAAACATGATCTGTGGTCAATTGCAGAGAGAGAGTTCTACAGAGCTGATTACCCTCTACTGAGAACAGCCTACCACCAGTCATAGAAAGTTATTCCTAGGACTGAGTAATGATAGCATCAAAGCTGAGCTCAGCCATCTGAATGGGACATAGGAATGAGAGAGTTGAGTCCCTAGATGTTCAGTTAAGCAGAGAAAGCTTATTCGAGTTTTACTATCAGGAAAACTGCCAAGTTAATCATTTGCTAATGAGTACTAAAAAGACAAAAACATGAAAAATGAAGCACAAAGAACTACAAATCACTAGAGGCACTAGTACACACTGAGGCCTGGTCTACACTATGCGTTTAAATCGATTTAAAGAGCGTTAAATCGATTTAACGCGTTGTACCCGTCACACTACAACGCCCTTATATCGATATAAAGGGCTCTTTAAATCGATTTCTTGTACTCCACCCTGACGAGAGGAGTAGCGCTAAATCGATATTAACATATCGGATTTGGTTAGTGTGGACGAAATCGACGTTATGCCCCGGGCGGTATCCCACATTGCAGCACTGACCGCTCTGGACAACGATCTGAACTCGATGCAGCGGCAGGTAAACAGGAAAAGCCCGCCCTAACTTTTGAATTACATTTCCTCTTTGCCCAGCGTGGAGCTCTGACAGCACGGGTGGCGATGCAGTTCAAATCCAAAAGAGACTCCAGCATGGACCGTACGGGAGTACTAGATCTGAATCGCTGATGGGAGCAAATCTGTGTATCAGAAGCTCCGTTACAGAACACGAAATGCCAAAGCATTTTGAAAAAAAAAATCTCCAGGATACCACAGCACTGCATGACAAGGATAACGGGAAGCCAGAGACCAATGGATGCTCATGATGGAGGGGTACGAGGACTCCAGCTATCCCACAGTCCACAGCAGTCTCTAAAAAGTTATTTGCATTCTTGGCTGAGCTCCCAATGTCTGTAGGTTCAAACACAGTGTTCTTGGTGGTTCAGGGAATAGCTCCTCAGTTTCCCCCCACCCAAAGTCACCCACCCAACGTGAAGAAAAGGAAAGAAATCATTTCTTGACTACTTTCAATGTCACCCTATGTGTACTGAATGCTGCTGGTAGATGCGATGCGCAGCAGTGAGAGCAGTATCTGCTCCTTCCTCTCCCTGGTGGTAGACGGTGCAATATGACTGATATCTGTCATCACCATCAGCCTGTGAGTGCTCCTGGCTGGCTTCAGGTTGGGCTGGCCGGGGGCGCCCTGGGTAAAAATGGGAATGACGCCATTTACTCCAGTAGATGGTATAGAATGGCTGGTAACAGTCTTCATCATAGCAACTGGGGCTGAGCTTTCATCAGCCCCTCCCTTCCTGTGTAAAGAAGATTCTGTACTGCTGGACTGTCATAGCTGCCTCCTCCTCATTTTATCTCACTAACAAGTCTCTTGTTTCTTATTCCTGCTACTATAACTTCATGAACACAAATGGGGGAGGACACTGCCAGTAGCCCAGGAAGGTTGGGAGGGAGGGAAGCAACGGGTGGGTTGTTGGCAGGGCACCCCTGTGAATACTGACACGGAGCAGCTGTGCTCTGATACACTGGTCCTCTAAACCTTGCCCCTATTCTAGCAGGACTGACTCTATTTTTAGAAACCATAAGAGAGGGATTGACTCAGTCCCAAGTGAGTCAATCCCAATCTGCTTTTGCGTTGCGCCCCCGGCCAATTTCAGCCAGGGCACTCATGATAGGCACGGACAGTACAGCAGGGGGAGAGATAACTGTCATCTCATTGCCAGTTTTCTCTGACGGCAGGAGACAGTACAGGAACGACCAGTAACCATCTCTGCTATCATGCAAAAGAAGTGAATGCTGCTTGTGTAGCGCTGGAGTATCGCTCTCTTCTCCGCGGCATCAGTACAGATATGGTACCGGAAAAAAAAAAAGCTGAATGGGCTCTATGGCATCTACCAGGGCAATCCAGGGAAAAACAGCGCGAAAGGATTGTCAGCTGATGTTTCCTGGAGGAGAATGACTGACGACATTTACCAGACACTCGCAACAGTAATGATTCAACCAGAATTCCAAGGGGCGGGGAGACTGCAGGAAACTATGGATAGCTATGGAAGAGCTACCCACAATGCAACACTTCAGAAATCGACGTTAGCCTCGACCATGGACGCACAACGCCGAATTACTGCTGCCTAGTGGCCGCATGAAATCGAATTTATAATATCAGTTTTATAAAACCGATTGTAGCTAATTTGATATTATCCCGTAGTGTAGACGTGGCCATAGTCATTGATGACTGTCAGAAGCAGAATGTGTAGGCGGTAGGGGTTTTTTTAAATGAAAGGCTATAATTTTGTCATAATATCAACAAACAAACGCAATGGAATACTTTAATAAGCAACACAGCAACACAAATTCAAAACCCATACTCAGTGCAAACCACTTACAGAACAAACTATACATCTAGTTTTATTCACTACTTGTAACAGCGGTATTGAGTTTATTGTGATATGTCTGTGTGATGAAGTGGAGAAACCTCCCACTGGCATGGAAGAGTTTAAAGAGAGCTTTTGTGCCCAGATAGTCCCACCCCATTATACTTGCCATACAATGCCAGACCTGGAAAGGAAAGAAAAGGAGAAAACTTGTCTCACTTTCGGGCTGACTGGTGATAGGGTGACCAGATATCCTGATTTTATAGGGACTGTCCCAGTATTTGGGGCTTTTTCTTATAAAAGCGCCTATTACCTCTCACACTCTGTCCCAATTGTTCATACTTGCTATCTGGGCACCCTAATTGGCAAAGAGTAGGGTTGCCAACCCTCCAGGATTGGCCTGGAGTCTCCTGGAATCAGCATTGCTCTCCTGGTGACTATTGAAAGCAATTCAGGTGATTTTAATAGGATATTTAAGAAAATGACATTAGCTTATGTTGGGGGAAAAATCTCCTGGAATAGTTTCAGTCAGAGTTGGCAACCCTAGTAAAGAGGCAGGAGCTAGCTGCCTCCCTGTCTGAGAGGAAGGATCACTAGTCTTCCAGCCAAAGCAACTACCAGGAAACAAGTGCTGTCTCCTGGCTAAATGCGACTATGGAAGAGACTTAGGAACACCTGGCCTTAGAGATTACTGGATGACTGAAGCACAGAGACCTTGTGGTGTTCCGGCCCTGACAAACTTACGGCTGCCCCACCTAGAGGAACCTGGGACTACAGCAGGATGCACCGAAGGTCCACGAGGGCGTGCTAATAGCAACAAGCCACCATAGTGACTTGGACTATAGGGACCAGCCCAAACTGAAGAGACAGTGGTAGGAAGTAGCCCAGGGAAGTGGACATGGATTTCCTGCTGGAAGATCCCCTATTCAGGGGTTGACTCACACCGGACCCTGGGCTGGGACCCAGTGGACTGGGAGGGCCTAGGTACCCCTACTACACTGCCTTAAAGACTGTGGCACCTTGACCAGGGAAGCAAGGGGCTGGAAATCAAGCATTCCAACCACTAGGCCACTTGGCCTTCCAAGCTCCTTGTTAGTCTGATTTGGAAAATATCTGTCTATGGATATGGCCATCATAAGAGGATTGCATGATGTACTTACATTCTGTGTTCTCAAGGTCACAGAGTGAAGATACAGAGATAAAGAAAGAAAAAATAATCTAAACACTGTATTACATCACAGTATCATTCTGATACAACACTAAAGTTCACAATTTCTCTTCTCCAGCTCTTCTGTTCATTTGAGGTATGTCTATAGGGATCATCATTATTTTTAAATGGCTTTTATAAGAAAAGAGACCAAATCAAAAGATACCCCACAAAGGGTGGATAAATGCAAAAAAAATGGCTAAGGTGGTAAAAGACTGTATTGTAGTAGTATTATGTTTGTTAAAGGAATTAATATTAGTATTAGTCAAACAACTAAATTCAAACAATCCCTAAACATTCAAAGTAAAACTCAACCAAATCTAGTATAATTTGCCTTCTTATGGGTGGAAATCACATGAAACAGCTTAGTTCTGGCCTGACACCATACACTGGCCCAAGTTCAGTCAAGATTGGGTGCCAGATGGCTTGAAGCAGCTTAAAATTCACAGAAGAATAACCCAGTTTTTCTGAGATAGTCGCACATTTTGATGAGCCTTTTCACAAGCCTGGCTTCAACTTTATGTCAAAACATCAAGCCTGTTTGGGGTTTTTTTGGTTTATTTCTGCAGGGCTGTAGTGTTAAATAACTGTAATAATCTTTACAATACAATACTCCAAGTACAGTAGTTCTTTTCTCATCCTTATGCAGTTCATCATTCCAGTGATGAGGAAATAGCACAATAGTCAGCTTTAGATTTAATATATAATAATTACTTTTTAAAAAATAGTTCTCCAGACATTCTTGCAATCTTAATAAACGTATCTACTCAAATAAAATGTAGATTCCTCTGTAACTCCAATAAATTAATGATTTTCACAGCTCAGAAATATCTACTTTTGTTTATTGGGATATCAAATCTTCAAGACCAAGCAACGAACAAGACTCAGAACTGTAGCAATTAGGCCTCATACATTTCTAAATGACTTTCCAGATAATTCAGAACATTAATGTACCTATCCTGTCTTTCAAATGCAAATAAAAATATGCAACCATTGAAGTACTGCTTTCAACCTGCCACGGTCAGAAGACGACTGCCTTCAATAGATTGTGACCTGCTCCCAACCCACAAAAATGTGTCTGTTATCCAAATATTTATAATAAATGACACAAGCTTCTTCTGTCAAAATAGTCACCAAAAGAAAATCTATTCAGTTATTCAACCAAGTTGAAAATATGTGAGATTTATACAGAATCTTTCATCCAGTACAATTGTGAAGTTCTTTTCAACTTAGATACAGATTCACTTCACTGAAAAGCAGTTATCTCTAAGGCTTTTTAATAGTGTTCAAGAGCACAAAACAGCTATTTGTGATTGGAATTGAAGAAAAATGCCATGTCCAGTTGAAGCTAGAGGTGTATGTAGCATAGCATAAATAACAAGGCTAGGATACTACTGCTAACACCTCTAACGAAAAGTACTGTGAGATCGTTAATACAGGTAACTAGATAGTAAGATCTCAAAAGTACTAATATGTCTCACCTGAAAGATTTTAGAAATAGCTCTCAGTTTGTAATTTGTTAAACTTGTACTCACAAGTCATGTTTTCATACACTTTTAAACCTTGCTATGATTCCAGTGTTATAGCAGTAGGGACAATTGTAATAGTTTATCTTAGTAAAAGCTAGATAACTTTATAAAGATGTGGTGATATCAGAACATTTATGCATAAGAGCCATTGTAACTGAACATAATGTTCTAACACATTTACTGGGATAAAAAAAGAGTAATTCACTTTGATGTTTGTTTTTGATCATCTAAAAATTATTGTTAATATTTGATACATAAACTGAGATAAAAAGCAAAACAAAAGCAGTAGGTGGGCAGAAGCAACAAAAGAAACTGCATATTGAGCAAGCATGCAAACTTCATTCATTTAAGGGAGAGCCTATTTAAATCCTGAAAAATAACACAATTACTTGAAGATAAATGCCTAGCTGTGATATTTCATTAGTACGTTGGCTTTCTGCATTTGACAAAAGAAAAACAAATAGTAATACAGGGCCCAAAGGATACAATAGTTAATGAGTAATGAGGGGTCACAAATGCCTTCTGTATTTTTATCTGTACTGAATGTGTTCAAGAGTTCTGTAAAAAAAAATGTAAGAGCAGTGGCAAACAACCGGTCTGCGAACAAAGGCAGAAGCTTGGCACGTACAGATGAATGGGAGCAAACACAGATAAAGGAAGATAATATAGTTTAGTTGAATGAGAATTCTGTTAAAAATTTATAAGAAAATCAGATTTCATTTTCAGGGGGCTTCAACTGATCCTAAAGATCTAAGGCACTCTTAAAAATAAAACAAGCTTACCAGAAACAAATGGTGTGTGTGCGTGTGTGTGAGAGTCCTGCACAATGAATGTGTACAGCCTGCACTGGATGGAATGTTACACCTGCTAAAGCATGAGTGACCCTATCATCCTCTAACAGCTAAATACTTTGCTACAAATTATAATACTGCAATCACTTAATTAGTGTGTGAGATGTTGCAATACAGAGTCTGCAGCCTAGAGTTTACAAATCCTAATAATACTACATGTGACTATTTCAAGCTTTTAAATATTTTTCATTTCAATTTCTCCAAAGTCACTAATAATTTCTTATTTTTATATCCCGGGTATGTATGTCTTCAAAACAGCAAAGGAGAGGAAAGTTAGTTTCTTCTTATTGACTTACAATATCCCATCCACTCCAAATAAAGCTGTCTGTAGACTTGAGGGTGTAAGAAAAGTTGGAGATTTTTGGACGTTGCCAAAATATCAAATCAAGTTTCAATTGCCTTTCCACATTTTTCTGAGATTAAGGCCAGGTCTACACTACAGACCTATGTTGGTATAACTGTGTTGCTCAGAGTGTGAAAAATCACAACCTAACACCCCGTGTAGACACCACTATGTTGACGGAAGAGCTTCTCCCATTAACATAGGTAATGCCTCTCAGGGAGGTGTATTAACTATGCCAATGGGAGAAGCTCTCCTCTCGGTGTAGTAGTGTATTCATCAGAGCACTACAGCAGCACAGCTGTGCCACTCTAGCCCTGTATGTGACGACACAAGCTTAATATTTGTTTATGCAAATAAACTGGTTGTAACATAGTCTATATAAAGTAAGACAATTTGCAATTTGCAGTTAGCATTCAGGAATACAGAGTTGCTCCATTCATTACTATGCAGATTAGCTCCAAGAATGCTTTAAACACCAGAAGATATAAATCACTGCCTATTATAATTTCTTTCTTCACAGTTTTAGAACTGTATTACACATCTGACTAGTATCTGTTTCTCAAGTATAACTTGTAATTAAGGATCTTTCAAACGTAATTCGTCCTTTATTTGAAAAACAAATATTATTTTGTAGACTAAGTAGATCTATGGAAAAATCATTACATTCCAAATTACAATTAGGCACCATGATGTTTTCTGAATAAGAACTGACACAGAAATGCGAAGCTAAATATTCATTATGTACATTGATTCCAACTGAAAATATTCCTGAAGAATTTAGGGTTTTTTTTTTAAATAATAAAGTCTATATTTCTTGGGTCTGAGCCTCTTTTCTTCCATCATCTTTTTTTTTTTTTATAATTTAGGAATGATAGAGAAATTCCCTTAGCTTCAGATCATCCAAATGAACATTCTCTTATGAAAATATCTTATCAACTTCTGAACCATACTCTATTTTCTTCTTGATTTTTCAGATTTATGCCAAAACAAATTTTGATGTTATTAGGTGGTATATGTGATGCTGGCAGACCAGGTGCAAGCTCATGTCAAGGCCTCTAGGTCTCACTGAAGACTGACAAATGTATAGCTGGAAACAATCTGATTACCCTGTGTGTTAGCAGTGTTAAAATAAATATTAAGTTAGTAAGAATGTGTTTAGTGTTTAGACCTGGTGAAATGTTTGTAGGATATTGCCTGTATTGATCTCAATTATAACATCTGTAGCCCATGGTATAAAGTTATATTGAGTGTTTCTATTGTAAACCTCTGTAACTCATCAAACAAGAGCGAAGCCTTCTCTCATGAAAATGTTGGCTTTCTACAGAAGATGTTAGGTCCTGCACAAGGAGAAAGCCTTTGAAAACAAATGAGCCAATGTGAGACATAAAAACAAAGACCTTGTTAATTGCATTCCTCACCACCTCCAGAAAGAGGAGACCTGGATATGAACTCACCCCATCAGCTTGGACTCTGAGGAGAGGGGGATAAAAATCTCTGATGAGGAGAAACAGGGTTCTTTTTGCTGCTTTCACTCTAAAGGGTCAAGAAGCACAAAGCACAAGCAAAAGACCCTCAGTTGTTTTGCCTGAGTAAGCCCTAAAGGACATATGGAGTTTGCTTATTATAGAAGTTTCTATTATCTTTTGGAATCTAAGACTGTAACTCATTTATGTGTGTGTGTGTTACCTGCTTTCACCTTGCAAATAACTCTCATTTCTTTTCTTATTTAATAAATCTTTAGTTAATTTATTACAGGACTGGCTACAAGCATTGTCTTCGGTGAGCGATCTGGTGTGCTGTCAACCTGGGGTAAGTGACTGGTTCTTTGGGACTGGAGGTAATATGAATATTGTTGTGATTTTTGGTGGAAAGGATAGTCTATCACAAGGACAATTTTGACTGGATGGCAAGTCAGACCAGAGTGTCCAAGGGGACTGCCTGTGATTCATGTTAAGCTGTTATAGTGCTTTAGGAGTTCACACTTATTGCTTGGTGTTTTAAGTTATCTTTGGGCTGGTGGAGGATGAAATTTGTTTAAGAAGCCCCTGAAGCAGGAGAAATAGAGGCAGAGTGCTGCAGATTGGCCTCTGGCCGTGAGATGATTGGGTGGTGGCTGACCTCCTTACATTCCTCTGTGTTTTACTGTGGGAGAGGATGACCTGAGCCCCAGATAGGCCCCACGTGTAGGGCAGAAACCAGAGGAAGCAAGTTAAAATACTGCTTTGTGGAGCTGGCAAGACCTGGCCTTACAATGTAGAAGAGCCAACAATAAATAATGCAAAAGCTTTGCTAGGGGGCTGTTAAAAAAATCAGTACAAATTAATAAGTAAGAAGCCATGCAGATCTATCAGCCAAAATGTGTGTTAATATGATGCTCTGACAGGTCTGATGCCTGAGGTAAATAAGGATATATAAACCAAAATAAACTGTGGTGTGAACAGAGCCAGCATTAGCAGCAAACCCAAAGGATTCTACTCAGTCTTGCATGATTTCTTATGGCTGCATTGTCAAAGCATTATAGATCAAAAGGAACTTCTTTGGGATTTGTGGGTGCAGCTCTTTGCCCTGAGCTTTCTCAATTTGCAATGCACACGTCATTGGCTAAGTGACTCATCAGCAAAGAAGATGACTTCTACCAGTAGGCTGCATAGCAACCTAGTCCAAAACTCACTGAAGTCAATGAAGAGATTCCTTTCAGACCAGGCTTTATAAATGTTGTGTCAGGAAAGAGGATTTGAGTGTAGAAGCCTGGTGTAAGATTAGATGTTTCAACAGTGGCAGAAAATGATGTTCAACTTTAAAAGCTTGTATAGAGCTTCAGTGTTAGGAAAATGAAGCATAATTTTATAGTTTATAATAAATATATTTTCTAAAAGGATAATATATTGTATTGGCTTATTGAGAACTCCCTTGGCTATGTTAACCAGCCAGAACAGACCATCCATTATATAAGAAAACTCATTATAATTTTCCGCTAGCACATCAGATAAAAAATGGCCAAATAGCATAGAGCGCTTAAGTAGCAATTAATCATAAATCACCCTTTTTCCCTTTAAAAAAAGACCTCTTGCAATTAAAATTTTGAGCAAAGTTGTACTTAAGAAAAATATTTCTAATATTTTAGGTAAAAATTGGTTTATTTAGATGCAGTTACAGCTTCTCTGTTGTTTTCATAAATACTAGATAGTGTCTCTCTTTTATCCTTTCATCTGTCTAGGCTCTGATCCTGAAAAGACTTATGCATGAGCTTGAAACTAAGCATGTTTGTAGTTCCATTGACATGACTCAAGCTGTACCTGTGCTTTACTTTAATCATCTGTGTAAGTCTCTACAGGATTGGGGCATTAGTCGTCTATTTCTCTTTCCATCTCTCCTCACAGTCCTTTTCGTTTGCAGGACTCTCCACACTTATCTCCAACCTCTTTTGCGTGGGTGAGCTGGACTCTGCAGCATGCAGGGAGTAAATAATCCCTGTGTGGCCTCCTGGCCTTTCCTGAAACAGGAACCTGATCCAATGCCCAGTGAAGTCAATGGGAGCCTTTCCATTGACCTCAGTAGGTTTTGAATCAGACCCCAGGAGACAGATGCTCCTAATTGCTATAATACAGACACTTCCTAAAATGAGGCATAAGAACAAAAGGGCAGCCATACTGGGTCAGACCTAAGGTCTACCTAGCCCAGTATCCTGTCTTCCGACAGTGGTCAATGCCAGGTAACCCAGAGGTTATGAATAGAACAGGTAATCATCAAGTGATCCATCCCCCATTCCAAGAGAGTAGGGACACCATCCCTGCCCATCCTGGCTAATAGCTATTGACCATCCCTACCCATCCTGGCTAATAGTCATTGAGACGTTGAACTGGAGAAATAACTCCATGCTATGAGTTATCATTTCCTCATGCAAGAGTCTAATTAAAGGTGATGAATTATTGCTGCAAGATTCTGACATGAGTTACTACCATCCCCTCAGTGGTGAGTTGAAATGGAGGGAGGGCACATGTCACCTACCTGGACTAGAAATCATTTTCCCATTAATAGAAGGTAATTGTTTACCCTTCACTTAATTTAAAAATCAAACAAATCCATCGGAAGGTAATTTTGTCCAATATTCCCATCTCTTATGTTTAATAACCAAAGCAAATATGGTTAACTATGAGCGTGTGCATACTACAGGTCAAAGAAGTGTGAATGCTATGAAAGCGATATAAAAACTCCATCTCATTGGACTTCAGTGAGCATCATTGTCTGGCTCTGAAGGTCTTCTAACCTTATTATTCATCTTTGATTGTTGGAGATAAAATAGAGCCAACACATTGTAAGTTAAGTATGAAATCATTCCTAGAAAAAATGTATTCCAAGCTCCTTCAGGTGCTCTTAAAATTCAAACATTCCTTTGTTTCAACAAATTGAAGATGTGTTAATTGTATAGGCCTCTGCAATTTAAGGAGAGATTTCCTCCCCCCACCCCATGTTTTCCCGCCTGCATGTTTTTAATTTCTTCCGGGCGTAACGCCATTAAAGCAAAAGAGCAAAACCAGGGATGAATCTAGCCTGAGGTGATTTAAATAAACATTGATACTGTTTTGGATTTATAAAAATATGTTATGCAAATAAAATATGAATAGATAAAAACAATCCTATTTACTTATTGTGATTAAAACACCCTCTAGTTCTACAAGAGATACCAGTTGTTTCAAGATACTGTAATTAAGCTAAAATTATAGACTGAGAGCAAGTGAAAAAGAGGCTGAATTCTCCTATCTTTTGCCATTTTTCTTTGTGTGTGTTTTGTGTACATTCATCTTTGTTTTGTCTTAAAAAGATATAGGACTTCAACAACAACTCTAAAACTACAACTTGACTTAATTGTAAAACTGACTTGTACATGTGCTAGTTGAGGGGAGGCTGTCAAGCAAAGACTGTAAACAAACAATTAAAGAACAGTAAATAAGGGAAATTGTTAAAATGAAGGTTTATTTAAAGCATTTTGAACTTTAAAAATTAACTTCTATCTTTTTAAAGTATGTTTTATACAGTGTTTTTTTCTCCCCAATGGCAACAGACTAAGGTATATTAAACATGTTCCAAAATACATAACTATTTTATTCTGTAGGACAGACTAACTACGGAATGTCAAAATAATATTTCAAACCAAAGGAGATGGAGGTAAGTTTTAGATTTAGTTTAAGTTGGCTTAACTTCATCATTCAAGGGTGTGAAAAATCCACACCCTAAGTCGTGTAGTTAAGCTGACCTAAACCCCAGTGTAGACAGAGTTAGGCAGATGGAAGAATTCTTCCATTGACCTAGCTATCACGTCTTGGGGAGGTGGATTACCTACACCAGTGGTTCCCAAACTGGGGTTCGTGAACCCCCGGGGGTTCATGAAATGTTACAGGGGGTTCTCGGGGAAAAAAATCCCTAATGGTGGACAGAGCTGTCCTAGGGACCCTAGGCAGCATGGGGCCAGCAGCCCGGAACCCCTAGAATTCCAAGAGCTAAGCAGATCAAAGCAAGCATGTCTATCACACTGAAGAGATTTAAACTTCAAGACTCCTTATAAGAAATGGAAAGGGAGGTGGATATTTTTTGCTGTTTTTAAAATTAAATAGGCAGCTAGTATTGTTTTTAAAGTTATTATGAAGAATAAGTGTAAGCTTCGTTGTAACGTGCATTGTTTGCCTAGACTGCTCAAGACCTGAATGCTTGTGTAGGAGGAACTCTTTGAGTTGGCTTCTTAAATGTCTTCATGCTGTTTCACATTTGAAACTCCTTGATGAAACATAGGAGCCCTGTCTTTTAAACATGTTTATTCAAAGTGATCCAAGCTACGAAAGTGAGATCTTGGAAGAGTGTTGCCATTTTCATAATGTAATAAAAATACTGTAATGATAAATAATAATTAATAATAAATAGTGTGTAATAAGCATGTCACAAAAACAAATTTTATATTTCCAAGATCACTCTTTTATAATTTATACTCAGGTAAAGAAGAAAATCCCTGGAAATGTTCATTTCTAAGAGGTGGTTCACGAGACTTGACTTTTTAGTGAAAGAAGTTCACAGGTTGTTAAAGTTTGGGTCCACTGACCTACACCAATGGGAGAATCCCTCCCATTGGCATAGGTAGTGTTTACACTGAAGAGCTACAGCAGCACTGTAGCATTTTAAGTGTAGACATATCATTAGACAAACTCCATCTCCAGCCAGACTCAGGCCTGGTCTACACTATGAAATTAGATCGGTATGACTATGTCACTCAGGGATGTGAAAAATCCACTCATGAATGACACACTTAAACCAGCCTCACCCCTGGTGTAGACAATGCTAGGTCAACAGGAGAATTCTCCTGTGGATCTAACTACTGCTTCTCAGGAAGGTGGATTACCTAGAGTGATGGGAGGAGCCCTGCAGCATTTCAAGTATAGGCAAACCTTAAACTATCTATCCAAAGAGGATGGGAGGCCCCTCAGAAATCAGTCAACTCAAGGGGGTAGGCAAATATTTGGAGAGTGACTATGAAGTGCTACACTTAAGGCTTGAAAATAGCAAGATTCTCTTTGGGGTGTGGTTGCCATATCTCAGGGCATTGGAAAAATCTGCTTTCAGGAAGAAAGGGAACCACATCTAATGCACTCTAACACTGAGATCTTTAAAAATCAGATTGTCTGGGGGACTGGGGATGGGGAATGTCTGGTATTCCAGGGATGTGTGAGTGGCCACCTAATTGAATACAGAGAGCTACTATAGATGCACCCCTGCCTGGAGTTGGCAGGAAGTATTGGATCCCCTTGGACTGTGTGAAGAAGATGCTGCGCAAGACCAGTCATGGAAACATCAACATCTCTGAGCAGACAGCACAGGGGATGCAGGCAAAGGAGCATGACAGGGATCAGCAGCACTGCCATGTGAAAGCCAAGGAACTATGCCAGGCTAGTCTAGGGAAGGCCACAAAATCCCTGCCCTGCATAGATGCTTCTTTTACAACTAACTGCATGCCATACTTGACCCTATCAGCACTCTGTAGACACTGTGGATACCTCGGAGGAGCCTGAGACAGAGACCCATGCTGTGAACAGTAAGGAAAGGGAAGACTAAGAGTGTTTGTTTCCTGTTTAAAAATGGCACCGAGACCATTCTCTTTTCAGCAGAGGTTGAGCCACATGCCTGGTGCTGTGTGCCAAGCTTGCCCCAGCCTCCTGCTCAGGGACATATAGCCTTGAACTGAGTGTCCCCGAATGGTGAAATTATTGAAAGGCCCTGGCTCATAGACTCACCATCAACTGGCTGTGTCTTCTGTTTTGTGTGCAAATTGTTTTCTCCAAACAGCACATCTGCACTAGCTGAGAGAGGACGTGGTTCATAGGATCACATTGGCAGACTTGGTGAACATGAAAGTTCTACTGAGCACCAACAAGCTCTCACCACTTATGTAATGTGTTCTCAAAAACTCAGTCCCTTGACAAACATGTAGCAGATGGCTATATTAAAGAAGTTACTAGACAGAAGTATTGAAGCGAGTCGTAGCAACAATAAAATTTCTGACAACATGAGGTCTGGCACTGAGAAGGTCTAATGAAACTTTTGGCAGTCTTAATAATGGTAACTTTCTTGGCTGCTTAGAGCTCTTAGCACACTTTGATTCTTTCCTGGCCTGCCACATCAACAAGTATGGGAATGCTAGTCATGGCACATCATATCTATCAACAACAATTGTGAAGAGTTCATCAAACTCATGGCTAACAAGGTAAAGGAGGACATTGTGGATGAGCTAAAATTGGCTAAGTATTTTTCCTTCAGTGTTGATTCCACACTGGATATTAACCATACTGATCAGATGACATTTACTGTGTGCTATGTGCTGAATAACTGCACACATGTAGAATGCTTCTTGACTTTTGTTCCAGTTACATCGCATACAGGTCTTCATCTGTTTAATGTTATCAGTGAAACCCTAAGTAATGAATTAAATATTAATCTAAAGGACTGCAGAGGTCAAACATACAACAATGCTAGTAACATGTCTGGCATTTATTCTGGTGTGCAAGCTCGGGTAATTGCAGTCAATGAGAAAGCAGTGTACATCCCATACATGACCCACTCACTAAATCTATGTGGTATTGCTGCTGCAGAGTCATGCACTGATGCAATTACATTTTTTGGATTTGTCCAAAAACCTGTATGTTTTTTTCTCAGGTTCAACATACCACTGGGGCCTGTTGCAAGATTCTGTGAAAGAGGAGACACCTAAGGCCGGTAAGAGAGAACTTCTCTCAAAGCGCCTCAGTGACACAAGGTGGTCAGCTCGAGCAGATGCACTTAGCAGTTTATCATGCAACTACAAAATTTATAAATCCATGCTTCAGACTTTTGGTGCAGACAATGTGCAGAACAGTGAAAAATGAGCAGACTCAAAACTCATTAGTTGAAACCATGGATCAGCTGGAGACTGCATTTATGACAACATTTTGGAGTAGTATTCTTACAAGAGTAAATAAGTCAACTTCTGCAGTCTGAAAGAATGGACTTAGGCACAGTTGTGATGCAGCTAAACTCACTATCTCAGTTTGTGGCAGCACAACGGAATAGTTTTGAGGAATATTGTGAATCTGCATGTTTAAGTTCTATAGCTAACTTTCAGGTAAAACAGCAACATCATCCAAAAGTGTATGGCTGATGATAGTGAAGAACCTGCTGTTGTGCTGACAGGGGAAGAGAAGTTCAAAGTAGAATCATTCTATACCATCATTGATTCATCTGTCAGCCATCTCAACAGAAGAAGTCAGGCATATTCAGAAATAAACAATCATTTCTGTTTTTAAACAGGTGATCTTGACAGTACTGCTGTCTCTCAGCAGTCTTTCAGATGATTAATTGAATTCTATTCAGGTGACCTTGATGAAGAGATCTTTGAAGAATAGGTACAGTGGAGCTCACTCGTAAAGCAGTTTGCCTTCGAGCCATTATCACAAGCTCTGCCTACACCACTGCAAATGCTGACCATAATGAACATGCATAATCTGCAAACAACCTTCCCAAATGTTTTGTTGCACTACGCATTTACCTGACACTACCAATCTCAAACTGCAGTGGTGAAAGGTCTTGGCCATTTTCACATTTAAAAAGGATAAAAAGTGCTTTACGTGCTACAATGGTTCAACAAAGACTTAACAGTCTTATTCTGTTTTCTATTGAATCTGAGATGGTAAACTCTATAGACTTCTCTAGATTCATTGAAATGTTTGCTGTAGCAAAAGCATGTCGAAAAATCTGAAGAAAACTTTCATACATTTTATTGACAGCATCATTCTTCATACTAGTCTTGCTTCAGATAAGTAATTTGTATATTACATAGCGAGTATTAATGTGAGTAACTTACTCAACCAAACCACTTAATGTAGCTATTATTAATAAAACCTGTGCTGCTATGTGCTGTGTCAAAGACAATTTCTATGTCAATCTCCTGTCTTTTACAATCATTCCCCAGGGGGGCCCACAAATATGTTTGGCACCGGGCCCACCAAAAGTTAATCCAGCCCTGGTCAAAGGACATGGACTGAATTGTCCTCTCCCTGTAAGGTATGTTGCAAAAAGCTACAGCAGGTAACACAGTATGGGTGATACAAGGAAGGAATTGTAGGGTGGTTGGGTCTTATGCTGTTACAGTACCACTGGGACACTAAAGGCACTTTTAACCCTTACTAATACAACAGGATCTCTAGAAGGAGGTGACAAATTTGCCATTACATCAAAGAACCAATGTGGAGAAAATGCTGGAATATCTGGAGCTTTATATTGAAACATAATCTTATTGTGCAATTAGAGCTCAACAACCTCAGCAGAAGGCAAGCGCCCCTAAAACTATACAGGAGTTTGCACTTGCTTTCAGGAGATTGTATACAAATTGAAAACAGTGGCTCCCGGAGGAATAGAAGATGAAGACAAATTCCTCAGAGATTTGTTTGTGACAGGATTTTGTGACATTTTATTAAACAGGTCTTGGGAAAGCTCATATGGAATCATAAAGAATTAAGTTTCCCTGAAACTGAGGGAAAGGTATGTTATTCAGAGAGCAACAAGATGGAATGTCCCTGCAGGAGTTTATTATCCCCCCTCTAAAAATGTTTTAGGCCTTTTGAATCCCTTCTAGTCCTAATCCTAATTCCAGATCTGTCTCAGCAATGACCTTGGCCATTTTCTAGGATGTCAGCTCAGACTATTGGGATCCGCTTGGAATTATTATATATTGTAATATCAGAGGCTAAGGGGAAACAATGCTTTACAATTCTGATCAAAGAATATAGGCCTTCACAGTCTTAACCCGAAATGCTCAAGCTTGATGTAGAAAAGCATTTGCTTTAAAATCTGAATCTTCTTTTGCTGCTTCTGTTTTATTCACTGCAATATGTCATTTTATGTTAAACAATTAGAAGCTTCAGGACTGATCATGTTGACTTTGCTCAGGTGAATAGTGGCGTGAGATGGAGCCCTCATTATTTTTAGCTATGACCAAGTGAAACTTTTTTCCTAGGTTCAAGCTAAAAATCTGAGGCCTCTTAACTCCTTGGAAACTGTGCCAGAGTAGGAAAAAAAAGTCTCTGCAAGGATTCAGTCACAGTTTCCTCCTCAGCTGTTGCATGGAGCAGGAGGGTAATTATTCACCTATGGCACAGGGAGTAAGGTAATGGGGAAGCAGTGTTGCCTAGTGGACCAAGCCCTGACAGGGCACTCAGGATATCTGGGTTCTGTTCCTGGCTCTGTCAGTGGCCTGTTGGGTAACTTTGGGTAAGTCATTCCACCTATCTGTAAAATGAGGCTAATGGTACTGACCTGCTTTATAAGGTGCTTTGAGATTTCCTGATAATCTGTAAAAGCAGCAAAGAGTCCTGTGGCACCTTATAGACTAACGGATGTATTGGAGCATAAGCTTTTGTGGATGAATACCCACTTTGCCGGATGCACCCTGCTAATCTGGGTGGTGGTTTTTGTTATTGTTAACAGACTATGAGTTCAGCTCATAAACCCCACAAATTCCCCAGGAACCATGGGAGGCTAGGACCACCACTACAAAAGACTTGTGCCTTCATGCCAGCCTGAGTCCTTAATGACCTCCCAGTTGCAGTGCTGTTCCAACAATGTAAGGGCTTCTCTAGGTGGCAGATCCCCCTGGTTCTCTGCATGAGGGGTGAGGAGAGTACTCTGGAAATGTAAAAGCCCATAGCTATAGCTTTAGGAGGAGTCTCAAAAACTTTGTATTACAAGAAACACCCTACCCCAGAAAGGAGCTTACCTCAGATAGAGCTGCATTGAGAGCAGCATGAGTTTTGGACAAAAACCTCTCCCCCAGTACTGTTCAGACATTTAAAAAATAAAACAAAACCAAGCTGTCCCCTTCTCCATTCACTGTAGCCTAATTAAATGGGTTATTGGTCACTTAAAGTCATGTAAGGTAAGATGTCATTACCCATATACAACCAAACAACCAGTTGCCTTTGCAAGAGGTAATAAGCAGGCCCAGATTAAAGAATTTTGGGGTCCTGTGCACTAGGGAAAAACACTCTTGCCCATATACACTCCCACCCCATACACAGGCCCCAGAATACTCCTCCTGCCCCACATATACCCCAACATACATCTTGCCCACTGCAATCATCATGTAGTGAGAAACTTTACTTGAGTCTAACACACAGGCTTCCCGACAGAGGGGGGCAAAGGGGCAATTGCAGCCAGGAGCCCTGGGTCCTTTTAAATTGCTCGGGCAGGCTGCAGGCCTCCTAGGCGCACGCTCCCAAGTCCCAGCACCCACTATGGGCTGCAGAGTGGCTCCATCGGGCTGGCCCATGAGGCTCCATGCACCCCGCAGGACAATGCTGGGACTGGAAGGGCCCTGGGAGGCAGAAGGGTGAGTTAGGGCAGGAGCCCCTGAGCTGTGCTGGGAGGGGTCAGAGCTGGGGGGGAGGAGCCAGCCCAGCTGTGGCAACAATGGCTGCAACTTTGTATCCAGGAGCGAAACTTTGAGGGGTGGGAGCTGGACCAGGGCCATCCTTAGGCATATGCAGCGTATACGGCTGCATAGAGCACCCAAAAATTCGGGGCACCATTCCCCTCGCTGGGTACGGTTGGAATCCTCTCTTCTCCAGCCCCTCCCACATGCTGGGATGGTGGGCTTCTCCCGACCCCAACCCCGCCCCTTCCCTCACTCGCTCCAGCCTCCAGCTCTGCTGCCCCAGCCCCGGGGAGCCCAGAGTGGATTCCCTCCCTGGACTCTGCCTGCCTGCACCACTTGGTCTCTGACGGGGGCTGTGCCAGGGCCAGGACAGGAGTGAAACTTCCACATGAGTCAGCCGGGGAAGAGCCCAGCCAAATGGGGGAGGGAGGGAAGGAGAAGAAGAGAACTTAAAGTGACAGTGCGCTCACTGTCTCTCACACTTCCTTAACACACACACACTGTCTCTCTCACACACAGACTGTCTCTCACATTCACATACACTCTGCCTCTCACAAGTCACAGTCCCCAATATAGATTGGCACACACACTCAGTCTCACACTCCCCAACACACACACTGTCACACAGTCCCCCAACACACAGTCTCACACACACACACATTAGCTCTCTGTCTTTCTCTCTCATGCACACATATACACACACACACACACACTCTGTGTCACACACACACACATGTATTGTTGTTGTTGTTATTACTGCTTGCTACTTCCTGTCAAAATGACCATAGTGAGCCAGGAGTGGCAAGAGGCTGCAGGAGAACCATGGGCTCTGTGACAGCGCAAAGCCTGCCTTGAGCCACTGCGGCAGCGTCTGCTGAGTACAAAGCTTGATGTGTGTGTAAGCAAGAGGAAAGGGAGTCTCTGGGGGTCCACAGGCGAGGGTGGTGGCTGTGCCACCTTGACACACTGGGGTCAGCGGTGCTGGCTGGGGACTGCCTTCAGTGGATCATAGGGGCACCAGTTTAATAATACTGCATAGGGCCCCATAAATCCTAAGAATGGCCCTGAGCTGGACACAGGACTTCTGGCAGCGGGGGGCAGGGGTGGAGGAACCGGGCTGGAGGTGGCTGGGGGAAGCCAGGCTGGGAAGAGAAAAGAGCAAGGGGGGGGTAGAGGTATGAGGGACAGCTGAGGGGAAGGAACTGAGCAGGGTGGGCAGAGCCAGGCACAGGACTGCTGGGGGGCAGACTCGAGATTGAACTCTGGATGCTGGAGCTGCTGGTCCAACATCTGCAGCAAAGATGCTGGCAGCTCCCCGCTGGGCACCGGACTGGCTTTGTCTGGGGTCCGCCAGGGAGGAGAAGGGCAGGGTGGGTCTGGGAAGGAGGAGGGGAGGGTGTTTTGGTGATTTGAGGCTATTTTGATTTGGGGCTGGTGGCTGTTTTGGGGGGTCATGTGGCTGATCTCATTGGGGAATTATCTCTGGTATTTGAAGATGGTTTAGGGGTGATGGGATGATTGGAGATCAGGGCTGGTAGTTGGGGGGGTGGGGATGTGTTGCTGTTGGGACTGTTGTAAAGGGAACAGTGATAGAGTCTTACCAGAGGATTTGTTTATGTTCACTAATAATAATCCAAGTGGATGCTGCACCGCTGACCATTTTATAAAAGATCTGCTGTGCGAATTATTTTGGGGAAGGTCCATGGCCTGTGCTATGCAGGAGGTCAGACTCACTAGATGATCACACTGGTCCCTTCTGGCCTTGGAATCTATGAATAAAAATGTAATGCCCCCAAAAGAGCTTCAACTGGTGCATGAATAACATGTCAAAGAGGGATATACAAGCCTTGAGGGATTATACTGAGAATTTTCATGTATCCACAGCTGTGGGTTTATAAAGCCCATGAGCACCAGTAGGTAAATATAACAATTATTTAGGTCACTGGTTAATGTTGGGACCCTTCTTCTCCCATATATTAGTATTCTGTTTCAGTTGAGATTTTCCTTCATGTTCTAGGTGGGAAATTGGCAGAGGGATGGGGATTAGCTGGAACACAATGTCACAATGAATTTTCCTCAGGGAGATTAAGTGACTTTCCTAAGGAAAGCCAATGAATCAGTGACACAGATATAGACCCCAGTGTGCTGCTCTAACCTTTAGGCAACATTATACTAAGTGTTCCCTGAATTTAGGCATAAAGGGCCATATTTTTAAAGGAACCTCAGTTTGGCCTCCTTTTCAGATTGTTGCATATGCAAATGTTTTTGTGTGCAGAATTGTGTGCCACAAATGTAGAGTGTTGGGTTCTTTTAGCTGTAAGCTTTAGGAATGGGTCAAGCAGCTTGACTGCCTTTGAGTGTATTTATTGTCATGTCTTCGAAGTTCATACTTATTTCTGGGAAGAGTTTTTGCACAGAGATGAAGGATGGTCCTGGGGGTACAGCAGTAGGCGCTCTGTGTTCAATTTTCTGCCCTAGACTTCCTGCCTCCCATGGCTGGAGTGTGCACTGGGGACAGTATAGGGCCGCCTATGATGGCACAATGCAGTTCCCATGGCAGGGAAATGCCCTGGCTGCTTGTGGGCTGGTTCTGGTTCAGGGAAGGGGAGACAGAAAGCCACCTTGGGTAAATCACTTAATCTCTCAGGGCCTCTATTTCCTATCTGTAAAATGGTGATAGCAATCCTTCCTTTGTCTTGTCTGTTTAGACTGTAGTCACTGTAGGACCGGGAACTGTCTCCATGAATGTGTACAGCACCCTGCACAATAGGGCCCTGATTTCTGTTGGGACCCATAGGTGCCAATGTAATACAAAGGCATAAACAATAACAACTGTAATGGTTGCCCACTGGGACCAGAGTTATGACATTTGCATGCTCAAGTACCCTTGGATACATTCCTAGTTTTTTGACCAGTTGTCTGGAAATACCTTTTTTTAAAAAATAGGAGATCTCAGCTGGTTTCCAGGATATCAGGTTACCCCTGGCTTGGGGAAGGAAGGGGAGAGAGAATTCTTCAGTGTTGAGACATTGCACTGCAGGTTCCAGACACAGAGCCTTCAGGTAATGACACAATTACTGAAACTGCAGTTTATTCTGCCTCATCCTCTCAAAGGCCAATGAGAAGAAACTCCTTCAGTGATGCAATGGGGAAAGGGCTGGGTGGTATCTGAGAAACAAATACATTCTGAAGCAACTCTGGAGGTTGCACTAGTCCCAGGTGGATGAGAAAGGCAGATGGATGGATACCCATGGGGAAGAGCTGAAAGTTAGGATCTCTGTGGTTGGTAAATGTGTATTAGAGAAAATGATCCACAGAAACAAAGACAGTAGGAGACCGGAAAGAAGTGAAGGTTCCCCTGGGCCCAACTGTAGGGGATGCCATGCCCATCATTTCTCGGGGGCCCACTGACTGCTCAGCACTGTGGCCCAGAATTGCTGTTGGCAGGCCTGCTAATACAGTTTGTTAAGTTAGACACTAGAAAGTGTTTATCATTTTTCTTGTAACCGTTTCAGGCTTTTATGCCTCATTACTTGTGCTCACAAAGTCTCTCTCTTTGTAGTTAATACACTTGTTTTATTGTTTTATCTAAGACGGTGGGTTTAAGTTAAAGTGTCTGGGTAACTCAATTTGGGATAACAAGAAAGGAATAATGGGCTTATTTATTTGGACTGTCCAGAAGAGGGCTGGGCATTACAAGACATACATTTCGGGCAGAAAAACTACAATTGGGAGTGTATTGGGGTCACCTTACATTATAACCAGAAACACATCTGGGAGTGACCTGCATGCTGGTGGCCGTTTCTGAGCAGTCCAGATTGGAGGCTACAGCAGCAAGACATTGCAAGTGTAAGTGGGGGAAATGGTCCCGCTATGGTGGGGAACTTACCTGGCTTCTGCACTACCCCAGTGAAGTGGGCTAGCAAAAGAAGCTGAGTCCTCACTCCCACTTCCTTTACCCAGAGGCCTCTCTGCCCTTGAGGACTCTCCTTCCACTGCTTCCTGAGCTGCTTTTATAGCCCCTCTGGTTCTGGCATGACTCTGTTCCCCAGCTCAGCTTGGGCCCCTGCTTTCTCCTTAGCTCAGCCCCACTCTGTCTGACCCAGGCAATTCCAGCTCACACGGAGGATGGGACACCCCCCTCCCCCGTTGGCCTTCTGAATCCCTGATTAGCCTGCCCACCCTGTCATTCAGGCTCAGAGGCTAAGGCTGACCTGGAGCATTGGCCTCTCCCCAATATTTTAGTACTGGGAGCTAGCCAACCAAAACACCCTCACTGAATGTTAGTAAGAGGGCAACTGTCCCCTTACACAATGGACCCAGGTTACAGGGCACTGGTGACACAGCCCCACACTAGTCTGGACGGTATCCCAATATGTCTCAGTGTCCTGCAGGAAATTATTCAACCAAAAGTCAAATAATTATGTCTGAAAGTAAATTTATTACAAATAGAGAGAAAGTGTTAGTAAAGCAAAAGAAATGGGTCTTACATAATAGATTTAGATTGAAATTCTCATAAGTTAAAGTTTAGAAAAGACATTTTCAGTTTTGTGACAGGGGAAAGAAAAGAAAATATCTTACATCTCTGAAAAGCAGTGTTTTTCCTGACCACTCACCATCAACTTGACACAGCCTTTCTTTGCTGTATCAGAGAGTGCTTTCAAGTTCCAGGTCTTTTGATGTTCAGGAGGTTTTCAGAGTTCACCATCATACCACACAGCCCCCACACCCACCCTATCCCCGAGTAGCCCTTTAAAGCTGGATGCACACAATAATGCTAACCAGCCTCCTTTCCCCAGTGCTAAACTTCCTAGGTCACCAGATCTTCTGCAGCCAGGCAACATCCATTCCACATCTCTTTATCTGCTTTTAAAAAGGTAGCTCATGGAGTGTCATAACTCAGTTTTACTATAAGCTTTCTCCATACTAAATATCATTTATTGATAAATACCAAACTCTCTGATATGGTATTAATATACCTGAAAAACTAGTGTTTGTAGAAAATAATAATAATCTCTACAATAGCCGATTTTAATTTGTGTCTGGGGAAGCTGTGTTATAGCTATTTCTGTCTTGTGTGTCTGTATTAGAGTGTAGGCTTTTTCCACCAAAAATGGCCAGAATATATTCAAAACATCCCAAGAAGGGGAGGAAGACTGCAAAATATAAATGAATGCAGTGACCATGTTGTTCATGCGCACTAGTTGTTGCAGCTGAAAGACGCATTTGAGTGATCAGTGTAATTATGAACATCTCTGGTTACAATAATTACAGACTAAGGCCTGAACTATACAGAGAAATTGACTAGAAGAGCTCCCTAGATGGACATTCTAGTCCACACCTTACAATCCCCTGAACCAATGTCTGCTTGCAACTGGACTAGGCTGGCACTGAATGTAGTCTATCCCTATCCTGTGTGATTCTTCCCAAAGCTCCTTCCTGCTGAAATCACCTTGGCGTATTTGTAGCATTTATTTTGGTTGCTTCCTTTCCTCTTATTGATTTTAAATACTCTCTCACCTCTACATGCAAACTCTGATGTGTAACTAATTACCTAAACCTGGGTGCTGTGTCATTCCTCCTGACATGGCTCTGTCTTCCTGTGTTCCTTCTGGCAGAGTGATAGTGTTTATGTCCTCAGGTGAAAAACCTCATATTTCAATGCATAGGAAAATATTACTCAATAATAAACTTAGTTAACAATCCAGATGATTTTTCTGGGCTCCTCCCAGGACACAAATTACCCTCTCTTACACTCTGAAAAATGTTTGTCTCAACTGAGTCCACACTGCAGAGTGCTGGAGCTTGTAGTCAGGATTATCAACCTGCATTAATCTCTTCTAACAGCCCATAGGATCATATTCTTATTTGGTTGATGAACTGTCTCTGGACAAAGAGATGTTTTGCCCAAGTTACATAATTAATCTCCTTTTATGGTCTGATACTACACCCAGTGTCTCCATTTCCTATATAAAAATTGCACGTGACTTTCAGTCATCAATCTATATATTACACAAAATTCACATATATTGTTTACTCATCACCTCTATTTTTCAAGCAAGCCAAATTACCATTACTGTTCAATACACAGCCTAGGCCAGTCTAACCAACAATACCCTGCTACAATCAGATCACTTATTACCTGCTATCAGAATGCTCCCTCACAATATTAATTTGCGTACACTATGCTACACAGTCCATCAATTTTATCATTTCATGGTGATTCTACCTGCATAATGGGACCATACGGTTGCTCAGTCTATTCAGTTCAAATCACTGTTATCCCAAGGGAACTGCAGTGATTCGCATTATAGTTAATATATTATAATTATAAATTTGTCTTAAAATAGAGTAATGCAAAATCTGACCTCATCTGAGATCTCAGAGTAATGAGATTAAATATTAATAACAAAGTGATCATTACAGACTACTTGTGCTTTCACATAATGGTAGAGGTTCCTGTTCATATAGATATCTTGCAACTTCTTAGGTAGTTGATTTGCAGTATGAATACAATCCAGTATATAACATATAAAATGGGCAATCTTCTAAAATGTCTTTTTCACAAAAATAATTAATTTGATGTACAGGAAACTGGTATGATTACTGCTAGGTATTTAATTGAAGCATTCAGAAAGCCTTCCAAATTTCAGGATTTGGATGGCTGGGACATGAATGTAACATCTGCAAGAACCAGTGCTAAAAACTGCCATCATCTTCCATAAGAATGGAAAGTTAGCTGCAGTGTTTAACCTCAAATCTGTTTTCTGGAGATTAATCAAATTAATTATGCTTCTGCAGTCTAAAACATTTCTAAATGCATTGCCATCAGGTATCTCCAAAACATGGCTTGTTTGCAGATATAGCAATCAATCTTGTGATGTGGGCAGACTAGGTGCCACCTCATGCCACGGCCCCAAGGCCTCAACTGAACACAACTGAACACTGACAAATACATAGCTGGAGCCAGTCTGGTTCATCTGTGCACTAGTATAGTTAAAAGAGGTATTCGAATTATAAAAAATGTATTTAATGTTTAGATTTTATGGAAAGCTTGTAAATTGCTGCATGCCTTAATCTCACTTATATCTGTATCCCATGTTATAAGGTAAATATTTAAGGTATTTCCAGTAGAGACAGGGAAGTGTTAGTACCATTATACAAGGCACTGGTGAGACCCAGGACCGGCGCCAGGGTTTCTCGCGCCCTAGGTGCACGGCCATTTCACTGCCCCCCACGCTGATCCCGCGGCTCTAGTGGAGCTGCCACAGGCATTCGTGCGGAGGGTCCGTTGGTCCGTGGCTCCGGTGGAGCTGCTGCAGGCATGCCTGCGGGAGGTCCACCGGAGCCGCGGGAGCAGCCAACTGTCTGCAGGCATGACTGTGGCAGCTTCACTGGAGCTGCGGACCAACGGACCCTTTGCAGGCATGCCTGTAGCAGGTCAACCGGAGCCACCCTGCTCCTCCCCCCCCCGGCAAAATGCTGCCCCCTCAATAATCCTGGTGCCCTAAGCGATTGCCTAGGCTGCCTAAATGGTAGCGCCGGCCCTGGTGAGATCTCATATGGAATACTGTGTGCAGTTCTGGTCTCCCATGTTTAAGAAAAATGAATTCATACTAGAACAGGTGCAGAGAAGGGCTACTAAGATGATCCAAGGAATAGAAAACCTACCTTATAAGAGGAGACTCAAAGAGTTTGGCTTGTTTAGCCTAATCAAAAGAAGGCTGAGGGGAGATATGATTGCTGTCTATAAATACCCATCACAGGGATAAATACCAGGGAGAGAGAGAGGAGATATTTAAGTGAAGCGCCAACGTGGACACAAGAACAAATGGCTATAAACTAGCCATCAACAAGTTTACCCTTAAAATTAGGCGAAGGTTTCTAACTATCAGAGGAGTGAAGTTCTGGAACAGCCTTCCAAGGGGGAAAAAAACTAACTGACTTCAAGGCTGAGCTTGATAAGTTTATGGAGAGGTTAGTATGATGAGACTACCTACAATGGCATGAGCCAATCTGAGACTGCTAGCAGCAAATATTTCCAACAGCCAGCGATGGAACACTAGATGGGGAGGGCTCTGAGATATTACAGAGAATTCTTTCCCAGGTGCCTGGCTGGTGGGTCTTGCCCACATGCTCAAGCTAT
Source organism: Chelonoidis abingdonii (assembly GCF_003597395.2). Lineage (NCBI taxonomy): Eukaryota > Metazoa > Chordata > Testudines > Testudinidae > Chelonoidis > Chelonoidis abingdonii. The sequence continues at coordinate 111,953,294 of NC_133771.1, forward strand.
AACTTACCACTATATTTGGGATCAGGAAGGAACTTTCCGCTGGGTCAGATTGGCAGAGACCGTTGGTTTTTTTTGCCTACTATGCAGCATGGGGTATGGGTCACTTGCATAGTTAAACTAGTGTAAATGGTGGATTGTCTGTAACTCGAAGCCTTTTAAACCATCATATGAGGGCTTCAGTAACTCAGCCAGTGGTTAGAGGTCTGTTACAGGAGTGGGTGGGTGACGTTCTGTGGGCTATAATGTGTGTAAGATTAAATCATGATGGTCCCTTCTGACCTTAAACTCTGAGTCTGTAAGTGTTTGCTCTGTCAGTGTAAGTCACTCGTCAGGAAAGAAGCATTAACAAATGTGAAATACTAGTTTGCCACACAAGGTGTTATCTCCAGCCCAACAGACGATGGTCCATCAACACCAGACAAACCATTGTAGAACATCAGAGGACAAAGACTTTGTTGAATGCTTCACACACACCCCCAAATGAAGAGAAGAAATGCAACTGAATTCCTCCCAGCATCCAAACTTGCATCTTAAAGCAGAAGGGGGAAAGGAATAAAAGGCTTGAACTCTGAGGAGCAAGAATTACTAAGCATAAGCGAAAAATCCCAAGTGTTTGGCCAGAGTTAGCCCTAAGGGACATATAGATCTTGCTTATTATAGAAGCTTCCACTACTTTTGTGAAACCTAAGATTGAAACTCATGTGTGCATATATGTTTACCTACTTTAACCTTGTAAATAACTCTCTTATTTCCTCTACCTTGTTAATAAATCTTTAGATAATTTATTATAGGATTGGCTACAAGCATTGTCTCTGGTGAGATCTAAAGTGCTATTGACCTGGGTTAAGTGGCTGGTCCTTTGGGACTGAGGGTAACCTGAATATTGCCGTGATTGTTGGAGTAAGAGATCATCTATCACAAAGGTACGCTTAGGTGGTTAGCAAGATAGATCAGAGTAGCCAATGGGACTGTCTGTTTCTCCACATTAAGGCAGTTATAGCACTTGAGGAGTTCACACTGGGTCAATCTAAGTACAGAACTCACAACTAATGTGGGGCTGCTTCTTAACTGTCTGTGCTGAGGCTGGTACTCGCTCTCTTGAGCCACTGCAAGACAGCTTGACAAGAACCATCCACCCAATTCTCTTTGTTGCCTCCTCACTCTCCTGAACTTAATCATTAAAGTACTCCTTACCTAATTGCATTTTGTACAAAAGCAAAAAGAAAACCAAAGGGGAAAAGGAAACTGCGCTCCATTTCAAAAGTAAAGGGCACTCTTAAGGCCTATTGCCCCCTGTGATAAGAATTGCCTTTTTTGTTTTCCTCAGGCAGCACCTTGTAATTTCATTGCTGTACATGTTAAGAATTTCTAATGGGATGAATTAACAGATGTTTTATTTCTAAATCTTCCATTTTTTACCTAGCCTCAGGGAACTTTTTTAAAGGCTTGTTACTTAGCAAGGACAGTTAGGACAACAAACAAACATCTTCTGTAATTAGCATATATCTCGACTCCTTCATACAAGGAATTAATTAGTAGGTCTTTGCTAAAAACAGAGTGCAGGGCAAAAATGCTCATGACTCATTCAGCTCATGTGTGCTCAAAGGTCTATTGAAAAACTTTGATTTCTGTATTATCCTGCAACAATTTGTTCCTAATTTGCCTGATTGGCATAATCCCCCATGTAAATGTACCCACTAAGTATTTGAACCAATAGAAGTGCTGTAGGAACTGACAACGAAAGCAGAGCCAGCTTTTGATATAGGCATTGTAGCCAAACGCATAGGGCCCTGGTTCCTGGAATGACACAATGTTGCCAAACTCTCTGCTTTTAAGAAAAATCTTAAAAACAAGACCCAGATGTAACCAATGCAGCAACTCTGCCTGAAGGCAGCTTGAAACAAAACTTCTGAGAGGACTGAGATGTCCTATGCATCTCAATGGGTTTTTATCTATGCAACTCACTGTTATGGAGGACTCCTACAGACATTAACCCAGCAAAGAATTCTGTGCTCATGGAGCTCTTACTTACAAACAGACTGGTGTCAGTATAAATCCTTTATTATGAACAGGAACTATGTACAAAAATGAAGTAACAAAACTTGCTACCATTCTGCATAGCTATAACCTGTGACTGCCCTGTCCTGGGTGTCTTTGTTTCTGAGCCAGCAGGAAGTCTCCCCGGAAACCAAAAAACTACATGAAGAGTGTACAGGAAGTGGCATTTTTACATTTCCTTCAGGACTTACTCTGTAGCACATCAACTTTTTTAGATCCCCTTTTAAAATTTCTTGACTGAACTAAAACTCTATTAAATTAAACCAACTATAACAAATACAATAACTGTCTTACTCTTCAGGTTGCTTAAACACAATTCAGTCATGTGTCAATCAGTGTCTTAGGGCGTTTCTGCCATCTTCCCGATCTCCTATATTGCAAATGCTTTATAGTCAAATCCTTGACTGTAACATACAGTTCAGTCTCATGTTCAATAACAAGTCAATTTGTAAATTGTTTTCAACTCATACATCTGCTCTCACTTCACTCATCTTGAACAAGCTGTCAGATATCTTGAGCAGATGCTTACAATTCCTATGTAAGATTTTGCCATCATCTTCGTCACTGAGTATGAGTGTAATGACTCTTCTTTGGTCACTGTAGCTTTGACTGGCCAGTGCCCATTTTGCCAGATTAACTGTGGAACACGTCTTGGCTCCTTTATTATAATATTTTGTCTAACTTTATTTTCCCAGTTTTTCCTCACTATCACAACTCCTTTCATTTTCTCCCATATCTGGTATTTATACATCTGATGTAGAAAAGTTCAGCAGTTGATTTTCCATACCGCAGTGGAGTAGCTCTATAGTTCAGTAGTGATAAGTACAGCTCTTCTCTTGCATCCATTCCTTTTCTGAGCAAGTTCTTCGCTAACCATACTCCACATTTAGCTAATCCATTGATTTGAGGATATTTGGGAATAGATGTTACATCATGAAAGTCATACATTTTAGCAGAGTGCAGGAATTCACTGCTCTTCAACTATGCTCTGTCAGTGATTACTGGTTTTGGAATTCCATGACTTGGAAATACAGATTTAATGTGCCTGACTACTGTTGCTGCTGTGGTGTCTTCAATGGTGACTACTTCTGGGAAATTGGTTAAGTTGTCCATTATAACCAAGTGATCATGTCTTCCGAAACTGAAGATGTCAGTTTCCACTTTTTCCCACAGACTCGCAAGCTGTTCATGCAATATCATTGATACTTGCTGCTGGGACTCTCTGTGCTTCTGACATTTTTCACACCTGCTCACCATTTCTTTGATGTCACTATACATCTGTGGCAAGAATAAAACTTCTCTAGCTCTCCTCTTTGATTTGATCATTCCCCAGTGCCCTTCATGTATTTGTCCCAGTATTTTTCTTCTCATCGCTGTGGGAACAACACTCTGTTTCCCTTAAGAGCACTCCAGAGATCTCTAAAAGTACTGATTTTACCTCTCCTTTACCTCTTACATCTGTCACTGTTTGAAGCATTTCCTCTTTAGCTGTTTTGTCTCCAGTTCATCCCATATGCCAGGATTTACAGCATTTGACACTTTTATCATGCTCTCATGTATGTTTATTGCTTGTTCCAGATCATCAGGCTATGCATTGTCAGATGGAACATATATGGTCTTGAAAATGAGTCTGCCATTACTAAGTGGCACCAGGGCTGGATCCAGGCCACAGCTCGCCAAGCGTGTGCTTGGGGCGGCATGCTGCAGGGGGCGCTCTGCCGGTTGCCAGGAGGGCGGCAGGCGGCTCCGCTGGACTTCCCACAGGTGTGCCTGTGGAGGGTCCACTGGTCCCGCGGCTCCAGTGCAGTATCCGCAGGCACGCCTGCGGGAGGTCCATCGGAGCCGCAGGAGCGGCAAGCGGCAGAGCGCCCCCCGTGCCGTGCCACCGTGCTTGGGGCGGCGAAATGGTTAGAATGGCACCGAGGTTGGAACTTCAGAGTAACATCACACTTCTGTATTTTCAAAAGTAGTTGCTATATCCTTGGGGAAGCTTCTCCAAGTCTGTTTTAGTGTATTGTACTTCAGACCTACAACAGTGCAACTCTACCAGTACAGCTGCACCCCTGTACCACTGCTAGTGCAGACACCGTATACCAATGACAGAGAACTGTTCTATCAGCATAATTACTCCACGAACAGTGGTAGCTATGTCAGTGGAAGAGCTTTTCCTGCCAACATAGCACTGTCCACACTGGTGCTTAGGTTTTCCACAACCCTGAGCAACTTAAGTTATACCAAAGTAAGCACTAGTGTGTACAAGCCCACAGTGGTTTGTGATCAGTCTCTGCTTTGAAGCTATGACCATGGAGAAAGAAATAAAATCTTGTACATCCCTGCACTAGACCCACTGTCTCTTTTTCAATTTGAGCATACATCTTCTCTGCAGGTGTCATAGCGCTAGATACATACGAGACCTGCAACCAATCGGTTCCATGATACTATAATAGTATTGTTCCCAGCCCTCTTTTGAGGCATCCGTGGAGAGTTTGATGTCTTTCAATCGATCAGAATATTGCAGTACTGGAGCTGATATCAGAATGTGTTTTAAATCATTGAACTATCTTTCACGCTTTGGCATCTACGCCCATTCAGTGACCTCGTGGAAGAGATGCCTTAGGGAATTGCATGAGCGATATAGTTAGGTATGAATTTGCTTACATAATTCAACATGCTAACAGCCTTTCAATTCACTTGCTATCTTCAGATCTCAAGTTGTTTAGAAGTATTGCTTGAATCTTTGATTCATTGTACAAGATTCCCATGGAGGTCAGTTTCTCTACCAAGTATGTTATTTCCTTTGTTTGAAATTAACATTTGCCCTTATTCAGTTAAAAGTTATTGGCTCTCATAATGTCCAGTACTTTCCAAATTAGTTCCTGATGTTTAGTAGAAATGCTGTCTCCAATTATTATGCACACTTCCGTTCCCACTGGACCTCTAGCACAGTAGTTCTCAAACTTTTGTCCTGGTGACCTCTTTCACATAGAAAGCCTCTGAGTGCAACCCCTCCTTGTAAATTAAAAACTCTTTGTATATTTAACACCATTATAAATGCTGGAGGAAAAGTGGGGTTTGGAGTGGAGGCTGAAAGCTTGTAACTCCCCATATAAGAACCTTGTGACCCCCTGAGAGGTCCAGATCCCCATTTTGAGAACCCCTGCTCTAGCATCTGGTTCATAGTACAGTGAAATACTTCTGGAGTCAAACATTTTCTGAAAGGGAGTCTTAAGGCTTGTCTACATTTACAGCACTGCTGCACCTCTGTAGCACCAAGTGAAGATGCTACCTATGCCAACGAGAGAACTTCTTCTGCCAGCGTAGGTACTCCACCTCTCTGAGAAGCCTTCCCATTGACATAGCTCTGTCTACACTGGGAGTTCAGTCGGTATAACTGCGTCACTTAGGGATGCAGATTTTCCACATTTCTGAGTGCTGTAGTTATACCGACGTAAGTTTGTAGTGCTGACCAAGCCCTAGGATGCAGTTTTTGCCAAATGGTGTGTTGAAAGCACAGCTCTTGGAGCTCTCAGTGTCCAAGTGGATCTGCCAAAATCCAGTGTGATGGAGCAAGGCCAGATGGCTACAGTAAAGTACTGAGAAACAGGTATGTTAGCCCCAGGCTAAACAAATCCCTAGTACCCTGGTAACCAAATGGCAGTTGCTCCAGGTTAATCAAGGCACCTGGAGCCAATTAAGATCTTTCTAGAAGGCAGTAGAGATAGCTACTTTAATTAGAACACCTGCAGCCAATCAAGGCAGGCTAATCAGGGCACCTGGGTTTAAAAAGGAGCTCACTCCAGTCAGGCAGGGAGGAACCAGAGGAGAAGGAGCGTGTGTGAGGAGCTGGGAGCAAGAAGCTGAGAGTGAGAGAGTGTACTGCTGGAGGATTGAGGAGGACAAGCGTTATCAGACATCAGAAGGAAGGTCCTGTGGTAAGGATAAAGAAGGTGTTTGGAGGAGGCCATGGGGAAGTAGCCCAGGGAGTTGTAGCTGTCATGCAGCTGTTACAGGAGGCACTATAGACAGCTGTGGTCCACAGGGCCCTGGGCTGGAACCCGGAGTAGAGGGTGGGCCCGGGTTCTCCCCAAAGCTCCCAACTCCTGATCAGACACAGGAGGAGCTGACCCAGACTGTGGGTTCCACAAGAGGGGAAGATCACTGGGTGAACAAATCCTCCAATAAGCGCAGGACCCACCAAGGTAGAGGAGGAACTTTGTCACACCAGTTACATCTAATTTGCTGAAGAATTTTGCTTCTACTGTCACAAACAACAGTTCACTCTGATGTGCATGTAAAAGTGTCCTTCTATTATGTTTTTGTTCACCTCTTTTGGGTCCATTCACAGCTCTAGTGCCCCTCCCTTTTTCTCTGCAATTACTAAGAAGTGAACCCAATCTTTTGGTTCTTCTATTCTCCCAATAATACTATTTGCTGTCATGTTTTGCAGCTCTTCTAGCCTCTTTCTCAATGCTTGTGGAACTTTTGGTGTAGCATGCACCACAGGTTCTGCATCTTCTCTTATACATACAAGTAACATCACATATGGTTGTGACCCACTTCCTATGCATATATCTTCATATGATGCTATTAATACTTTCATAGTTGGTTCTAAATTGTCTTCTGTCTGTTGATGGTATACATTCTCATAGAGATGAAGCTCCTAACACACCAAAACTGGTTGTTTTCATCTGTGAACCACCACAAACAATTGCTTTATATTTTCCCATTTTGTATTTAAGTGTCAGTGTGCACTCTCCCAACACTGGAATTGTTCCTCCATTATAATCTGTCACAGACACTTTTGACTCTTCCACTTTTATGCGATCCTTTCTATTTTAGTTTTTGTATTACATTTACTTATGCCCCAGTATCTATCTTGTATGTGACATTTGTGCATATATGAATTAGCCAGACTTTTGAGTTTTCAGCCTCCTCCACTATTGTGCTTAAGAACAGGTCTTCCTCTTCACTGGAGGACTCTCCTTCTGCATTTAATACATGCACTTCTCTGCTTTTTCTGAACATTTTAGTACAATGGTTGGGTTTATTATAGTTTCTACATATGTGCCTGGATGCAGGATATTTCCAGTACATATCCTGGTAGCCACATCATTGGAATGGTTTCCTGCTTTTCATGTTTCTGTCCTTGGCCAGTTTAATTTCTATGAACTTTTCCTATGCTGGGTTAGCTATAGAACTCACCAATAAAAAGCCTAGAGAAAGGCACAGGGCATGAGTGTATCTGTTTGTTGGCCGCTTGGTATATACATATTGCTCTTTCTAGTATTAGATCAATACCCCTTAGCAACGATTCACAGACTTTTTTTTGTTACACACCTGGGCAAACTGGTATTTAATGAAGAGTTTTAAATATTTCATATTCACAGGACTGACTTGATAGGTTTAAGTTTGTGACAAAATCCTCTAGTGTTTCCCCGGCAGTCTGTGTTCTTATTCCGAACAATCTCTCTTGTAGGTAACATTTTTTGCTAGGGACACAATGATCCGCCAACATTTTCATTATGTGTGCAAGCTTTCTTCTCTCCCCATCACTATCTATATGGAAATCCAGGACTTTTGTGCCTTCTCCTGTTAAGAGCAGAAATATATTTTGCTCATCCGTCAGTTTATTTGCCCCTGTGGTTTTCATATACAGCTGCTGGAACCTTTTTCAGGCACATTCAGCATTTCCCAATTCTCAGGGCTGGTGGTGAGGTCACTTGCAATTGCACAGGCTCCATAGCCACTATTGCAATGTTACTTTCACTGGGTTTCCAGCATGCTGTGCCTCCCACTCTTGGTACATGTAGTATCTTACTGATGATTAGACCACTGTCAACATAACCCCTTTATTATGAACAGGAACTGTATCCACAAATGAAGTAACAAAACTTTCTATTCTTCTGTGTAGTTGCAGCCTGTGACTTCTCAGTCATGTGCTTCTTTGTCAGGGCCGGCTCCAGGTTTTTTGCCACCCCAAACGAAAACAAAAACAAAACAATGGAGTGCCGCCCCTTGAAAAAGAATTTCCCCCAAAGGGCTGGAGTACCGCCCCTTGAGAAGTGCCGCCTCAAGCACATGCTTGGAATGCTTGTGCCTCGAGCCAGCCCTGTTCTTCGTTTCTGTCCTGCAAGAAGTTTCCCAGGAAACCAAAGACTGCATGAAGTGTGTATAGGAAGTGTGGTATCTTTACACTTCATGGAGGACTTACTCTGTAGCACAGCCACCACCTTAGCCTATTTCTGCTGGGAACCCTTTGCATGGGTGGATAGGTAGGGGATGAGTCTCCTTTCTCCAAGACAGACCTTAGCCTGCCTAAAAAACGGGGAATGGTGGTATGGGGAAAGGAGTGAAGTTTGTGCACCCTCCCCCAGCTCAGCCGATGGCTCTTCTGGATGTGACTTCTGACATTAAGACCTCTGACCAATCAAGAGCAGAACCACTGTGCAGGGGTGGATCCATGACATGAGGGGCCCCAGATTGCCTCAGTCTGGTCATGGGTAACAGATTGTGAATGTCAAAACCAAACGCTCTCAACATCATCATTTGACAATAATAAAAAAATAAGATATTAAAAAGATCTCAGATTTGAAAATCATTAACTCAAATAAGCAAAAAAAATAAGTACAAACAAGCCCCATACTTGGTAATGTCACTGAAGCTGTGAAGCAAACTTCAACTAAGATAATCGTATCCAACAAGACAGTACATAAGGGACCCAGATTTAAAAGTTACTTTACGTCCATGTCAATATTGGCCTAAACTGTTAGATCAGTTTTGATAATATGCCTCTGTGTCCAGATGCATTGAATAACAATCCTATGATTTTTGCCCTCGAGATTTGATTGCATGAGTCAAATTGTTATCTAGGGAACTTGTCAGAATGATTCATTACAGATATCTGCTAAAACCACTCTCAGTGCACATATCAACTTTGCAAGGAACAATATTCAATATCAGGAGAGCACAAGCATCAATGGCCCTGTCATAAGGAGGCAGCCTACCCAAAGGTAACAAAAAGAGAACTTAGAAATGAGACTATGTAATGGGGTCAGCACCAGCCTCTCATGTGTGCCCCCTTTTCTCTGGGTAATAGTGCCTGCAAATACATCTCCTTTCGTGGATGGCCCCCTTTCTCTTGGTTAGGTATGAGCCTGCTTTTCTTTTTTGGTCTTACATCAGGGTGACACCTGCCTCTCCTGAGTACACCCTGGCTGCTGTTTCTCTCAGCTGGTCTTTGGCAGCTCAGCCCTCACACTGTCCCCCCTTATGGGCTATACAGTTCCGAGTTCTTTCTCAGCCCTGGTATGGGGCCATAGCTCTAAGGCTTCTTCCCAGAGGAACTGCCTTGTTCAACCACCAAGCCAGGGCCTATCTCGGTACCCTAATCTAGTGTCCTTTTCAGCAGCCCTCCCTAGGTTCAATCTGCAACCAGACCAACAGGGCCCATCTCAGTACCTTCTGTCCAGGTCCTGGGCTCAGTCGCTTGGGCTCAGCCTGCCCGCATAACTTTTCATGGTCTTTCTGCTACTCTATCCAGCCTGTGATCTAGTAACTTCTGTTAGTTGCCGGAAGAAAACCTCATCCACCTTATCCCTCTGGTTTGGTGGTCTATATCAGACTCCCACCACAACACCACCCTTGTTGCTCACACTTCTAAACTTAATCTAGAGACCTTCAGGTTTTTCTGCAGTTTCATACCGGAGCTCTGAGCAGTCATACTGCTCTCTTACATACAATGCAATTCCCCCTCTTTTCTGCCCTGCCTGCCCTTCTGCACAGTTTATATCCATCCAATGCAATACTCCAGCCATGTGAGTTATCCCGCCAAGTCTCTGTTATTCCAATCATATCATAATTCCTTGACTGTGCCAGGATTTCCAGTTCTCTCTGCTTGTTTCCCAGACTTCTTGCATTTGCGTATAGGCACTTAAGATAGCTCACTGATCGTCCTGATTACTCAGTATGAGGCAGAAGTCCTCCCTTCTTCCCTTCTCCCACTCATGCTTCCTCTCATTATGCCACTTCCCCACTTACCTCAGTGTGTCCTTCCCCTGGTGAACCTAGTTTAAAGCCCTCCTCACCAGGTTAGCCAGCCTGCTGGTGAAGATGCTCTTCCCTCTTTTCATTAGGTGGAGACCATCTCTGCCTAGCACTCCTTCTTCTTGGAACACCATCCCATGGTCAAAGAATCCAAAGCCTTCTCTCCGACACCACCTGCGTAGCCATTTGTTGACTTCTATGATTTGACAGTCTCTACCCGGGCCTTTTCCATCCACAGGGAGGATGGACGAGAACACCACTTGCACCTCAAACTCCTTTATCCTTCTTCCTAGAGACAGAAAGACTGGGGAAACACCCAGAGGTAATAAGGGGACTGTAATCCTTGTGTGGAGGACAACTTTACATAATAAACAGTTTGGGTGAGGGATAGGAGAGAGAGAGCAGCAGAGAAAGACTGTCATGGCAGATCAGGAAATGATTAGGAGGAACTGATTTCTAGAGATGTAAGATTTTCATTTCTTTTCTCTATAACTAAGCTAACTGGAATCTATTTCTTTTGTGTTACTACCATTTTTTCTATATTATCAATAACTCTTGTTTTTAAAACATGTACAGTCATATGTGTAGCTTCACACAGATGGCGCCAAACTGGCTAACTACAAGGAGAGCTGCTAAGGGTAAGGAGTTTCTGAAGCTTATCTCCCACAATTCCTGGTCTTGGTTAGAGGGGGCATAGACAGAGGCGTCCTTTCCCATTAAGGTGAATCACAAAGGGCTGCAGCAGGTGAACACCAGGAAAAAGCCCAAAAATCAAGGAGGAGATATGAGTTGGTAAGGGTGCAGGTGACAACAAGTTTTCAGGCTCATGCCACCAATTTGTGATGCTGAAGAGCTGGAGAAAGTGAGATTTATGGTGCAGAAATCATATGGAACAGCAGTATGTCATGATGGTCCACTAGACAGATAGGCAGAAGATACTGGAAGGGACTGTAGTCATTGACAACAAGTATCTAGAAGAGAATCAGAGTATGTACAGTAAATCTGTCTATTACACTGAATTATTAATACAGTAGTGCCTAAGGACTCCAAACGGGGCTTAAGACTCTATTGTGCTAGTCACTGTACAAACAAATGACACAAAGAAAAATCCCTGCTACAGCAAGCTCATAATCATGGATTTAGAAAATATATACTAGGTGGATAAATAGATGAAGGAGGAGGAGGAAGAGGTGGGAGGACAAGTTAACAGCAGAGAGTCCCACTGTTGTTGGTACTCAATGCCAGACAGTCGTGATTTGTAGGCATCACTGCAAAATTAGAATGAAATTATAGTGGCCTGCAAAGAATAATTAAACATCAGTATCAGACAGCTCTTTCTACAGTAGAATCTGACTCCAAAATCTCCTTTGTATCACCAGAGGAGCAAGCCCAAAAGGAAGCCCACATTGTTATTAGAAGAAATGAGGTTTTTTCCAGGATTCTCTGAGGTGCATGTAGGAGAAGAAAGAATAGTGTCTTCACTTAGTGACTGCTTTAAAGAACAGACATCAAAGACAGAGGTTCCCAACACGGGCAAGGATAGGGAAGAGAAAAGAAATAGATCTAAAAGGTTAAGATAGCTTGGTATAATCTGATCTCTGAGGAAGGAATGTGATATGTTCTTGTTTTTCAGCTAAACTGGTTTGCAGCCAAGACCTAGAGGAGATTCATATGGAATAGGTATTTTCTGAATTTCTTATGCTTTTTTGTGAGACTTTCTCAAGTAGTGACTTACAAGAAAGTTTGGATGGTAACATTTAATGAGGTCATTATTGTCCTTTTCTCAAAGGAGTCATTTGTTACTTCAGAGGTTACAAAAAAATGCCTAATTATCTCTAGGAAATGCTAATTCGCAACAAGGGTAGATATAGGGATAAATAAAATGTTTTCATATTGTTTTTATGGAAATGGAAATGAATGATGTTTAAAAATTGTTTTTGTTTAATCTTGATAAGGCTTGTATGTGATTTTTAGCGTACTTCTGGTTCAGTGAGTCACTATTACCTTGAAAAGTGCTGGAACAGAAGTGTCATAAGTCATCCTTCTGACTCATAAAAAGAGTGCATTCCGAAGCCTTATAGCAGGACTCAAGCACTGCTCCGGTCACAAAGAAAATATCATAGCATCTGCATTCCACTACTAACCGATAAGACTATTTATTAGTAGATCTGGGTGATAATTCTGTTTGATGGGAAATTTTCTGTTTGATGGGAAATTCCACAGATTTGTAAAAAAAAAAATTCTAATATGGAACAAAAATTAAAATTTTCCACAAAATCAAATTCAGGAAAAATTATTTTGGGTCAGTTAAAACATTTTGGTTTTGATAAAACAGAAACATTTAATGCATTTAAAACATTTAAGGTTTTTTTTAAAAAAAAATTAATATAAAAGAAAAAGACGTTTCAAAACAAAATAGAAATGTTCTGGCATTTTTGGAAGGTAACATTATCAAAATGTTTCATGCTGGGTTTTTTCCCCAAAATGGAAATTCACTGAAATTGACATGCTTCCATGAAACATTTCACTTTCAATTAATTGGCAATTTCTGATTTCTTCCAGTGATGCAAACTGCCTGCAACGCAGTTTAACGAGACAGTTATGCTACTATTAGAGTTGCCTTCCATTGCTGGGGCCTAATCCGGTTCTTATTGAAATCAGTGAGCATCTCCATTGACTTCAGTGGGATATGGGTTGAGTTCCTGGAGCAGTTCAATTAATATTTGGCATGCATATATATCTTGCTGATGTTTCTCCCATACAGTTTGGGTAAGCAAGATATTCTATTTGTAATATCACTAAATAAGGAGAAGCAAAATAATTTGTCCCTGGTGAAAAGTCTGCATCACAGCTTGGCAGCTGGATCCTGTCTGTTTTGTTTACTCTTCTTAAGTACTAAAAGGTACATTTTTTGTAGGTCATGTCTACACAAGGAGCACTTAGCCCATATAGCTATACCAATATACTATACCAACAAAGCACTTGTAGTGTGAATGCAGCTTATACGGGCAAAGCTGTGCTTTCAGATAGCTTTATCCAGCCCCACCAAGTAAAACATGCTGTACCGCCAAAAGTGCAATTTTGCTGGTATGGTTGCATCGATGCTAGGGGCTTTTGCCAGTATAGCTATATCGATCAGGGATCACACTTCTTCACTCCCTTACTGACATAGCTATGCTGGCAGAAGCGCAATGTAGATTTGGCCCCTGTTAGGAGTGTCAGTGATAATGTAGTGTTCTAGCCTACATATTTGCCTGAGATAGAATTTTGGGTCTTGTTTGCCCATTTGACTTTTGAACTATTTATATTCTTACTAATATGTGTGAACGAAGACACTGTGTGTTACATCTGGATTAGCTACCATGGCCAAAGAACAGCAAACAAGTCCATATTGAGAAATAAATCTTTACAAAGATACCAGTTGGTGAGTAGAGTGGGAGTTTAATATATGAGTGCACACTTGAAGAACAGTTCTGCCTCAACTCCTCTCTTGAGATAAGGTCAAACAACCAGTTGGGAGGGGCAAAAAGGAGGGGACAAGGTATAATAAACATTAAAAGCCAAAGAAATGCCTGTTCCTGACCAAAGCACAAACTCACTCCTTACCCCTCCCTTGGGATACCAAAGAGGTGGTACAGAAGCCCCCAGACTCAAGACCCTCCAAAATGGAATATGACCATAAATTGTAAGGGGGGGGGGCAAGGGTGTGCACTACAGGTATCATTATGCCTACTACGGAAAAGGCTCTACCGTGTACAGAGCTATGCATACACTTGCTTGATTAATTCCAATAAACATCACATTGCCTGAACTTCAGAATTCTGGTCTTCTGCTTTCTGTCTGTGTGACAAGAAGCAGCTGGGGTGGGAGGGGTGTGAAGAGAAAGCCCTAACAGCCCCAGATAAGGAAAAGGGATTAGCTACCATGCCCAAAGAATAGCAAACAAGCCCATGAGAGAAATAAATACATCTTTACAAGGATACCTGAATGGTTTCTAATGTTCCCAGAAAAATTCACAATATACACCTCTACCTCAATATAACGCTGTCCTTGGGAGCCAAAAAATCTTACCGCATTATAGGTGAAACCGTGTTATATTGAACTTGCTTTGATCCACTGGAGTGCACAGCCCCGCCAACCTGGAGCACTGCTTTACCACGTTATATCCAAATTCGTGTTATATCAGGTGGCATTATATCGAGGTAGCAGCATATATGGAATATTCGGAAAAGAAATAAAAAACTGAATAAGTTGTAAAAGTATAAGCCACAAGAGAAACAGCAATCTTAAGCAGGGGAAAAAATAAACCTCAAGTCTAGCAGAATCAAAAATGCCAAAACCAAAAATTCTCTTTTGGAAAAGAATAGAAAGCAAGATTATTAATGCTTTTTTGTTTACTTTTGTCCTGGGGCAAGTCCATTAATCTCTCTCAATTCCCCATTTGTAAAATGGGAATCTTTTTCCTGTACTTGTTCTGTCTTGTTTTTGTATTCACATCATAAGTTCTGTCAGGCAAAGGCTGTCTATTTTTACATGTGTACTGTACCTAGCACTATCTGGGCTCTCATCTTAGCTGGGGCCTCCAGGCACTCTTGTGATACAAATAACCACTAACCACTCAGATATAGATCACATGAGCAGCTACCTTTGGTGATAGTATGTCTCTGTGTCTGGGTAGATGGATGAATGGATGGTGGGTGTGGTCATCTCTCAGGTCTGCCATGGTCAGCTGTTGTGTTTCCATCATGCAAGTCACCAGTGCTGCTATTCTGACTGCAGATGGTTGTGCATGGGAGAGTGGTCAGCTATGACCAGTCTTCCAGGACTGAGATTGCCTCTCCATTCACAACTCACTGCATAGTTCAATTAATTGGCTCTAAAGTACTTCATCCTGGCCGCAGATATACCAGGTTTTTGGCAAAGGACCACCCTTTCCAGAATGTTTTACCAGACAAAATCAGGCTGATCCCAACTGTGACCATTTTTCAGAGTATGTTGTGATCACTTTTTTTATGAAAGCCTTTCAGCACCCCACCCCCACACAGAGAGTAAGCAAAATTTGCTGAACCTGTGAGAGGTGATGATCAAACTCTGCGATGGAGATCTGTATCAGTATCACATTGATTGTTAGTTCTTACAGATGCAGTAGCTAGATTAGATACTTTGATTTACCGTTGATTTACTTAATATCTTTTGTAAATCCAGAACTTGAAATTGTAAATTGCATCTTTGAAAAATGATCCTAGCAAACTAATAAGTCATTCGTATTCTGTATTTGTTGTTAGCCATTAAAAATGTGATGTATATAATATAGCCAACCAAATGGGTTTCAGTTAAAAGTAAAATTGAGTATTCTAATGGACTCTATTAGGGATTTTTGCAAACAAAATTATAATTGCTGTTTGCTTAGGCTTCAGTTCCATTCTCAACTAATTAATATTGGAGTCCACATTTGATTTAGCTCATATGCAAGAATGTTGCATTTTATTAGTGAACTAAAAGGAAAGCCTGAGACTCAAATTTGGATTATTTTTGCTCAGCGCTTTAACTAATGGAGAGGTACATGAGCTACATTAATTACAGCTGGCTGGAGGAGAACAATTCCATTTCATGGCAACTTTTGCGGTTTCAAATTTGTTTTTGTTCCACACTGGAATGGAAACAAAACCTTTTGAATGCTTTTGTGGAATGGAATTGTGTCAAAACACGTGGTTTCGGATCAAAAACTCAGAAGTGATCGAACAGCCCTGGACCTCAGAAACTTTCCCATTTAAAACTTTGCTGAAATTGACCCGTCTCTGCAAAATGTTATGGCTTTGACAAAACAGCATATATTGACAAAAATACAGTTTGTTAAAAATATTCTAAGCAATTCTAATATTAAGGATTTGTGTTGCATTGATTATTTGGCTTTCCCTCACATCTTGCTTCACTGTTCACTACTGTGACTTACTCTGTAACAGCAGAAACTTCCCAAGTAGTGCATGTTATTGTTAACTCGTTTTATTTTGACTCTTTGAATCCACAATTAGAGTTTCAAAGAGGCAGTAATTCCACAGAAACATGCAGGAGTATAGAAGTCATATGGCTATGTTTATATTTTGTGCCATTTCAAATGAAAGGACTTAAACTGACTTGGCCAAATTCTACACTTATTGCTACCACTACCATAAATGGAGCAGTACAGAACATATTTATCAACAGCTCTGTTTCAGAGGGCACTGACTGAAAGCTTACAAAGGCCAGGTCTACACTGCGACTTTAAATCGGTTTAATGGCCGATATACCGATTTAACGCTGTATCCGTTCACACGACGTCGTCATTAATATCGAGTTAAACGGCTCCTTAAATCGATTTCGGAACTCCTCCCAAACGAGAGGAGTAGGCTAAAATTCGATAGTGATAACTCAGATAGGGTTCGTGTGAACGGAAAATGACATTATTGGCTCCGGGCGCCATCCCGAGTGCTGACACTGACCGCTGCTGACAGCAAATCTGAACCTTCGGATTGCAGGGGAGGTAAACAGGGAAAAGCCCGCGAACCCTTTGATTACATTTCCTGGCTTGTCCGCGTGGAGCTCTGATCAGCGACGGCTGCAATGCAGTCTCAAATCCAAAAAGAGCTCCGCATGGACCGTCGGGAGATACTAGGTCTGATGCTGTATGGGGGAGGACACAATCTGTTGTATCCAGGCTCCGTTCAGAAACAGAGAAATGCCAAAGCGTTTGAACTAAAAAACTGCAGGATACACAGCGCTTGTAGCGTGACAAGCGTAACAGGAGCCAGAGACTCAAATGGCAGCTCAATGAAGGGAGGGAGGGGGTACTGAGGACCTCCAGCACCCACAGTCCAAGCAGTCCTCTGAAAATTATGATTCCAATCTTGGCTGAGCTCCAAATGTCTGTATGGTTCAAACAACAGTGTCTCCCGTGGTTACAGGAACAGCTCCTCAGTTTCTTGTTCCCCCACCACCACGTGGAAAAAAAAAGGGAAAGAAAATCATTCCTGACTACTTCTCATGTCACCGCTAGTTGTACTGAAATGCTGCTGGTAGACGGGACGCTACATGCAACTGAGGAGCAGTATCTGCTCCTCTCATTCTCCTCTCCTCTCTGGGGAGATGGTTCGTGTAGGCACTGATCTACCATCCGGAGAACCGCTAAATTAGTCAACATCAAGGGGCAACATTTGGCTAGCAGTAGTAGGAAACATATGGCTAATACCAGCTTAATCCATTGAAAGGGGGCTGAAATTTTTTGCAATCAGTTTGGCGATTGATCGCGCTTGGCAATGAGTCAATGTCTTCCCTTATGCGTGTCTAAAAATAGAGTCCTCCGCCGGACTGTCATAGCCCAGGAACACTGCCTCCACTGCCCTCCCCCCGACCTCATTGTATCTCACTTAACAGTCTCTGTTCTTATTCTTGTATTCCTTACAACTCATGACCACAAATGGGGGAGGGGGCACGGCCACGGTAGCCCCGGAGGTTGAGGGAGGAGAAAGCACGGGTGCGCTTCTGCGGGGCAACCCCTGTAATACTGACATGGAGCCCTTGTCTCTCTGATACACTGGATCTCTATACACTTGCCTATTTATTCTAGGCAGGACAGTGAACCACTGACCGCTCGGTCCGCAGATACCGAACTCGGATGCGGAAGTTGGTAAACGGAAAATCCCGAGAGCTTTTTTAAATGACATTTCCTGGGCTTATCACGTTGTCCGAGCTAGGATCACCGGTGGCCAATTGCAGTTCAAATGCAAAAGTAGCTCCTTGCAATTGATCCTTACGGAGAGAAAAGTCTAGTCTCTGATCGTCTGTCATTGTGAGACAATCAGTTTTATCATGAGCTCCATTAAAGAACAGGAAATGCCAAAAGCATTTGAAAAATAAACTAGCAGGAGACAAGGGGTGCGTGACAACCGAATGGGAAGCCAGACACATCAACGGATAGGTCATTGGAAGGGGAGAGGAGGTATATGGGCACTACAGCTACCAGTCTTTCCCCACAAACAGCGGGTCTCTGGAACAACTTTGCATTTTTGGCTGCACGCCCAATTCTGCAGCGTAATAACACGGTGTCTTCGTTGGTTCACGGAAAGCTTGTCAAGTTTTTCCCCATCACGCTACGGTACAACAAAAGTGAAATATAATATTCTTGAGTACGATAAAATATCACCCTCTGGTACTTGAATGCTGGCTTGAAGACCGAGCTGCTGCGTGTACGAGCGTATCCGCTCCTACTCCCCTCCCCAGGGTACTGGCCGCCCAGTGAGTGCCTTCCCTGGCTGAGGTGTGGCCGGGGGCTCGGGGTGAAAATGGATGATCTCCTTTTCTCTGACAGTGGATGGTACACAGAACACCTGGTTAACTGTCTTCACTAATCCCTGGGGGCTGTAGCTTCATCAGACCCACTTCCTCTCTTGGCTGTAAAGAACAGAGTCTGGAACTGCATGGACTGTCATAGCCCCATGGTGGCTCCCTTCCCCCTATTTGATCTCAGTAACTCTCTGTGATCTTATTCATGGCATTCTTCATAATACACTGCGAACAATGGGTGGGGGGCATGTGTAGTTAGCCGTAGGTAGTGGGAAAGCAACAGTTGCGTTATTGCGGCGGCTCCCCCTGTGAATAATGAACGGAAGCAGCTGCGCTGTGCTACCATCATTTTAATACACTGTATCCTATTCTTGCTGGACTGACTCTATTTTAATTAACCGTAAAGGGCAGGATGACTCAGTCCTATTTAAGTGAGTATATAGTTCCCATTTTCCTTTCAAAAAATTACACAGGGTTATTCGTTTCTGGCCCATTTACTGGTGAAGTGTAACAAAAAGAGGGAGATGGTCAACAGTTCGGCTGTCTACAGTAAGTACTGTACCATCTTCCAGAAGGGGTGAGAGGAGCAGATATTGTCAGTAGCAATAATCACACTCAGATACTTTCATTGGTTATGAACTGCCACTGGTGCAAAGCTCTAATGCGCTTCAGTTTGGCTGCAGATGTCGCCGATCATCATCATTCAGTACAAGAGTTGACATTGCATGTATCAAGGGTGATTGTAAAACTCAGTTTTATTTAACCGTCATTTCTCGGCTGGGGTTAGGGGAAATGAAAAGCATGTCCGTTAACAGCATGTTGGCGGTTCCCAGGGGAACCTCAGTGGGCGGTCTAAATCCAGCAGAAGGCTGGAGAGAGGCGGAACAATATTTGAGAGGCTGCCCCCCACCTCCGCTGCTTTTGGCTCTTACACAGCTGACTGTATTGCACGACATGGAGGGAAACGGAGGGCGACATAGCTAGCCAATACAACACCTTGTTTCTAGAGCCCACTGCCGGCGCCTTTCGACTGCGGTACTGGGGTAGTCTATTCTCAGCTACTATCTTCCTTGTCTCATCACCTATGCTTGCATTGTAGTCGCCCGGCGCCGATCTAATGTTTGTACGTGGGGGGTTTCGGACAATAGTGTCATGCAGTCATTCATTCGGCTTTGGGAAACGATCAGCAGACAGTCCTTTCAGCACATTTTTCTCTGGATTGCCACTGCAGAATACAATAGCACGGCAGCAACTAGAGACCGTCGGCTTTTGTTTTCCCTCACCCATTTGTGTACTCAGATGCCGTGGAACAGAGGCGACACTGAGCGCTACACACACCAGAGTCATTGCTTTTGCAATGATGCAGAGATGGGTTACCAGTCATTCTGTTACCGTCTACTGGCCAGAGAACTGGCACTGACATGATGGTACTCTCTTCTCTGCAACTGTTCTGTCGGCTATCATGAGTGCCCGCTGCTAATCAGCTGGGGGCAAACAAGAAGCCAACTTGGACTGACTCACTGCCACTGAATCACCCCCCTATTCTGTCAAAATAAGAGTCATTCTCGGACTACAAGAGAGTCCAAACGCAGCAGCAGGAATCCTGCTATTAGACTAGAGAGTAACAAGACATCTGTTAGTCTATATTAGGTGCTTACAGATTCTCTTGCTGCTTACAGATCAGCTAAACACGGGCTACTCCTCTGCAGGAACAGTCAAGTGTATTAGAGAGACGCAGTTACTCCGTGGCTGTATTAACGGGTGTTTCCCCAGCAAGAACCGTCAACCATTGCTCCCATCTCTCCCAACCCTCCGCAGACTATACCGTTGGCAGGGCCACCCCCCATTTCCTGTCATGCAGTCCGTGAGGAAACAAGAAAGAAACGTATACTTATTTCGTGACATTAAACCGGGCGGGGGGGGCACTTTGAGGCAGGCCAGTTTCGTGAGCTATGACAGTCCAGCAGGACCATACTCAATTTTTAGAAACCAGAAGGCGATGCGTTGCTCTGCCTCCAATGATGAGGCACCCCCATTGGTTTCGAACCTTGTCACAGGCATCATAGATAGCATCGGACACTAAACTGTATGCATCTGGCCAGGTAAACAGAAAAACCTGGAATCCCCGCAACACTTTTGAATTCCATTTCCTGATTGTCCACCGTGCAGGCGTCAGCCAACACAGGTGACCACACAGAGCCATTGTGCACACGTCACAATGCAAGCGTCACCGATAAACGAAGATAAGAGCGCCAGCTTTGGACCAACACGGAGGTCTGGCATCTGATCGCTATCTGGGGTGAGGGAACTCAGTGCCACAGCACTGCCGTCCAAAAGACGAAAAGCAGTTTTGGGAAAAGAATTTCAAAGTTCTATGGCTGATAAAGGCCGAGCGGACCTGCAAAAGTGCGAGAGTGAGAAGCGAGGAACTTAGACCGGGGTTAAGAAAAGCCAGAGAACAAAACGGAGGTCAGGACTCAGCCGAAAAACCATCCCGCTTCTTAGTCTGACTACAATGCAATTGGGGTCCGCATACCATGCCCACCCCTTCCATGGGTCCGTGGATTCAGACTTTGGGATTGAAATATCAAGTGTTTCTGAGGATGTAGCCGAGGGGGAAGATGGAGACGAATTTGAGGATGAAGATGACCGTGGTGATAGCACACAGCAGTCCGTAACCCCAACAGCCAGGATCTTTTTGAGACCCAAGAATTACAGTCCCTGCGCTCCCAAGCGAGAAGCCCAGACAGTGAAGCCATGGAAGCGACCTCCGGTAAGTGTCCCTTCATTCTGTACCAAACACGGATTAAAACAAGACGGTTTTTTGTAGATCGCATTGACACCAGGGCTTTTGCTGCAGTCGCAGCCATTACTGTTACAGGAAAATTTCGTTAACATGTCTGGGGATGGAGCGAAAATCCTCCAAATTAATCTCCATGAATCGATCGTGGAGGAACTCAAAACCCTTATGCTATATGAGAACATTTCTGGCCAAGACAGCCTTCTCCGTTCCCCCATAGTAGGTAACTTTTCAACGCCATGCATTTTGCAAGACATTTGGTACTGCAGGCATTGAAGGCATTGCACTGAAGGCATTGCATAAACAAACGATCTGCCTCCTGCGGTGCTATTGTCAGGAGAGAGATATCATCCATTGTTACCTTGTAGAACATCAGGAATGTAAATAGGGGGCAGACATGGCGATTTTGCTACTGGCCAGAGCGGGGGGATGGGAGGAGGGATAGCGACGAGTTTTCAGCGTCTGGCAAGCAGGATTCTTCCCTGCTACCAGCAACGCGCTGCGGGGGGTGATGTAGGGTGATCACTAGCAGCGATCGTATGATAGGAGCCATGCGCTGTTGGTGGATGTGAAAGAGGGGGGTTTGGGCTTTGCAGGTTCCTCTTAACAGGAGCAAGGCATCATATAGATCACTGTGTATATGAACGGCGGAGAAGTCAAAATTTTAAAGCCTCACTTACCATCGCCGCGTGGACGTACGTTGTTGGCCGTACCTGCGTCTGTGTGTGTGCCACACCAGTCACACAGACACTGAATATTTAAACGATACAAAATGCGACCTTGTATAGAGATCACATGTGCTCTGTAAGGTGGATAGTGTTCTATGTGAAAGAGTACTATCATTGCTCTGTAAAAGGTATCTTTCCACATACTTATCACCCTGGTTTGCCTTCCCCATGCAGCTGCACATTTCTCTGAAGTCCCTATGCCATCACGAGGGCGTGCTGTGATACGGCGGAGGAAGAAGAAGAGACGCGAGATGAAATGTTCACAGAAATTATTGAAGTAACACGCAATGAGAGGGATAAACAGAATGATTGGAAGGATGTGGTAGCAAAGTACAGGAAAGATGCCAGTGAACGATCTGAGAGGGCTAGGCAGGAAGACCAGCGTTGGAGAGAAGCAACGCTGGATCTGCTGCGTTCTCAAACTGAAATCCTCCAACGCATGGTGAGCTTCAGGAAGAGCAGCACAGTAGCAGAGTGCCACTGCAGCCCCTGTATAACCTCCCTGCAAGCCCACGTCCCATATCTCCCTCACCCAGACGTGTAAGAACGCGTGGTGGAAGGCTTTCTGCACCCGCCTACTCCTCCACACCCCTGCAGAGTTCAAGGAAAAGGCTGTAATTACGCTACAAATGTGCTTAGTAGCCTTTCCCTTCCCCCTCCTTCCAAAGCAAGCAGCAGCAGTCAGGGACACCTTCCTAATTCTCTGCCTTTTTTTATAGTTCCTTTGTAATACAGAATACATCGAAAGGGGGAGGGTGGGTTGCTTACAGGGAAATCTAGTAAGGAAAAACTCATGATTTTTAACAGATGCATAATTACTTTTAATGAATAATAAATGATTTTTAAACGATACAGAATTTATTTCCTTCGCCAACCTGTAATGAAAAAGGGGAGGGTGGGTTGCTTACACTGAATAAGTCCATCAAGTGCGGAGGGTTCATCAAGGGGAAGCAAACAGAGTCACACCGTACCCTGGGCCGTGCTGAAACTCGTTTTCAAGGCTTCTCTGATGCGCAGCGCCTCCAGGTGTGCTCTTCTAATCGCCCTGGTCTCTGGCTGCTCGTACTCAGCGGCCAGGTGATTTGCCTCAGCCTCCCACCCAGCCATAAATGTCTCCCCCTTAGTCTCACAAAGATTGTGGAGCACACAGCAAGCAGCAATAGCAAGCGGGACATTGGTTTGGCTGAGGTCTGAGCGAGTAAGTAATGATCGCCAGCGACCCTTTAAACGGCCAAATGCACATTCTACCACCATCCGGCACTTGCTCAGCCTGTAGTTGAACAGCTCCTGACCACTGTCCAGGCTGCCAGTGTATGGCTTCATGAGCCATGGCATCAAGGGGTAGGCTGGGTCCCCCAGGATAACTATAGGCATTTGAAACATTCCCAACGGTTATTTTCTGGTCTGGGAAGTAATTCCCTTGCTGCAGCCGTTTAAACAGACTAGTGCTCCTGAAGACGCGAGCGTCATGAACCCTTCCTGGCCATCCCACGTGGATGTGGGTGAAACGTCCCTTGTGGTCCACCAGTGCTTGCAGCACCATTGAAAAGTACCCCTTGCGGTTCACGTACTGGGTGCCCTGGTGTTCTGGGGCCAAGATAGGGATATGGGTTCCATCTATGGCCCCACCACAGTTCGGAAAACCCATTGCAAAGCAAAGCCATCCACTATCACCTGCACGTTTCCCAGAGTCACAACCTTTCGTAGCAGCAGCTTAACGATTGCTTTGGCTACTTGCATCACTGCAGCCCCCACAGTAGATTTGCCCACTCCAAATTGATTTCCCGACTGACCGGTAGCTGTCTGGCGTTGCAAGCTTCCAGAGGGCTATTGCCACTCGCTTCTCCACTGTGAGGGCTGCTCTCATGTTTGTATTACGGCGTTTCAGGGCAGGGGAAAGCATGTCACAAAGTTCTAAGAAAGTGCTCTTACGCATGCGAAAGTTTCGCAGCCACTGCGAATCGTCCCACACCGTCAAAACAATGCGGTCCCACCAGTCTGTGCTTGTTTCCCGTGCCCAAATTCGGCGTTCAATGGGTAGTAGATGCCCCGTTAATAGCAGTAGCTCCAAAACGCTGGGGCCAGCGGTTATGGAGAATTCTGCCTCCATCTCGTCATCGCTGTCCTCGCCGCTCAGCAATAGCTGCCTCCTCCTCTCCTCCTGCCTTTGCAGTTCATTGTTCAGTATAGTCAGCACGAGAGTACGCGAGGTGTTGACAACGGTCAGGATACCGTTTGTGATCTCAGGGTCCATGATTGCTGTGCTATGGCGTTTGCTGGAGCTGTCGTGTAGGGGGCAAGAAATGGTTCCCGCCTGATGTTCGCCCTTTTTTTTTTTTCTCCGTCCCCCTTCTACGCTAAAAGTAACACTCTCCGATGTGGGTGAACTAGCACACGGGACCCCTCAGCCCAGCGTTCCTTTCCGGAGCCCCCATATGAGACGCAAAGCAATCGATTTATGGAATGCGCAAGTGGTGGACGCAAGCAACCAAACCCAAGATTTTATAACATAGGTTTGTAAAACTGGAAGTGGGAACTATGGGATAGCTGAGGAACAGCTACCCACAGTGCACCGCTCCTTAAATCGATGGTAGCCTTGGACCATGGACGCAAGCAATCGATTTTGTGATCGCATTGTGGACGCACAAAACCGATTTTATAACATAGGTTTTGTAATATCGGTTTAACCTACTTCGAAATAATCGTGCAGTGTAGACGTACCCATAGTTTCCATTGGCTTCATTTGAACTAGGACTTCCCCCATGTCCGTCCCCCCACCCCCCATCCCCATTAGACTGGACCCATTGTTTAGATGTTTATGATGAAGTGTGAATACATTTCACTTTAAAGAACTGCAAAATAGTAAAAGAAAAACCATCTCTTTCTAGATTATCCTGCAAGATACTGAAAAGCAATGTTTACATATAGAATGCTAATAATAATGACTAAGGGTAAGCTGCCCCAAGTACACATATTAGCATTAGCTTATTCATTGAATAGTACTATTGAAATCATTTAGACTTCTTGAGAACAAAAGTAAAGGTGAAAAAATCTGGCTTCCCAGATAAGTTAGCCCTAGATGGCAAGATCACAAGTGGACTTCATGCATTTCCTGCTCTTTCGTTTCTCTGGCAGAGAATTCTTTTCTTGGAATAAGTATGTATTGATTTTTTTAGAGATAATGCTGAACAAACACCTCTCCGGTCTTTAAAATTGTATCACTTCTTTATGGAAACTACAGCAAATGCATTTATTGAAAATTAATACTGAGAAAGTTTTTATCATTGTCGTTCACCCGCTGAGTGATAGCAGATTTGGGGGCCTTGAAGGTTGATTTCCTGTTGGAGGAGAAATTAGTGACATGGAGTCTAGCTATTTTCTTGGTATTCCTTGTTTATTTATACAAATGTCCTGGACAGAGGTGGTCACAAATAGCATGCATGCAAATACTGCGTTCAGAAATCTCAGCCAAAACACCAATTCCTGGTTTCCAGGAAACAACTCTTCACCAAGAATTGGCTATTGTTAGAGATTATGGTGGAGAACAAACTTTTGCAACAGCTTCCACAAGGAACATTCATCACAAAACTAACAATAATATAGCATTTCATAAAATCTGTCTACAGATTTCAAGTAAGAAAAACAATTATTAAGACTATGCATAATTAGGGTAATCATATTTCTCCAAGGGAAAATGGGACACCATGTGGGGCTAGCCTAAGCCCCCCCTCCCAGCTGCTTGTCCAAGCCTCCCCTCCCCACCCCCACGTGAGGCTAGCCTGAGCCCCATATTCATGCAGGGCTGGACTCCAGACCAGGCTGGGGCTGGTGCTGCTGCTCGCTCGAGCCCTGCCTGTCCTCCACCCCAGCACTTCCTCGCTCCCCAGCACTTCCTCGCTCCTTGCTGCTTGCCCCCCCTGCACATTCCTTTGTACCCCACTTTTTGACAAAAGTGGGCATTTGTCCTGTTTGCTCTTGCCAAGAAAAAATGGGACAAATGCCCACTTTTGCCAAAAAAGTAGAGACAGCCAGGACAGGGGTTAAAAAAGGGACTGTCACGGCCAATATGAGACATATGGTCACCCTATGCATAATAGTGTAATTTCCCGACATAACAATATATTTTTAGCTGGCTTTTCATGCCATTTAGTGGCTGAGAACAAGGAGAAAAGCCAACCCCATTTGATTAGTGAGTGCACTACAGACAACCTGTTAAGTCCTGCATCAGTAAGTACCACAGTGGGCCTATTATAATGCAATATTGGAGGTGGATTTTATTACACTGGCAAACTTGCCTGTGTTCCTCCAATAGAATGTTTAATATTCTAAGGTATCAGAGACTATGCTTAAATTGTAGCTAGAGTCCAAAGCACCTTCTGATTTAACATATCTACTTTCCAGCGTGTCTTCAAGTAATATTTACATGCTTCACTACCAGAAACTACTTTTTATTACTGTTAGCCCTTCAGAGGCAATACAGTTATGGAAAATGAGTAGGATCCTAGTGTGTCTAATATGCCTTCAACCAAATCAGCAGTTAAATTAATTGCAGAATCTATAATGTAGGAGGGCAGAAAGAATGCAGCTTCTTTTTCAGAGCTCAGTTTGAATTTGCAGTGTTCTCAGTTAGAAAAATCAGCTTTTGACTTGGAAACAGCACATTTCTTCTGTAAGTCAATGAGAGAATAAATATGGAAACCCCTAGTGTCATTTTATTACAGAGTCACTTATGACTGTAATCACACGTTAAATGTTCCATATGTTCTATTACCTAAAGGAGGATTTGACTGGAATAGTGACAGATGGGAATATGACAAATTTTGTGAAGATGGGAGTTACCTCAGATCACAAAAGACATCAAAAGCACTTAGTGGTCTGACAGTAACAGGGGCTTCTCAGATATTTGGAAACAAAGACATCTTCAGTATCTTACAACCACGTATATGCCATTGAGGTCTCTACAAATAGGTAGAGAGATAGAATCTTAATGTCCAGATTCATCCCTTATCAATTACTTCAATGGATGGATTTGAGCTTTACAGTTTTAACTGGATCTTAAACTCAACAAGATAGATGGAGACAGAGGGCAGTAATTGGGCAGCCAGTTATGGCTCTCTGACTCTCTGCCCCATCACAGATTAGAGCAACTGGGTGGGGCGGGGGAGTGTTGTAAAATGGGAATAGTCAGAGTGCATTGCACTCCCTCCATCCTCCCTCTTTGCCGCTCACTCTCTCTACCTCCAACACGCCCCTTCCACTGTGGACTATGGGGCATGAGACACAGGAGTGGCCTATGACATTTGTACGTCAGGCATCCCTGGATGTGAGTTACAAGCACACACGGAGCAGAGTGAATCAGAAAATCTGGCTCAGTATGTCCTCCCTGCTCAAGTGGAAATCTGAAACTTTCAACCTCTTCTTCTGTCACCAGCTTAGTTTCTCGAGCACTGGCAGAGTCTTCCTGACCAAACACTGCTAATGTAAAAACCTTTTCAAAATAAAATTGTATAATATTTCATATATCATAAAGGAACAGTACAGGGCATAAACAAATAGTTTGGGCAGGATATGAGGTATTCTAAGATCTCCTTAGGAAGGTCTGACAGATTATTCCCAATATTTCTTCAATACCTGAGATATATAGAGTTTGGACTGCACCATTAAGTGTGTTAGAGTTAGTGTGATTGCGCTAAGCAGTCTGGTTCATATTACAGAAAGTAATTCCTTTAGCTTGATATGATGAATCTGTGTTACTTTGTACACTGAAGAACTGAACATATGTTATCTTCAACATTCTCTCTTTGCACATCTCCCCATATTACATTTGTTTTAACCCTAATTAAATTAACCCTAGCAGGGAGACAACCCCACTATAGTTAAGGCTGAGACCAGCTTACTATTTATCCATTAATTTTTGTAAATGCTTCAAAGTCTTCATGCAAATTCAGATTGCGTTGAAATTTGCTAAGCCTCAGTGGGATCTTGCATAGGGTTAGTGGTTTCAATTTGTGGTCTTTGGAGCGACACGTTCTTGAGACACAGACGTCTCTCAAAAACTCAAGACATCAAGATGTTATGGTTCATATAATATTTGTTGTGAGCATGTGGGGCTCCAACTGGCAAACTCATCCACCTCAAACTGTTATGACCTTGCAGGGTTTTCAGCTCAGCTAGTGTCTGTTACCTACTACTCCTCTAAAAAAATAACAGCAATAGTTTGAAAATTATTCAGGATTAGAGGCTGGGTGGCACACCACAAATAGAGTTTGTGCCAGTGCTGCAGGGCAAGAGCATGTAGAGACACAACTGATGTCACAAAGTACCTCATGGCAACATGCTGCAGCCATTGAACCTTAGACAAACTCATTGTCCCTAAATTCACAGTCTTCCACACAGTGTGCCTCTGAGAATGTCTGCTATGCATGTTCTTACTTTCTGCTTTAGTTGGAAGCTCCAAAGGGGCTTCGTTTGAAATTTTTCCCTGAGGAACAGAGCCTTTTCTTTAAAATCTGATATTCTGAAATACTCTTAATCCCACATGGATACTCAGATTGTTTTGAAAATTATTATGCCTCACTAGAGCCAGGGTAGAGTTTGTGGTGCAAGTCTGGAGTCATTTGAGTAGGGGGGGGGGTTTCACATACAGCCGTCTCAAAAAGTAGCTGATTTGAATATTCAATTGCTCCATAACCCCGCGCATAGGGAGAGGGTCTTTAAAACTGGCATATCATAATAGGCATAAGGGACTGGAGCATAGGCAATTATACCTAGTGGTTGCTGCTAGGTTGGTACCATGGCATCAAGAAGTGGTCACGAGGTAATGGTCAGCAAGCCGCAGTCAGAGTATTTGTGAGAGCCAAAATCAGTATGCTAGAATCAGGATCAGAGTCAAGCCCAGGACGGAGATGAAAGATCAGGAGTAGCTAAAAGGCTGAAGTCAGGAAACTAGAGTCAGAGTCAAAGTCAGGCAAAGATCAATGATTCAAGGGCAGGGCTGGGCCAGAAGTCTGCATAGCTGTCTACAGCAGTGGTTCTCAAACTAGGGCTGCTGCTTGTTCAGGGAAAGCCTCTGTTGGGCCAAGCCGGTTTGTTTACCTGCTGCGTCCACAGGTTCAGCTGATCACGGCTCCCACTGGCCGTGGTTCGCCGTTCCAGACCGATGGAGGTTACTGGAAGTGATGGCCAGCACATCCCTTGGCCCGTGCTGCTTCCTGCAGTCCTCGTTGGCCTGGAGCGGCAAACCGCACCCAGTGGGAGCTGTGATCGGCCGAACCTGTGGACGGTGTGTGTGAAGGATGCCATTTTGGAATCCTCCATGCTGCATGGCCTTGCACATACTGACACATTTTGAGTCACACTGTGTGGAGGATGCTGTCTGGAGGACATCCATGTTGTCTGGGATAGCAAGAATTAATAAAGTGTCAAAATTAGGTCATGAAGCCAAAAAGTTTGGGAACCATTGTGACCTAATGGTTTATTTCAGAGTTTATTGCCCCTTCCTCTAAAGGTGGTTCATGCTCCTGGCTGTAGAATATTGAAATAATCAAATTTCACTTTTATTCTACTCCAGGCACAAGAAAGACTTTTGCAGCTGACTGAACTCTAACCAATCTGGAATGAAAGTACGTGATCTGAAATACACATATCCGTGTAAACTGCAAAGTGATTTGGTGTCACAAAGCTCTAATGTCAAAAGATATAAAGAAAAGTCAGTTAGGTGAAACACTCAATGAAAATGTAATGCATCCTGAGTACGTGCGAAGTTTTATTTGTAGACTCTTTCCCCTCCCTGCCCCCAACAGACATGTTGCAGCACTGTACATCACAATATGGTTAGTTTGTGCTGCTGTTATATTGATGGGAGTGTATAATATTTATTGACTTGCATTTTGTTAACAAATTGGCCATTTTTAGATGATATCTGTCAGTGGTTTGGCCTAGAATCCTTGTAATGAGGATCATGAGAAATGCTATTTTGTCTGGTATCCAGAACTAGATGCTTCAGAGTAAGGTGCAAGAAACACCAGGGTGGAATAACCTGTCCATAGGGAAAGTTTCTTCTTTATTCCTGGCAGTTATTGGTTAATATTTTGTGATGCCTATGTGTGCCTCAGTTTCCCTCTGAACTTTTCATTGCTACCAGTGAGGGCAAAAGGGTTAAAGCTGCTTTTGGAGCAGAGCAATAACATGAGGTATTTGTGTCATGTATCTGGGTTGAAATGAATGGGTCATAAAAGGCCTGGTTGAAACAGACTCATATGAATGCAGAATCTGAAATAATGGCAATCCAAGTGGCCAGAGCACTCACACCCAGCAACCACGGGGAAGGAGGTTCACAACCACCACCCACCTCTCAGCAGGAAGCAGAGGAAAGGCCCCACCTCAAGTATGAAGGGAAAAGGTGGCAAGTAGCTGGAATAAGGGCTGCCCTTCCAGGGTACAGAGAGACAGGGCTGGTGGGGGGCCTGGCAAGGTCTCAGAGCCAAAAGAGGATTCCCCAACAGCTTGGCTGGGTGGAAGGCTGACTTGGCCAGAATGGACTATGTCTTAACCTTTATTTCTCTATGCTCACCTGAGGATTCCATGATGCTCTGTTCCAGTTGACTAATAAACCCTACTATTTTGAAAAGGCTGCCTGGAGTAGCTGCAAATACATGCTGAGATGCATTCCCTAAGGAGTGTAAGAGTCTGTCTCAGTTAGACACACAGGGAAGAGCTCATGGTGTGAAACAGAAGTGCTGGAGCCCAGAGGCTCAGTCTGAGGCATTGAGGCCATGGGACCTGCTGTTAAGGACAAGTGGGATCATGGAGATGTGGCACACTAAAGGAGTGCCTCCAAAGACTATTTAAAAGGTGGGGACTAGCATGGATCCTGTAGATCAGTGGCCATTGTGTAAAGATTCATAACAGGAATAGCATCTTAGAAACATGCTGAGCTATTTTCTGCTATGTGAAAAGAAAAGTGGCAGACACCTTGTTAAGATATATAGATCCTAGATACCTTGTTCAAACTTGTGGCCAGAGTCTTTTTTAATCTTAATAATCATAGAATCGTAGGACTGGCAGGGACCTTAAGAGGTCATCTAGTCCAGTCCCCTGCACTCATGGCAGGACTAAATCATCCCTCACAGGTGTTTGTCTAACCTACTCTTAAAAATAGCCAATAATGGAGATTCCACAACCTAGCTACGCAATTTATTCCAATGCATAACTACCCTGACAGTTGGAAAGTTTTTCCTAGTGTCTAACCTAAACTGCACTTTCTGAATTTAAGCCCATTGCTTCCTGTCCTATCCTTACTGGTTAACGAGAACAGTTTTTCTCCCTCCGCGTAACAACCTTTTATGTACTTGAAAACTGTTATCATGTCCCCTCTCAGTCTTCTCTTCTCTAGACTAAACAAACCCATTTTTTTTCAATCTTCCCTCATAGGTCATGTTTTTTAGACCTTTAATCATTTTTGTTGCTCTTCTCTGGACTTCCTCCAATTTGTCCACATCATCCCTGAAATGTGGCACCCAGAACTGGACACAATACTCCAGCTGAGGACCAATCAGCGCAGAGTACAGCAGAAGAATTACTTCTCATGTCTTGCTTACAATATTCCTGCTAAGACATCCCAGAATGATCCCTGCTTTTATTGCAACAGTGTTGCACT
Organism: Chelonoidis abingdonii; assembly: GCF_003597395.2. Taxonomy (NCBI): domain Eukaryota; kingdom Metazoa; phylum Chordata; order Testudines; family Testudinidae; genus Chelonoidis; species Chelonoidis abingdonii. The sequence continues at coordinate 111,984,900 of NC_133771.1, forward strand.
ATTAATTTGTATTTAGCTTGTGATCCACTATGACCCCCAGATCCTTTCTACATTATTCCTTCCTAGGCAGTCATTTCCCATTTTGTATGTGTGCAACTGATTGTTCCGAAGTGGAGCACTTTGCATTTGTCCTTATTGAATTTCATTCTATTTACTTCATACTGTTTCTCCAGATCATTTTGAATTTTAATCCTATCCTCCAAAGCACTTGCAACCACTCCCAGCTTGGTATTGTCCACAAACTTTATAAGTGTACTCTCTATGCCATTATCTAAACCATTGATGAGGATATTTAACAGAACCAGATGTAAACTGATCCCTGCAGGACTGCACTTGATATACCCTTCCAGCTTGACTGTGAGCTGCTGGTAACTACTCTCTGGGAATGGTTTTCCAACCAGTCCTGCATCGACCTTATAGTAGCTCCATTTAGGTTGTATTTCCCTCATTTGTTTATGAGACAGTCATGCGAGACGGTATCAAAAGCCTTACTGAAATCAAGATATATCACATCTATCACTTCCTGTCCTCTCCTCATCTACAAGGCTTGTTACCCCCTGTTAAAAAAAAGCTAGCAGTTGGTTTGACATGATTTGTTCTTGACAAATCCATGCTGACTGTTATTTTACCTTATTATCTTCTGTGTGTTTGCAAATTGGTTGCTTAATTATTTGCTCCATTATCTTTCTGGATACTGAAGTTAAGCTGACTGGTCTGTAATTCTACAGATTGTCCTTATTTTCCTTTTTATAGATTGGCACTATATTTGCCATTTTCCAGTCCTCTGGAATCTCTTCCATGGCTTTTTGAAGATAATTGCTAATGGCTCATATCTCCTCTGTCAGTTTTTTTTAATATTCTAGGATGTATTTAATCAGGCTCTGGTGACTTGGAAACATCTAACTTGTCTAAATAATTTTTAACTTGTTTTTTTCCCTATCTTAGACTCTGATACTACCTCATTTTCACTGGTCTGCACTGTTAGAGGTCCAGTTGTTAATAACCTTTTTGATGAAAACTAAAACCAAGTCATTTAGCACTTCTGCCATTTTCATGTTTTATGTTATTGTCCCCCACACCAAGTACCCTATCCTTGATCTTCCTCTTGCTTCTAATGTATTTGTAGAATATTTTCTTGTTACCCTTTATGTTTCTAGCTAGTTTAATCTCATATTGTACCTTGGCCTTTCTAATTTAATCCCTACATACTTGTGTTAATTGTTTATATTCACTGTGACAAAGCTCCTCCTCTACCTTGGTGGGTCCTGCGCTTATTGGCGGATTTACTTGCCTCAGAGATCTTCCCCTCTGGTGGAAACCACAGTCTGGATCAGCTCCTCCTGTGTCTGATCAGGAGTTGGGAGGTTTGCAGGGGAACCCAGGCCCGCCCTCTACTCTGCGTTCCAGCCCAGGGCCCTGTGGATTGCAGCTGTCTATAGTGCCTCCTGTAACAGCAGCATGACATCTACAACTCCCTGGGCTACAACTCCCTGGCCTCCCCCAAATACCTTCTTTATCCTCACCACAGGACCTTCCTCGTGGTGTCTGATAATGCTTGTACTCCTCAGTCCTGCAGCAGCACACCCTCTCACTCTCACTCTCAGCTCCTCGCGCCTCTTGCTCCCAGCTCCTCACACGTGCACCACAAACTGAAATGAGCTCCTTTTTAAAACCAGGTGCCCTACTAGCCTGCCTTAATTGATTCTAGCAGCTTCTTGATTGGCTGCAGGTGTTCTAATCAGCCTGTCTGCCTTAATTGTTTCCAGAAAGTTTCTGATTGTTCTGGAACCTTTCCTGTTACCTTACCCAGGGAAAGGGGACCTACTTAACCTAGGGCTAATATATCTGCCGTCTATCACTCTCCTGTAGCCATCTGGCCTGACCCTGTCACATCACCCTTTGTCATTTGACCTAGTTTTCCATTTTTGTCAGACTCTTTAGAGCTTCAGATAACAGAAGATCTCCAGTTAAGCCAGGGTGGTCTCTTGCCATACTTCCTAGCTTTCCTACACAGTGGAATGGTTGCTCTTGTGTCATTAATAATGGTTTTTTAAAAACCATCAGCTGTCTTGAACTGTTTTTTCCCCTTTGACTTGCTTTCCATGGGATCTTACCTACCAACTCCCTGACTTTGCTAAAGTCTGTCTTCTTGAAATCCATTATCTTTATTGTGCTGACTCCTCTGACCATTCCTTAGAATCATGAACTCTACTATTTCATGATCACTTTCACCCAAGCTGCCTTCCACTTTCAAATTCTCAACCAGTTCGTCCCTATTTGTCAAAATCAAATCTAGAACAGCCTCTGAGGTGTCAGAAGTCAAGAAAACTCTTGGTTAAAAAGTCTCATAATTCATTCAGTGCCCAGAAAAGGGGGATGGATCAATTATCCAAAAAGAGTCTTTTCTAGCATTTAAACACTTTGTCAAGACTCTCTTGCTATGACACCTACAGGAAATGAGTCAACAAATAACTGTTTTACTCATAGACTCAAGGTCAGAAGGGACCATTATGGTCATCTAGTCTGACCTCCTGCACAATGCAGGCCACAGAATCTCACCCACCCACTCCTGTAACAAACCCCTAACCTATGTCTGAGTTATTGAAGACCTCAAATCATTGTTTAAAGACCTCAAGGTGCAAAGAATCCTCCAGCAAGTGACCCAGGCCCCACACTGCAAAGGAAGGTGAAAAACCTCCAGTTAATAAATAAAAAGACTTATTTCTTTAGGCTTCCTCGTGTTATGCACTAGATTGTATGAGTAATCTCACTGCTGTAAGCTCTGATCATACTTCTCCCTGTGGTTTCATCTCTGAATATAGATTGTAAACTTTTGGGGACAGTGTCATGTCATCTTATTTGTTCTGTGAGGCTCCTTTCTCACTTCTGGCTGTGATAAAATAATAAATATATTTGTTTCATATTTTCCTTATGTGTTTAATTTCATGAGGAATGTTCCTGAAAGCTCCTTCATGTGTATGTAACTGAATAACGAATATCAGATTTATGACTAGTCACTTTATGCAACTGTTTTCCTCCCAAATGACAAAGCCTAAAGCAAACCTAGGCTGGGCTATAGGAAGACACACACTTTTGACTACATTTTAGGCTTCCACAAAATACCCTTCAGTTGTTTGTTTTAAGAAAGCTTATTCAGTACAGTTATGCTGCAAGGAAGTTTGGTTTAGCAAAGCATTCTGGCAAAGGTACAGAGTATGGGAGGAAGTGCTACCTTCCTCCATTGCTGTTAAGGAGAGAGACTCCAGTGTTGCCCTTAAATATTTTAGGATTCTGAAAAATGTTTAGGAGGATGCCAGCTGTGTCAGTCTCTCCCCCCTTCCCCCACCCCTCAGGAGGCTTCTTCTGTTTTCAACCATGAGGATCACATTCCACTCTCTCCCTTCATCTTCTGCCTGGCTGAAAAAAGAGAAACCTCCTTTTTTTTTTTGCTGCCACTCCAAATCCCATTGATTTGGCCGCCATGGAAGTGCAATAGGAGCCACATGCAACTGTACTTGTCATACACCACCAATGGCTAGTCTAAAAGCCTTCCTGGAGTTTTGATTATGCCACCAAACTTGGGCTTTGTTGTCTTACCATTTTAATCAAACATCACATATAAAATAAATTGGGAGGAATCCCAATTGCTGGCTATCATGCCTTTGTTGCATCGTCACCACATCCTGAACATCCATATGTAACTATTTTTTTCTGCTTAAAACTGAGTTCTAAATTAGTTCACTTATTTTTGACAGCTCTAATTAAATATATGGATTTTTGCTTCAGAAGTGTGTTTGAGTCTACGTAAAACTTGATGGATGCTAGAATTTGAAAATTCCCATTAGTTAAGGAGACAGTGTGGGAATCCAGTTAATGGAAGTTGTGCATTCATTCTGCTTGGCATAGTGCAGAAAAATCTAATTAAAATAGCCAAGCTGTTTCACTTTTGATAGCAGCTAAGCTCCAAGAGCTGAACCAATTATTCTTTCCCACCCTAACTTTTTAATCAATATTCTTACAGAACAAATATAAACACAGATACTGGGGATTTACAGGCTTCCTAGGATATTAGGTCATGGGTGCACAGGCTCGGTGCTATTGAATAGCTATCAATCAATCCCCATCAGGACCCTCTCCAGTGTTTCAACCCCCTGTCACTAAGATGTACCTCCTGGGACCAATCTCTGAGCCTTCATGGCCTAAAATAGGAGTGCTGAGCTTCCCATAATGAGTCCACTTGAGTAGGATATCTGGGGAAGACTTGCACACAACCCAAAGGAGAGCCATGCACCCCAGCTTCCACAGTCAGCAGAGACGCTCAGCCAGCATTGTAAAACTGAAGGGTTTGTTAGTTGTCTGGAACATACCTTAGAAAGGAAGTTACAGCAAATTCCATCTTGGTCAAACGCAGAGCCCTGGCCCTTCCCCTGAGAGCCAATCCAGGAGACTGAGTTGTGCTTCCAATAGCCCACACTATGCCACACCCATTTGCTCCTCCTCCATCCTTTGTTGTGTTTCCCTGGCAAAACCAGGTCACCTGGCCTCCACCTCAGCTCTTCATTCTCCAGACTGCTGCAGCTGGCTGGCTTCTTGCAGAAGGTAGGTCCCCCGGTCATCAGTTGTAGCTTACAAAATGTCCAGCCACTGTCTGGGCCCAGGCAACTAGACTGTAGTCACAACTGGTCCACAGGGGGTCTCAGCAAAGACCAAACATCCTGGTCCTGGTTAATCATGCAACACATGGGGGAACTGAAGCACAGACAGTAGTCATACAAAACGTTCAAAAAATTCCCTACTTTGTCACAATCAATAATGGAAACGTCAGATGTAATACGCTAAAATTTAGCATTTCAATAGCACTTTATAAAGATTCTAAGAAGCAGCCATTTTACAGATGAGAAAACTGAGGGTGTAGAAAGTTCTTTGTGCTATGATGAGAAGTCATGCACTAGAACAGAAGTGCAAGATTCCATGGCAAGTGGCAGGACAGTCAAGAGTGGGTCAGTGAGTGACAGACCTGGCAGACCCTGAGTGTGGCCAGAGAATGCAGTATGTGAAGTGTTTATTGGGCTCTATTAGATGCTACAGGCTATGGAGCCTAGCAGCTGTAGTGTCGTAGGGTATGTTTACACTGCCAAAAAAAACCCCATGCTGCCTGAGTCTCTGAGCTCAGGTCAGCTAACTCAGGCTTGCACTACAGGGCTAAAAATAGTCTTGTAGGTATTTTGGCTCAGGCTGAAGCCTGGGCTCTGAGAGACTCTTTTCCCCTTCACTGAGTTTCAGAATCCAGGCTCCAGCCCAAGCAGGGACTTCTACATTGTTGTTTTTAGACGCATAGCATGAGTACATCTGACCCAGGCTCTGAGACCAACTGCTGTGGGGCTTTTTGTTTTGTAGTGGCCTGTTTTTTGTTTTTGTTTTTGTTTTTGTTTTTTTTAGGTATAGATGTACCCTTACATGCTTGCATATTAGGCATGCATCTGGCGCCATCAGGGTTCCCTCCCCTCTCTGAATGCCAGGGTACAGATGTGGGGACCCGCATGAAAGACCCCCAAAGCTTATATTCCACCAGCTTAGGTTAAAAACTTGCCAAGGCACAAATTCCTTGCCCTGGGATAGTATCACTGCCACCACCAAGTGTGTTAGACAAAGATTCAGGAAAAGGACCACTTGGAGTTCCTGTTTCCTCAAAATATTCCCCCCAAGCTCTTTCACCCCCTTTCCTGGGGAGGCTTGAGAATTATATGCCAACCAAATAGGTAACCAAGCTGAGCACAGACCAAACCCTTGTTTTTTTGGGACACTAAAAACCCAATCAGATTCTTAAAAACAGAATTTTATTGTAAAGAAAAAAGTAAAAGAAGCACCTCTGTAAAATCAGGATGGAAGGTAATTTTACAGGGTAATAAGATTTAAAACACAGAGGATTCCCCTCTAGGCAAAATTTTAAAGTTCCAAAAAACAGGAATAAACCTCCCTCTTAGCACAGAGAAAATTCACAAGCTAAAACAAAAGATAATCTACTGCATTTCCTTGCTATTACTTACTATTTCTGTAATATTAGAGGTATCATTTCAGTAGGAGCTGGATTATTTGCTTGGTCTCTCTCTTTGTCTCAGAGAGAACAACACAGAGCACAAAGCAAAAACCTTCCCCCACCTATTTGAAAGTATCTTCTCCCCTTATTGGTCCTTTTGGTCAGGTGCCGACCATTTATTTGAGCTTCTTAATTCTTTACAGGTAAAGGAGGGATTTTATGCTACCCTTATCTATATGTTCATGACAGGTGCACTAACAAATACTTTATCTGAATAAGGAATGTGCACCACAGCATTGCAGTATCCCATGAAGGAGCAACAACTACATCACCATTAAACAAGATGTTACTGGTAGAGTTAGGAATAGAATCCAGAGGCAGAGTGAAGAAATGCTTACTATAGAAGTGTAATTTCTAAAGTGCACTAATGTGTTGTGCCTTAATTGGGCCATGTAGACCCTAATGGTGTGCACTAAAGGTTCTCTAGTGTGCTTTAATGTGGTACTGTTTCAGACAGCATTTCATGGACCCATTAATGTGCAACAGGTTACCCTTCCAGGTAGACAAGCCCCAAGTATTTTAAGTCCTGTTCTCCAGTCCTTTAAATTCAATAGGCATCCTTTCATTAATTTCAAATGGGCATAAGATCAGGTCCATAATTCCCAAACCTTTGCTCTATCTTCTGATCTACATTGGTTCCTATTGAGATACAAACTCAATTGGTAGTTAGGTGATAATGGAAGAATAATTTCCTCTGTCTGACTTGTATATAGGATTCCCAGTGGAGAGGATGAGTCTGCAGGACATTATTATAATATGGCTACATCATCATTGCCTACTTTTCTCGAGAAGCCCATCTCCATTTCTCAATCTCCCATTACCCAGTGATTCCCATGGGCTGTCTAACTTTTTGAAATTGCTTCACCCTACATGGGAAGGTGAGACATGGGAAACTGGTCCATCCTTCTGCCCTCTACCTTCTATGGGCAGGGAGAGAGAAAGGTGTCTAACCTATCCTTAGATAGATGTTAGGGTGTAAGATGTTAGGGTGTACTACTTCAGATAAAATAAGAGGCAGTTCTCATATATGATTTAGTTGGTATTGGTCCTGCTTTGAGCAGGGGATTGGACTAGATGACCTCCTGAGGTCTCTTCCAACCCTAATCTATGATTCTATATGATATTCCTTGTCTTGCAAACAAGTATGCAAGAGACTGTTTTTTCTCACACATTGAAAGATTATTTGCAAGCTGTGAAATAGGAGTAGTTGATTTGATGCTGTACAGAGGTGGGCTATCCCCATGAAACCCCTTGTGGCTTTGCATGGCACTGCAGGTGCCCCTTGCCTTAGATTTCCTCCAGTTGGGATGGCAATAAGCTCACTTTAATGGATTTGGGCAAGGAGATGCCAACACATACCAATAAAATAGCATGTCCTCTGAAATATTTCAGTACAAGGGCAATTACATAAGAGTTCATAAGGTCTTCATCTCTGGAACCTGGTTCAGAGCTCCCAAACTTAAAGTCCTCAAACCAAGTCTCTACATTTGATCAGGCTACTGTCCTGAAGCCTGAGAGAAATCAACACCCACTGCAGCCCTCATGGATTTTTCTCCCCTCTCCACTGCTCAACGTCCTCTTCTTGTTTAAATAGCCTAGCCTAAAGCAGAGCAGGGTGTGACGGGTTTGATCAGAGAGACCCTCTGGGGATTTCACCTGATATGCTGAGACTACTCTGAGCCTGTTTTCTCTGCCAGTTTGGGCCTTCAGAACCCTGCCTTGTTGATCCAGATACACTAGTCAGCTGTAACACAGACCCAGGGTGTGACCCACGCCCCCAAAGCTTCTTTGGGAGATGCTAATCCACATCTGAGCTTCCCTGGGAATATTCAAACTAACATGTAAACAATGGTGTTGGCCTGCAAAAAGCTGAATCATTCATGGACATGTGACTTGCCCAGGTGGCTACAAACTCCATCTTGTTGCTGTAATTTTGCACAGAAGAACAAAGGGCTTTCCACCCACGAGAGAGAATAGAAAAGGCCCTGGAAGCCCCTCCATTTCATCGTCAGCTGGCTTAAGAGATGGCTTCTCCACCCCGAAGAGATGCCTGAAAGAAACTGGAAGAAAGGATTGTAACTAAGGAGTGTATGAGTGATTGCTGGACCCAGGCCATAAGCCACAATGCTGGTCTGAAAAGGATTGGTCCCAGACTAGGAAGGAGTCTAGTCTGTGAAAGAAGCTTATTGGAACATCTCTGAGGGTGAGATTTACCTGTATTCAGTTTCCTACTGTATTAGACTTAGACTTGCGTGTTTTGTTTTATTTTGCTTGGTAACTTACTTTGTTTTGTCTGTTATTAGTTGGAACCACTTAAATCCTACTTTTTATACTTAATAAAATCACTTTGCTTATCATTGAGCCCAGTGTTAGTGACTAATACCTGGGGGGAGTTAACAGCTGTGCATATCTCTCTATCAGTGTTATAGAAGGCGGACAATTTATGAGTTTAAGCTTTATACAGAGTAAAACTGATTCATTTGGGGTTTGGATCCCACTGGGAGCTGGGTGTCTGGGTGCTGGAGAGAAGAGCATGTCTTAAGCTGTTTTCAGTTAAGTCTGCAGCTTTTGGATGTATTAAACTGAAAATTCCTTGCAACAGGGACTTTGTATTCTTGCTATACTTGTCTGTAAACCACTATGTAAACCTTCATTTACTGAAGAGGTGGCTGCATTTCAGTTGTGTTGTACATTACAATAATTGCCTGGTAGTAACCAGTACTACTAAGGTTTACAAACCAGTATCTGTTATAACCATGATTTTTTGCTCATTTTTCTAGACAACTCTTTTTCTGTTGAACATTTCTAAGCCTGATCTGTCCCGTTTTATTTTTCTACAAAAATTTGAAAATCTCATTGACCATTACTGGGCCCAATTTTCCATTGCCTTGCACAGTGCAAAGTAGGTAGCAAACCTTACTGAATTGGAATTCTCCACTCACACCAGTGGTGATAGAGCCCATAAATCTAAGTATTGAGGTAGCCTGATTATAGAATCAGAGGGCCATATAAAATAGTCATAATAAATAATTCAAAAACTCTAATTCAATTTTAGAATAGTATCTTTAGCTTAATATGCAGCATTATTTAAGGTTCATATTCATTGTCATGGCAACCATTTTTCCCCAAAAGTTTCTTAGCTGTAGAATTTATAAGTCATTGCAGAAACACAATGCTTCAGTTAATCTATTTACTGCTCTTGTTTGACAGAGAACAAAATACCCAAAGAACCTGTAATTAATGGGAAATATTTGCTATTCATCTTGTCATCATTCCTTAAACAATGGAAAGTAAACAGAAATTTTGGCTTCAAATATGGTACTGCTTTATACAGTCTTATTATTTATTCAATTCTACAGCAATTTATTGAATGTGGTGTTTAAGAACAAATTAACTGTGCATTTCCAGTAATAAACATCACTCACTATATGTGTTTTAATGTATTTTCTTACACAAAGGATAAAAAGCAACCTTGCATTTTTAATAGGCATTGATTGTTGTTTATCTAAGCTTTAAAGTGCATTGTAAAATAATGATCTCCGCATTGGTAGATTTCTAACTTCCAGTACTATAACCACCCAATGTGTGACATAACATTCATAGCACATTTTTGAGTGTCAAAAATAATAAAAAAGTTTTTTTCTCCAACAATTTTTAAAAATATCCATTTAACAGCCCTCTATATGATCCCAGTCTTGAAAATGCTCACACATAAATACATAACTTGAAGTTAAGGGGACTTAACTGTTCTTAAAGTTTAGCATAGATCTCTTGCAGGATATGGGCTCATTGTGCACAATGGGGGGAAGGAGTTTGGGAGAACAATTCACTGAATAATTTATTTGATAACTTTGGCTTTTTTTTGCTGGTGAATGACTATGAAGTTATTATGCATAATGTATGTTTGGTGAATTCATTTAAGGAAATATTTGGGAGTGTTGTTAGTCCTCCTTCAAATACTCTGTATTTGGCCAAAGTCACATGTTGTGGCTTCTTTTTCCTGTTTGAATGACGTATTATTTAAATGCACCAGCAGTGCATGAAGAAATCATTCAAGTGATTAAACATTTCATGGAGGCAGAGCCCTCCAGGGAGACAAAAATAGCAGGAGCTAAGTAGCCCTAGATAAATGTTAGGATAGTGTGACAGACCCAGGCCAGTGGGCTGCAGGAGTCTGACAGAGGGCAAATATACTGGTCACTGTGTGAGTAGTTTTCTGTTCCCTGAGTGACCAGAGCAGGGTCTGCACTACAGTAGTCAGGAACTTGCTACAACCAGTTAAGGCAGACAGGCTGATTAGAACATCTGCAGCCAATCAAGGCAGGCTAATCAGGGCACCTGGGTTTTAAAAGGAGCTCTCTCCAGTGAGATGGGGAGGAGCTGAGACTGAGAGGAAGTGCTGCTGGAGGATTGAGGAGGACAAGCATTATCAGACACCAGGAGGAAGGTCCTGTGGTGAGGATAAAGAAGGTGTTTGAAGGAGGCCTTGGGGAAATAGCCCAGGGATTTGTAGCTGTCACACAGCTGTTACAAGAGGCACTATAGACAGCTGTAAATCCATAGGGCCCTGGGCTGGAACCCGGAGTAGAGGGTGGGCCTGGGTTCCCCCCAAACCTCCCAGCTCCTGATCAGACACAGGAGGAGTTGATCCAAACTGTGGAGGAGATCACTGAGGTGAGCAAATCTGCCAATAAGCGCAGGACCAACCAAGGTAGAGGAGGAACTTTGTCACAATAGTTAAAATCTTATTGTTCTGTTTTGTACTAGAAAGATCATATCTACATGGAACTATTGCTTCCACTTATAAATTTTAAAAATAGCTAGGTCACTTCCAGACGCAGAAAGAGAATAAACAAGCCAGATTTATGAAGTGGCCTAGCACAGTGGTTCTCAACCAGGGGTACGTGTACCCCTGGGGGTACACAGAGGTCCTCCAGGGGGTACATCAACTCATCTAGATATTTGCCTAGTTTTACAACAGGCTACCTAAAAAGCACAAGCAAAGTCAGTATAAACTAAAACTTCACACAGAAAATGACTTCTTTATACTGCTCTATGTACTATACACTGACATGTAAGTACAATATTTATATTCCAATTGATTTATAATATTATGGTAAAATGAGAAAGTAAGCAATGTTTCAGTAATAGTGTGCTGTGACCCTTCTGTATTTTATATGTGATTTTTGGTAAGCACGTAGTTTTTAAGTGTGGTGAAACTTGGGCGTACGCAAGACAAATCAGACTCCTGAAAGGGGTGCAGTAGTCTAGAAAGGTTGAGAGCCACTGGTCTAGTACACTTTATGTTCGGTTTTCTCATGTCACATCCACTATTTGAATATTTACTTAAGATGGTTAGGGAGCAGGTCTGGTGCAGATATGCTCATTCACACATGAGCACAATGATTTCATATTTGCAGAAATAGAAGTCCTCTGCAAAAAAAAAAAAGGTACATCAATGGGTGGATTGAATGGCAAGTCAAATGTAATGAACATGTTTGCAAATAGTTTTTCATGTTCAATTCTTGAGACTGCACAAGGCACACTATCTATTTTATTTCCTTTTCTTTTTTAATAAGTAGAGTGTTTCAGTGAGCACATAAGGCGTAATCCAAAGCCCACCGAAGTCAACAGAAAGATTACTGTTGCCTTCAGGTGATATTTAGTTCAGGCACATGGACCTCAGTGGAATTAAATATTTTACAAGAGTCTAAGATGCCATCTGAAGGTCTATTATTAATTTCCTTATTTGCTGAATCCAACAAGCAACAAAAATCTCTGAGTTCAGACCTGCAGATTGCAGTCTGTAATGTTTATGCATGTGAAGATCAGCTGCATCTTTGAAGAATTACTTTTGTTCAGCCTCAAAACAGGAAAAATATGTTCTGAGTCTCAATCTAGGCAAGATAACAGAAGGAACATCACTATGATGTTCTAGCAAAAATAGGGTGACCAGACAGCAAATGTGAAAAATCAGGATGAGGGTGGGGGATAATAAGAGCCTATATAAGAAAAAGACTCCAAAATTGGGATTGTCCCTATAAAATTGGGACATCTGGTCACCTAAGCAAAAAGAAAGTAAAACACAGAAAGAAACAGGAGAGTCAGTAATTTAAATATACATTAAAAATATGTACTTATCACTGAAAACCACATACATATCCTGATTTGAAATGAACCAAATGGGTTCATAGAGCAGTCAGTTCTAAACATCATGATCAGGATCCTACACTGATGTGAATTGGCATTGACTTCAATGGAGCTACTTTGAACATGGGTCTTAAAAGATAAGTTGTTCTCTCCTACCTGCTGGTCTGTGTATCCTTCTGTTGTTTCTTGTCTTATACTTAGATTGTAAACTCTCTGGGGCATCTTTTTGTTGTGTGTTTGTACAGAACCTAGCACAATGGGATCCTGGTCCATGACTAGGGCTAAAGGCACTACCATAAATAAACTGATTTTCATGTATTTTACATTAAATCATTTGTTTGCAGATTCTAAAATTACATGTCTGGTTTTACTGATTGAAGATATCCAGCACATTTTAAATAATGCTTAGTGTAAAAAAGAAGGCATTATATTTTTTTAAATTCCATCAGAAGTTTACTAAAAGCAAGCTAAAAAAGCACACAGGTGTCACCAGAGTGAAAGACAGTTTATTCTACTGGGTAATGCAGCTGTTCACCTTTTCACAAGAGAAATTTCACAGCAATGTGACACAGGGTACTGCCAAATCCCCTCAGGCACTTGTTGGGTGTATGGATTCTATCCTGTAAACTTCAAAACACAGAATAGTGTCATCTTACATATGCTTGTACTACATGGGACTTCATTGCACACTTCTTGATCTATAGATCTGCTCTTTTTTTTCCATTCCAACTACTTTTTTTGCCAATACTATTGCATTCTTCTTTACTCTGAACCTTATTTCCCCTGAAGTTAAAATACACTTCCTCAATTCTCCATAAATATTTCATACACTTTCCTTGGTGGTAGGAAGAAAACAACCTTTTGCATTGAGATATTCAAAATACAATTCCTATTTGTTAGGATTTCCAAAGTAACCTGTCCACCCAACCTAAACGATTGGGTGCACTGTGTATGTATCTTAAAGAGAGAAGGTCAGTGAGGTACTATCCTTTATTGGATCAGCTTGTATTGGTGCCTGAGAAGAGATGTTGATCCAATAAAAAATATTACCTCACCTATCTTGTCTCTCTAATACCCTGGGAAAAGCATGGCTACAGCTACATCACATACAATGTATGTGTCTTGGTTATTGTGTTTGCCTCTTCTATAAGCCTAATAAAGAAGCTAAAGGTGAAATTCTGGACCCATGGAAATAATGGCAAAACTCCCAGTGACTTAAATGGGGCCAGCATTTCACCTTAAGTAGTTCTGTGACAAACACTCACGTGCCTAAAATCATTCCTATTTTGAATGCATTACTAATATAGTACACATCTCTCTTCCCTTCATGCTGCAAAAAGGGGATCATATCCACAACAATAATGTAAGTATTGTTAGTAGATGAGTCCAAACCACCAGGGTTTCTGCCCTTTTTTTTTGTTGGAACTCCATTCCAGTGGATTAGTGACTGGGTACTCTCTCCACCACATGCTCCTTTTATATCACATCCTGCCAGTAGCTGTAACCTCTCTTTTTTTCCCTTCTGCTTTTCATTGTCTGTTCCTTTTTAATCATCTCTACTCTTGCTTTGTCTGGTTGGCTGGGGGGGGGGGGGGGGCTTGGACCAATGTCTTCTTTTGCTCTAAGGGGAGGTTTGCCTTCCATCCTGATGCGTGTGTGAACGCACTCTCTCTCACTCACTCCCCTTCGCTTTGTGAAGGTCTCACACAAGAAGATACTAAAGAAGCTCAGTAGTCATGGGGTGAAAGGCAAAGCATCGTCATGGATCACAAACTGTCTAAGAGACAGAAAGCAAAGAGTAGGATTAAATGGTCTGTTTTCTAAACAGTAGGATGATCTAGGTATTGTATTTAATGCACTTATGAATCTAAAAGGTGGAGTGAGGAGTGAAGTAGCAAAACTTGCTGATAGGTTTGTGCTATGTAGGTTAATTAGGATCTGAGAGGAATATGAGAAAATTCAGAAAAAGCTAAACAAGCTAGGTGAATGACAAATGAAAGTCAGTGTTAAATACAAAGTGATCCACAGTAGGAGGAAAAACTTAAATTTCTCTTACACATTACAGGAGGCTAAGTTAACTGTATCCACTCAAGAAAGGGACCATTTAGCTCTCTTAAAACCTCTGCTCAGTGCTCAACTGTGGCCAAAAAGTTAAGCTGTTAGGATGTTCTGTTCTATGTATGTTCATATACCATGCTCATCATATAGGACACGTAAGAAAAGGAATGGTGAAGAACACAGAATATTATAATGCCTTTATAAGTCAATGATACAGACTCCTCTGGAATACTGTGTGTCATATTGGTCACCTTGGCTCAAAAATGATATTGTTGAACTAGCTGGGCTTCAGAGAAAGGCAGCAACAACAATAATGAAGAGCATGGAAAAACTCCCATGAAGAGGGATTGGAAAGACTGGAATCCTTTACCTTGAAAGAAGATGAATAAGCAGGGACATGACAAAAGCATATGAAATAATGAATGGTTTAGAGAAAGTGGATTGGGACTTCAGATTTTTCTCTCTCAATACAAGAAAAAGGGGGAATTCAATTAAAGTGGCAAATTCAAAACTGATAGAAGGAAATATACTACTTTCACAGTACAGCTAATTAGACTGTCTATTCATTGTCACAGGAAGTCATTGTGAATGAGAACTTAAGATTGGATTGGACACTTAGATGGATATCATCATCTAGAGTTACAAACAATTTTATGACAAACTTTGTGGAAGGACTATTAAACCTCATGCATCAGGCTAATCTCTAACTATTAGAGATCAGGATGAGATATAGTGTGGAGAGAAATTACCCCATATCTGCCTACTGTGAGGTTCTTCCTCCTTCCTCCGAAGCAGCTGTTCCTGACTACTGTTGCAGACAGGATACCGAACTAAACAGACAGGTCTGATCGTAGTATGGTAATTCCTATGCTTCTAGATATTTTCTTTCCACTTGCCAAAACCTGAAAACTCATCCTGAGATCTGAAAGACAAGCTGCGTATTTCAGGTTCAGTGCAACCATCACTAGACACATTCTGTGGGCCAAATTTTTCTTAGTTACACCAGTGCCCTGTGCAACCCCATGGCCTTCAAATGATTACAGAATTTGGGTCAACTATTATAGCTTAGTTAAGAATACTTTTGACAGACCAGGATGCCAATCATGCAAAACCTTAAGCACATGCTTAATTTTAGTTACTGTGAGTAGTCCCATTGATGTGTGTAGGTCTTTGAAGGATGAGGGCCCAGAATGACTTATGTTTCCATAGATGGAATGACTCTTCAGTGCTAATAGTGTAAGAATAAACATTGATTTAGTTAACAGACAACACTTTGGTTACTTAACAGGGACCGGAGCTGTTGGTTAAGAAATGCCACTCATATTCACACCCTCATTCTTGAAGATTTTCTTTATTTTTTTTTTAATTTGGTCAGTCAGGTTTTTACTTTCAGGGCAATGTGGTATTTCTATCCTCATTTCCCTCTTGGTCCTACTCTCTGCCCATCACTTTCTTCTTTCCATCCATTTCCCTCCTTCCCTAGTCCTCTTGAGATGGAGCTAGAAGATTGAAAACTCTTTTTTTTATACATTTAATAAATGTCACCTTTCCCCTCAGGATTTAGCAATCTCAAAAAGTAAATGGTAGAGGAACACTTTCCATACTTTATGCTCTATTTTTACAGTTTAGTTCTTAAAAGACTAAATTATGTGATGGGGGGGGGTCTGTCATTCAGTCATTTCTCTTTAGCTGGTGACAGTTTAAATGTCAGTTCTCCAGGTTTGTTTTGCAGGGGGTTTTGTTTAATGCATTTGCTTATCACCTTAGTAACTGAATGGAGGAAAACAAACAACTGAATTTTAACTTGATCTGCAGTTTATTTGTTCTGAAATATAATTCTAGCATCATTGTGTGGATGGCTGAAACCTGAACGCTTTGTTCAAGGAGGGGAGCTGTGGGGTAAAGACTAGCTCAAGGGGTTGGTGACCCCGAATCCTGAAGTTGGCTCTAGGCCTGGAAACCTGCTTTTGAAACAAAACTAACTTTCTGCTAGTATTTCTTGTATAAAGTCTTCTCCCCCACTACCCTCACTCTTGTAGCTTACGTGGGCCATAGATCTCTTTACTTGCAATACAGTAGAATCCAGAAGCACCAATCCAGATCAGGACCTTTTTTATGCTAGGTGTTGTACACACAGATCCTTCCCAAAGAGCTTAAAGTACAAAGAAACAGGACTGAGGACAGGAGAGAGGCACAGAGGTGACTTGATTTGTCTAAGGTCACCCAAAGGGTCAGTGACAGACCCAGGAATGGAACCCAGGAATGGAACCCAGATCCTCTAAGGGTAAGGCTTGCACTGCAATTAGACATCTGTAGCTGCCCCATGACAACTGACTTGGCTGATGAAGCTTGGCTGTGGTGCTGTTTCATTGCAGTGTAGAATTCCAGGCTTGGGTGCAGCCCAAGCTCTGGGACTCTCCCACCTGACACGTCAAGCTCAGAAGGCTGCACTATAATGAAACAACCCTGCACCCAGAGACTGGTGAGCGTCTTGATTCTCCTCTTGACTCGTGTTCTGGGATTCTCCAGTGTGCCATTCTTTCCCTCACAAGCTTCAAGCTGGTCCTCAGTCTCACCTTCACAACATGAGTGCCTGCTAGCTGTAGGCCTTGTCTGGAGCTACAGACACATACAGCCTATCACTCTCCACCCTCCACTCTCCTCCCATGAAATAATCAGCACTTTCTCTGTCTCAGGATGAGGCGTTACAGGGGCCATGCTATACCTTAATAAGTAGCCCTCACAATGTGGGGGGTGTTGATGTTAATAGAGAAAAAATGGATTTGGCAGCATCCCTTCTCGCACCCTAAAAACAAGCTGTCATGATAATGGAGGCAGTCAGTTTTGGTATGTCATAAGCAAAAGAGTGTACGAAGTGTGTGTTCATTTCAAAAGCACCTACAATATTTTGTACCTGTTCTGGATTTTGGATTGTAAGGGTAGCTGTAAAAATTCAGATCCAAACAATTCAGTCGGCCACCCACAAGTTCTCCCTTACTTTCTTCCAGCAAAAAAACAAACAAAAAGAAAACAAATGATGTGAACTTTAAAGATGGTATGGGCCTATCACCCCATGTAAAACAATATGCCATTCATGACAAACACCTAAAAGATCTTTGTCAAGCATTCTTAAAACTACAATATCCAGCCATTGAAGTGAAGAAACAGATTAACAGAGCTAGAAGAGTACCCAGAAGTCACCTCCTACAGGACAGGCCCAACAAAGAAAGTAACAGAATGCCACTAGCCATCACTTTCAGCCCCCAACTAAAACCTCTCCAGCACATCATCAAGGATCTATAACCTATCCTGAAGGATGATCCCTCATTCTCACAGACCTTTGGAGACAGGCCAGTCCTAACTTACAGATAGCCCCCCAACCTGAAGCAAATACTCACCAGCAACTACACACCACACAACAAAAACACTAACCCAGGAACCTATCCTTGCAACAAAGCCCATTGCCAACTCTGTCCACATATCTATTCAAGGGACACCATCATAGGATCTAATCATATCAGCTTCACCATCAGAGGCTCGTTCACCTGCACATCTACCAATGTGATATAGGAGGTGAAAGCTGGTATCAGCTCTTTCATTCTTCCAATAGAAGTCCTTCTCAAAAGATAGGTTTCAGAGTAGCAGCCATGTTAGTCTGTATCCGCAAAAAGAACAGGAGTACTTGTGGCACCTTAGAGACTAACAAATTTATTTGAGCATAAGCTTTCGTGGGCTACAGTCCACTTCATCAGATGCATAGAATGGAACATATAGTAAGATATATATACATACATGAAAGGGTGGAAATTTCCATACCAACTCTAAGAGGCTAATTAATTAAGATGAGCTCTTATCAGCAGGAGATATGAGAGTTACATAGCGCCAGGGTGGAATTGCAACACCAGGAGGGAAATATTGCAGACACACACGACCTTGGAGCAATGTTGAAGGAGTGAAAGGAGATAGGGCCTGGAGGTGGGCAAAGAGAGTTGGGGAGGTAAATGGGAGAAGAAGGAGGGGGAAATGATGGAGAATTAGATGATATGGAGGAAACATAGGGGCTGACTGACTCAGAAAAGAGAGAAATTAGATTTACAAGAGGTGGAAAAGGAAGGAAAATTAAACTGAAGAAAACCTGTGACACCGAAAGAGTGAAGGCCAGATATATTCAGCTTTAGGAGAGACTATAGAGCAGGGATCAGTAACCTTTGGCACATGGCCCACCAGGGTAATCCCCTTGGTGGGGCGAGCTGGTTTGTTTACCTGCTGCATCTGCAGGTTCTGCCAATCGCAGCTCCCACTGACCACAGTTCGCTGCTCTAGGCCAATGGGGGCTGCAGGAACCAGCAGCCAACATATCCTTTGGCCTGCGCCACTTCCCGCAGCCCCTATTTGCCTGGAGCAGTGAACTCTGGCCACTGAGAGCCACAATCAGCCACCATCCTGGAAGGGCGCTCTGACCCACCCTGTGAGGTCAAACC
Source organism: Chelonoidis abingdonii (assembly GCF_003597395.2). NCBI lineage: Eukaryota > Metazoa > Chordata > Testudines > Testudinidae > Chelonoidis > Chelonoidis abingdonii. The sequence goes on from NC_133771.1 coordinate 112,003,686, forward strand.
TCCCCGTCTCAATTGTTGATTATTTTAAAGTTCCTGTTTAAGAGCTGTTGTGGGTGTGGGAAGAAAATATAGTAAAACAATTATTTTCCTATATCAGCACAAGGAAAGAGAATACCAAAGAACATTAGATATAAGACAGTTTTAACCATAAAATAGATCACATTTAAACCATGAAATAAAATGTCATATTTAAGTATTTAAATGGTTTAGACTGAAGTGTGGGTTGGTTGGAGTGTTCATATATCAGAGATACACTACCACATATGGGAGCCAGGTTACTGAATGACCCTTTCTAGACTTCTGGTGTGATTTGCAAATGCCAGTCTACTGATATCTCTTAAAATACCATACCTGTCTTATTAAATCCCCTTCATCCCTGGGAGAAACTACCTGTAAACATCTGCAAAACTAACTCACTGTCCTTCTTCAAATCCTCATCAAAGCTCTACTGTGCCATAAGGTATACAAAAAAATCGACAACAGTTAGGCTGCTGGCATGCTGAAATCACAGCCGATCATGCTGACCGTTAGTGTCTCATTGATTGATTGTTTCCTTGTACTCCCCAATCTGTCTGTATTCATCTGTTGTCTCTTGTCTTATATTCAGATTGGAAGCTCTTTGTGTAAGGGACTGTCTTTACAGTGCCTAACACAATTGGGTCCTGGCCCTTGACTACAATAATAATTATAACAACAAGGAATCTGCAGTCCTACTAAGCTCTTCAAGAAGACCCCATTACCATATTCATAACAGAAAGATCTGAGTAGTGCTAGCTCATAGTGGAGTGCTGCTTCCTGGGCAAAAGGCTGGACAGAAAACACAAAAGGGACAGCAGCCACCTCAGGCTGATGAGGGCGATCGCAGAAGCGGCAAAATGAAAAAAAAGAATGATAGAGAGCTGATGTGGATAGACTACTGAGAAGCATATGACCATGTCCTGCACTTGTAGATCATTGAGACACTGAAAATGTTCAAGGTTCATGCAAAAATCATTTCCTTTCTGCAGCAATCACCGATTAACTGGAACGCTTGATCCAACCTGGAAGGGACTTTCATTGATGAGGTCCAAACCAAAAGAGGAATCTTTCACGAGGATTCTTCTATCATCAGTCCTGTTCACTGTAGAAATTCTGTAATTGACATGAGTGCTTTCTGATGTAAATTATAGTTGTTGTTCTTTGCTGATATAATCAGTTGTTATACATGGATGATCTGAAACAGTATGTCTGGTAACAAAAAGAAGATAGTCATTGACATATGAAGATATAAACCTATGTGTTGGCTTGATGAAATGTGCATTGACATCTGTAAAGAGGGCCACACTGGTACAATCAGATGGCATACAAAGTTAATGAAGGTACAATCCAAGATCTCTCTCAGCATGTCTTCTGCTATTGTCTTGGAATTAAAGAACTGTCAGAGTTACAACATAAGGAAGTCAAAGAGCAAGAAAGAGTGTTACAGATAAATGAGAAGTGTACTGTAAGGACAAAACTCAACTTGAAGAATTTAATCTGAGCCATTAATACATGGGTAATACCAGTAGTACAATACACTGCTGGAGTAATCAAGAGGAGAATAAAAAATCTGACATCCAGATGAGAGCATCTGGATGTGGGTCCAATGATGTGATGGAGGGAAAAGCTCTCCTATCTGTGGAGGAAGCAACTGACAAGGAAAGATATAACTTCAAAATATATGAGGACCCAGCCAGAGAAAAAGATCATCTGGTTGTCATCACTCACAATGGCTGAGGGAGCATCCCAGCCCAAGGAAACATTAAAGAAAGGAGAAAGCAAATTGCCACAGAGACACTCAAAAGATTTACATAGAAATCAATATACAGATAGTGGTGGAGAGAGATCAAAGCCATTAGTGATAGAATATTAACTTTCATGCCTTGTAGGAGGATACCTCGAGAGAGACAGAGAGCCTCATTATGGAAAACAAGAACAAAGACAATCACACAGATCATTTGAGCATGTGAAGCAATTCCTAAGGACATGAATATGAGCATCTCAAGAACATGTTAAGAGTGCAGGACATGATGATTAGTGGCCTCCAGAAAACAGCACTCCCAGGCTCTGTGAGAATTTTAAGGAAAGTCAAAAGAGAACCAGTGCTTGTGAGCACCTAAAATGCAGGAATTTTAAAGAGGGCTTAACCAAACTCCTAGTTACCCAAATCTCATGGCCAGGATTGACTCATGATAAATTTTAAACCGTACCTTTCCTCCTTTTTATGCTTAAAAATCTTGTATGTTGTGAAGGCTATTTGCTTAAAAAAGAAAAAAAATCCCCTAATGTAATAATGAGGGATGATGGCAATAAAGATGACAATAACCATAGCATCCCAAAGAAGGACCTATAACTTAGGGCCAGAATAAAGTTTGGAATTAGAGGCACCAGTTCCTGGAGTCATGGAACGAGATTAGAATCTCATCCTTCATTTAAAAATTGTACATTTCTAGTGCCATGGTTGAGGAGGAGAACTTGAAAACATGATTCAAGCTCGTTTGGTCTCCTCTTGTAAAATAGTCCTCCATTCCCATGATCATCTCAATAGCCCTCTTCTGCACCTGTTCCAGTTTTGAGTTTATCCAACTCCTAAAGTAACACATATATAAACAAAAAGAACATCTGAAATATTGAATACTATTCTTATTTCAAGTACGTGAAAATGTTTACTCGTAAAATAGCAGCTTTTTCTACTACTTGTAATAAGAACCTATAAAAATCTAATAAACCTACTGTATGATTCTTTCTCTACATAGTCTAAAACACAATGGAATGTTAATAGTCTATACAGCAAAGCACATTATAAAAAGGAAAGCAACTTCCTTATTGATCTGTACATCTGTGTGTATATTGTACAGAGTGACTGCAGGTATTTGAATATGGAAATATTTAGCAAGGTCCATTTGGGAGCTTCATTGTTGGAAATGCTCAAAAGTAGACTAGTAATATAAATAGCTCTCTCATTTAAGAAGCACTCGTGAATAACAACTGAAGAACTGGGCTCTTAAACTAATTAGGCTAGATAAGACATTGGAAAAAAATCTACTTCTACTGCAGGGGAGTAGGAATTATTTAGTCTTTCCCCACTCTAATATCTGTGGTTATGTGATGCTATAAAAACCAGCAGCATTTCTGGCTGCCTTGAAAGCTTTGCTTAATTATTGTGACTAATCTCTCCTTCCAGTTAGTAAGAGATTGGATGTCTCTCTTTCGTGAAGTACATTAGCGTACACAGACTTAGTATCTTTCCATATCTATCAGAGTACATTATTTTACAGCAGCTGACATCCGTGGGGATTAAGCTTTAGGGATATCTCTCATTTCAAAAATGCAAATGATAAATTATATCATGTCAGTAACTAATATTGATTATTTTAATTCACTCCTATTTAGCAGAGATCCAGTTCAGAACACAGTAGATTAGATAATAGAGCAATTTGAATACAGTACAAATTTGAAAGATTTTTTTTACCTTGTGTTATGACATTTTTCATTAAGCATGCATAAAGCAATTATAGTAAAGCTGGGAGTTAACAAAGGGGCTCAACAGAGTTAGGTGCCCAATTCCATTGTATTTCAGTGGAAACTGAGTACCTACCACCCACAGAATCCTTTGAAAAATCCTGCCTTCATATCACATCTGCTACCCTCCCTCTCCACATCTTAAAAAGGTGAAAATAGAAGACCTGAAAGAACACTTTGAAAGAAGGTGAGCAGTAGGGGTAGGAGAGGTGCATCTTCTCTGACTGATATAGTCTTTCCATGGCACTCCAAACCCTTGCCATTCTTTATATTGTGAGCTGTTTGCATTTTAAACAGCATTTTGTATGAAGATGAGGTTTGCATCGCTTTGTTGGATAGTCTCCTGCAAAGTCTGAAAGTGACACCTCATTTAGAAGTCCTGCAGAATTTAAGACTTGATAACTTTTCTACAGACTCTGTAGCCAACCTGTACAAATATATAGTAGGGTTATAATTTAAAAACAACTGAGAATGAATATTTATTAGGTGTAGTATAGTCATCCTTAAAAACTCAACATTCATGCCTGGTTACCATGCAGATGTATCTATCTAAGATTCTTTTATGGCCCTGGTTACTGTAGCACCAGAGTGCCTCAAACATTTGTTAGTCTCTAAGGTACCACAAGTACTCCTGTTCCTTTCACAATTTTTAATATATTTCTCCTCACAACTCTTGTGAGGTAGGCAAGTGCTTCGTTGCTGATTTTTCAGATGAGGAACTGAGGCACAGAGAAACTAAGGGCTTGTCTACATGAAAAATTAGAACTGCAACAAACAGGAGTGTGAATCTACCCCACTCTAGCCTGCCAAAGTCTGTCTGTGTGCACCCTGCTGAGGTATGTAACCGGGTCCTTTCCTCGGCCCGCCCTTGCTGAAGCTCTGTGCTGTTCCAATAAAGCACTATAAGCCTCTTCTTGACGCAGCACCCATGGCTTTTATTCACACAAAGTTCCCACCACCAGTGCTACTATTTACAGAGCTTTACAGGTCTTACTGTCTCCTCTTCTACAGGGAGTCTACCCTAGCCTGGAGACCACCCTTTTTCTGGCCATCTCCCTGTTCTCTGGCTGTCAGCCAGCTTTTATGGCCCTTCAACTTGCAGTCCCACAAGTGCAGCCAGTTCCAGAGGCCAGGCACCAGACTTCTCCCCAGCCCCAATCTATTTCCCCCGATTGGGGCTGGCTGAGCAGGGGCTAATTAAGTGCCCTTGAAGCAGCACCCTGCTACAAGGTATATTAACAGTTTGTTAGAGTGATTTAACTAATCCTCCTTAAAACAGGACCAGCTCAAAGACCATTAACAAACTGTTAACGTGCCTTAGAAGGGTGCACATAGTAGTTAGACCATGGCAAGCTAGTGGGGAGTTGACTGACACCCCAGCAGTCCACAATCTAATTGTTCGCATAGACAAGCCCTAATGGCCAGATATTTTTTTTACAGTATTTAGGTGTCTAGAGATGCAGATAGGTGCCTGGTAGGATTTTTGAAAAGTACCATCAGTTGAAGATTAACATGGCCAAAACTGAACTCCTAATCTTTCCTCCAAGAGACTCCACATTTCACCCATTCTCTGACATCTCTGACCCAATGCTGACATCACTACTTAAGCCATATCACAGTCAGTTATGTGGAGGAGGAGTTCTTTTCTCCTTTTAGACACAAATATCCAAGCCAAATCAAAATCCTGTTGCTTCTTCCTCCAAAATATTTCCAGGATCCATTCATTTCTTTCTATCTCTATAGTCACAGTATTCTGTACTGTGGATGCTGATACAGATAAACATGAAATACCTTTATGAAAAAGAGACAAGTGCAGGAAAGTATTAGCAGATGCTGCCGGTTTACAAATTCATTTTACCTTTGCAACTGGTCTTAGTCTTCCAACAGTTTGTTTTTGTTTTGCTTTTTTCTATGAAGAGGAGAGAAGAAAGAACATTGGACAATTGGAGCCAGGTTCTCAGGCCCTCTAAGGCTGTTTGTGACCCAATAGTGACGCAAATCAGCTTTAAACCCAGGATTCCCCAGGCCTCAAGTATTCCTCAGATAGTATGGGCTATTTAATATATGGACTATTCCAGGAAATGGACATGGTCAAGATTAGGGGTCTGCAAACCATGCTAAACACAGCATAGCATGACTCAAAATCTGGTCTTCGATGTTTTAGAATAATTCTAAGCTAGATGGTGTATTCCTTTGGGCTAAATGTCTTTTTAGAGTGATAACCATGGTCATGCATGTGGACATGAATGCACTGCTCATGCAAAACACTTGAGTGTGTATGTGCTGGCAGTTTCTTGGCTTGCCGTAGCTCACTCCAAATACATCAAGGAATTGTATTTCTTATGATGAAGTGGGTTAGATTCTATATATCAGATAAAGATCTTTGGTGGCTTTCACCACTGCAGACGCACATGATCATTGAAATGGAGCACATAAACAGTTCCCTCCCATCTCATTTCACTGTTAATTCACTATTGGGAATGTAGAAATAGATTCCTCTTTAGTCTTCTTTTCTTCATTTTAATTATCTAATACATATTCTGCAGAATAATGATGTAATACTGGGCTATCAGGACTGCTGCTATGAATATGTTCAAGAATAATTATTTTATATCCACTACCTTTTTTCCACTTAACAGTCAGCTGTTCCTCTTGCTTCCATCACCCAGTCATACAATGCTACCTCCTCACTTTCGACAGAATCACCAGTGAAAGTTGCTAGCTCTTCATTCTTTCCACTGTTGTAGTATCGGTTACTTAGCAATTCTAGCCAGCCAGGCAGGCAGGGAAACTGGCCATGTGCCAGTTGTGTAAGAAGGAATGACACTTTTAAGTTAGTGTGCTGTTACACTGGTTCACAATGTTGTGAGGCCTGATGGGCATACTGTAAATGTGGAGACACATGATACCACCTTTACCAAGAACCTGATGTTTCCTTTAGTACAATCTTCTCATGTGGTAAGGGACTGGAGCTGGTATTCAGCATCATAGAAATAAATGGTACACTGCTAAAGTGCATGGTGGATATAAGTGCTGAAGTTAATGTTCTCCCCTCTGGTTCATAATCTGGACAATTGCCCAACTGCAGTGTTATAAAAGCTGGTAATTTGTATGCTTTGCAGACAGGGCTGGCTCTTGCCATTTCGCCGCCCCAAGCACGGCGGCACGCCGCGGGGGGCGCTCTGCCGCTCGCCAGTCCCGCGGCTCCTGTGGACCTTCCGCAGGCGTACCTGTGGAGGGTCTGCTGGTCTCGCAGCTCTGGTGGATCTCCCGCAGGCATGCCTGTGGATGCTCCATCGGAGCCGCGGGACCAGCGGACCCTCCACAGGAGTGCCTGCGGGAGGTCCACCGGAGCCACCTGCTGCTTCCTCGGCAACCGGCAGAGTGCCCCCTGTGGCATGCCACCCCAAGCACGCACTTTGCGCGCTGGGGCCTGGAGCCAGCCCTGTTTGCAGACATTGGGTGAAGTAGGTGAATGCTCTTTAGTCTACAATGGCACAGCTTTGGCTGAAAAGCTTTATACTGTAAAGGCGCTGCTACAAATACAGTTACATTATTGTCCTATGATCTGTGCTTATAGCTTGGTATTATGCATGAACTTTTTACTAAAAATATGGCAACTGTCCAAGGTGATGTGTTGTACAAGTGGATTTGATAGACCCAGGCCTTAAAAGAACTTTGTCTACATTCTACAAAATTCATTCCAAGCTCGTGGTGAAGCTCAGAATATCTTATACAGAGAAGCCCAGGTGCTTGTTCCATCCTCATCACAATAATGTTAAGCTGTGATGCACCCTGGCATAGCAACACCAAAACACAAGGAAATCGAAGCAAGACATGCAGGTAAGTAGTCAATCAAAATAAGTAATAACCACGAACTAGTTAAATCAGCAACAATCTGAACAAGACAGTATAAATAGTAGGTATATAGCAGCAGGCCCTGAATAACTGAAAATGCCTAAAGCTATGTACACACACACAGAGCGGAACAGGAACAGGAGCAGAGTTCAGGGAGCAGGAAACAAACAGGAATAGGGAGCAAGAAGCAGGAAGGCAACATGCACACCAGTCATCAGAACACCTAGGAACAATGAATGCAGACCATACTTAAAAAGTAGTGAACCGTATCCTGGAAAGCACCAAGTCTGAAAAAGATTTAGGGATCACAGTGGACAAGCAACTCCAACATGAGTTCCCAGTACACTGCTGTGGCAAAAAGGGCTAATCTGATTCTTAGATGTATAAAACAGGGGAGTGGTGAGTAGGAGGAGTAGGGATGGGATTTTTATCTCTGTATACAGCACTGGTGAAACTGATACTGCATTATTGCATCCAATTCTGGTGTCCACATCTTACAAAGGATATAGAGAAAGTAAAGATTGCAGAACGGAGTCACAAAAATGAGTTGAGGGTTGGAGAAAATGCCTTAAAGTGAGAGATTTAAAGAGATCAATGTGTTTAGATTATCAAAAAGACTGAGAGGTGACTTGCTAAGTGCCTAGGTACCTTTACGGGTACTAAAAAATGAAACAGCATTTTATATCGAAATAACACTTGTGACAAAGTTCCTCCTCTACCATGGTGGGTCCTGCGCTTATTGGCGGATTTGTTCACCTCAGTGATCTTCCCCTCTTGTGGAACCCACAGTCTGGGTCAGCTCCTCCTGTGTCTGATCAGGAGTTGGGAGGTTTGGGGGAACCCGGCCCCGCCCTCTACTCCGGGTTCCAGCCCAGGGCCCTGTGGATCGCAGCTGTCTATAGTGCCTCCTGTAACAGCTGCATGACAGCTACAACTCCCTGGGCTACTTCCCCATGGCCTCCTCCAAACACCTTCTTTATCCTCACCACAGGACCTTCCTCCTGGTGTCTGATAATGCTTGTCCTCCTCAATCCTCCAGCAGTACACTCTCTCACTCTCAGCTCCTTGCCTTCTTGCTCCCAGCTCCTCACACACGCTCCTTCTCCTCTGGCTCCTCCCTGCCTGACTGGAGTGAGCTCCTTTTTAAACCCAGGTGCCCTGATTAGCCTGCCTTGATTGGCTGCAGGTGTTCTAATTAAAGTAGCTATCTCTCTACTGCCTTCTAGAAAGATCTTAATTGGCTCCAGGTGCCTTGATTAACCTGGAGCAACTGCCATTTGGTTACCAGGGTACTAGGGATTTGTTTAGCCTGGGGCTAACATACCTGTTTCTCAGTACTTTACTGTAGCCATCTGGCCTTGCCCCATCACATATCCCCCCCTCTGCTCAACACCATAGGGTTGGGCAACTTGGGACGCCAGGCAGTGTGCTCGTGAAAGACCATCAGCGTTGCCGTGGTGGCATCCAGCCCTGGTGCCGTATGCGGAACTGGAATGGTTGGAGGGACAAGAACCACCTGGTGACCCTTGCATTCTTTTCCTTATTTCTCTGCCGGGTGTTCTTCTTCTCCAATCATTTGCGAACAGAACCGCCCCCAACCCCACCTCGGAAGCATCTGTTTGCAAAATAAATTCCTTGGTAAAGTCCGGGCTATGAGGATGGGTCATTACAGAGAGCTGTCCGAAGGTCTATGAATGCCCTCTCTGCTGCGTCGGTCCACTTCACCATGTCTGGACCTCGGGCCTTCACCAGTTCCGTTAGAGGACTTGCCCTACTGGCGAAGTGGGGAATAAAACATCGGTAGTAGCCTACCACACCCAGAACGCACGGACCTGCTTCTTTTCGGGTCGGCCGGGGCCAGTTTTGAATCGCCTCTAGCTTATTAGTTTGGGGCTTCACTATACCCCTTCCTACAATATATCCCAGGTACTTAGCCTCTGCTAGTCCTATGGCGCATTTAGCGGGATTAGCGGTGAGGCCAGCCCGCCTTAAGGTGCGTAGTACGGCCTCAACTTTCTCCAAGTGGGTTCCCCAGTCTGGAGTATGGATGATGACATCATCTAGGTATGCGGCTGCATAACTAGTATGGGGGCGCAGCAGCTTTATCCATGAGGCGCTTGGAATGTAGCTGGGGCCCATGTAGCCAAAAGGGAGGACTGTGTACTGGAATAGCCCGTCCGGGGTGGAGAACGCTGTCTTTTCTTTAGCTTCTTTGGTCAGGGGAATCTGCCAATACCCTTTTGTCAGATCCAGCGTAGTCAAGAATCGGGCACTACCACCCAGTCGGTCAACCAGTTTGTCGATGGTGGTATGGGGGTACGCATCGAATTGGGATACTTCATTCAGTCGGCGAAAATCATTACAGAATCTCATGGTACCATCAGGTTTAGGCACTAGAACTATTGGACTGCACCACTGACTGTAGGATTTCTTCAATAAACGCCTAATTCTAACATTTTCTTTACTTCAGCCCTGATTTCCTCTCTTTTGGCTGCTGGGATTCGGTAGGGTCTCAGTGTTACCTTGGCTCCGGGGGATCGTGCGGATATGGTGATAGGTCTCAGTCGTCCGCCCCGGTTTTGTAGAGAACACATCTCGATTGTGATTAATCATGTCGGCTGCCTCAACCTTTTGATTTGGCGTCAAGTCGGGTGATATCCTCACTTGCTCGTGTAAGTTATTCTTCTGAGGAAGGGTCTCCTGGGTGACTAAGCATGCCTTTCGATCATACCAAGCTTTCAGAAGATTGATGTGGTAAATTTGCTCAGATTTCCTGCGGCCTGGCTGCCGCATCTTATAGTTTACCTCTTCCATGGCTTCAATCACTTTGTAGGGTCCCTGCCACTGGGCCAGCAACTTGCTTTCTGGTGTGGGCACCAGGACCATTACTCAATCCCCTAGTTGGAACCGTTGAAGCTTTGCTTGGTAGTTATAATGGGTCTCCTGTGCTTTCTCCAAGTGTTCCTGTACAATGGGTGTAACTCGAGCTATCCGATCCCTCATCTGTAGTACATGCTCGACTATGTTCCTTCTGGGATTTGGCTCCTCCTCTTCCCAGGTTTCTCTGGCTATATCCAATATGCCCCGGGGATGGTGCCCATATAGTAGTTCGAATGGAGAGAAACCTGTGGAGGCCTGTGGGACTTCCCGGATGGCAAACATGAGGTAAGGCAATAGGCTATCCCAGTCTTTCCCATCCCGGCTCACCACTTTCCTGATCATGGCCTTGAGGGTCCTATTGAACCTTTCCACAAGGCCATCTGTTTGTGGGTGGTATACAGAGGTCCGTAGGGCTTGTACATGGAGCAATGAACAGGGATCTTTCATCAACTTGGACACAAAAGGTGTCCCTTGATCAGTCAGTATCTCCTTGGGTAGCCCAACCCGAGAAAAGATCTGTAGTAGCTCCTTAGCTATTGTCTTGGAAGCTGTGTTGTGTAGGGGAACGGCTTCTGGGTAGCGGGTTGCATAGTCTAGTACAACCAGAATCACCAGTAATTAACCTTTGCATTAACCTTTGATTAACCTGGAGCAACTGCCATTTGGTTACCAGGGTACTAGGGATTTGTTTAGCCTGGGGCTAACATACCTGTTACTCAGTACTTTACTGTAGCCATCTGGCCTTGCCCCATCACATACTGAAATTTTCACTTTGCTTTGAAAAGTTGATACAAAGCGATTTCCAACTGGAAAATCAAAATAAAGTCAATAGTTTCCCATGTAAAACTTTTTTGATTTAAATTAAACCCAAATTTTTTGATTATGTGTTTTAGTCTGTATATTTCAGCCAATTCCAGAGAAATTCTTTCTCTATACAGATGGCAGATAGGCAAGCATACCTATTTGCTTCTAGCGGGTGGAGCACTGAATGGGGCACAGAGCTCTGCATTCAATTCCGGGGTCTGTCATTGCCTGTGGCTGACTATAGACAAATCAATTACCTCCCTGTGCCTCAGTTTTCCCATATGTGATGGGAATAAGAGGTTTGTGATCTACTGCTGGGAAGCACTAAAGTATTTATTATTATGCCAACATCAGTATTTCTGGTGGTCAAATAATTGCCCTGTCATACTACATCTATTTCATTCAGTTTCCATACTTTGTCAGATTTTCACTGGGTGTGTTAGGACAAGACAGTCTATCAGGGAAACTGTAATTGTGCTCTTCCAGTTCAAGGCATACAGGACCAGCCTTCATGTCATTCAGTTTACTGAGTATTTATGTTTACAAAAGTGGAGAACACTTTAAAACTAGACAAATTTGACTTAACATTAACATTATAGTCACAAGTCAGTTACATGAGCATGTTACAAGAAACAACAAAAAAAAAAAGCCTTTTTGTTTTTTTCATAGAAAGCTGGGTCTAGAAATTAGAGATGTCAGGAAAATATATCTACTGTAATGCATAAGGAAGTAGTCTGTGTTACAACAAAAGCTTGTCTCTCACTACAGAAGTCGGTCCATGTAGCAGGGAGGTCACACTGGTCCGGTTAGAAAGGGGTTAAAAGCAGCCAAGGGAGGCTGGTTGGGTAAACAGCCACAGGTGTGGTTGCATCCACTTAGAGACCAGCTGGTCCTGATGAAAGGGCAGGCTGAGAGAGTGAGAACACTCTTGCTCCAGCTGAGGAGCAGAGAGGACAAGACTGTCTGGGAGAGCAAGCAGGGTTCCTGATGCAGAGCAAGGCTGAGGAAGGGTAGGCAGAAGTGAGGAGCTCTGGCCTGGTGATTCCCCAGGCTGAGGTTTTGCTAAAGGCCAGGGGATGTACTAGGGCTGCAAGGAAGCAGCTGGGACTAAAAAGGCAGCAGGTCCAAACCCCCTTGCTGATGATGAGTAGCCACTTCAGACTGCAGTTTGCCCCTTATGGAAGGGGCTAGATGAGGACTAGAAGTGGGTCACTGAGGTGAGGTGGGTTTAGGGCATTGGGATTACCTGGGGAGGGGAGACCCAGAGTCTGGGGGCACTGCTGCAAGGCAGTACCCCAAGGTAAGGGGCACCAGGATCTGGGAGGTACATGGGGCCTGAAGTGCTACAGGTGGTGGAGACGAGGACAGCAGGTACCAATAGGAAGACACGGGCAAGCAGGAGGTATGCTGAGGCTGGATGAGCTAATTCCCAGAAAGACCAGCAGGAGGTGCTGCAGCAGTGAGCGCTCACGGTGTTACAGTCCAGTAAAAGACATTACCTTACCCACTTGTCTTTCTAACGTTACAAGTAGGTCATTTGGGACAAATAAGCTAAAGATGGCAGCCCTAAAAGAATATGTCCACTTTTACATTTTGGAAGAGTTTAGTGAATCCTGCTACATATCAACACATTGTCCATTTTGGGGAGGGGTGTTCAATAAAACTGCTAGTTCTTTACTTTATCACTGAGATTCAGGGCCAGAGACTGCAAAGAGGAAGTGTTAGGAGACTTATCCCTAAACTTATGCAGCTGCTCCATGCCAACATCACCAGCAATGCCAAACTTCTCAGTGTCAGAATATGTCCCCTAGTACAAGGCAGAGGACACGCAGCACTGGTTCTGAGGGAGGTAGAGCTGCTATTGCAGCCTGCAGTCCCTGGGAGCCTAAGAGGGAATTCTAACGAAGCTAGTTTACTTCTCCTGCACCCACTGCGGCATAGACCCTCCAAGTTTCCCCACACAGGACAGTGCCTTTAAGAAACAATGATGCCCTCAATTTATTATTTCAAGACTGTCACCAATCTGATATATCAGACCTTACTACTCAGGCCTTATTATTTTATTTATTATTTGTATTACCATAGCACTGAGGAGAGCATGTCATGGTCCAGGGCTCCAGTACGCTAGGCATTGTACAAACACAGAACAAAAAGGTAGTCCCTGTCCCACAGAGTTGTAATTGCAAGACAGGAGACAACAGATGGGTACAGACTGGAATACAAGGAAACAGGAGCGGCGCCAGGGTTTTTGGCACCCTAGGCAGGGGTCCTTCCGCGCTCCCAGCAATTCTGCGGCGGGGAGGGTCCTTCTGCACTCCCGGTCTTCGGGGCACTTCGGCGTCGGGTCCCGGAGCGAGTGAAGGACCCGCCGCAGAATTGCCGATGACGACCCTTGTCTCTTTCACCAACAGAAGTTGGTCCAATAAAAGATATTTTTATTAACTTCAGCTTGGAGAAGCTGCATTCTTCACTAGCAGCTGTTAAAGGAAGTGTTAGAAGTATGCACAGAGCAACAAAAGCGTTTGGAAAGAGGATGATCATCTTATTTGTGCACATATATTCCAGAACAGCCTTTGGAGTTGATCCTGCTGAAATGGATCTTGAAAGGGCTTTCAGTTCATCACCGAAATCACTCGCATCAATATCACGCATGTCAACATGTGTCAACACTATATCTAGTGCCTTCCATTGCTGGTGTAGGTCTTCTTCAGGTATAGTGAGGAGTTTTGGAATATCATACAACATCCCAAATATACTGCTGTGTTCCTTGAGCTGCATGAAACATTCTTCAACTGACTGTATTGCACGATCTAGCACCTGCTTAAAGAATTCAAATTTGAATTGTTGTTTGAGGTGTCTTATGGTATTATCTCGTGCCTTATAATCAAAATGTCATCTTCTTCTGTGACTCTTGTATTCTTGAATGGGTAGGAAAATAGCTTCAGTGTGAAGTTCCTCTGCCAACTTCTGCGTACTCTTCAGAATGTTTTGAAATCCCTCATCTGACCAGAAAGACTGTAGGTATGACTTTGCTTTGTCCAGTTGTTCCATTGCTCCAGATACATCAAGGTCAGCACCTTGGAGTCTCTTGCTTATAACATTTATTTCAAACAATATGTCATGCCACAACACTAAGCCACACAGAAATTTGAAGTTATATATGTTTCTGGTGATTCCATTTTCCTCAATCACTGTTCTCCCATGAACAGTTCCTGTCATAGCATTTATCCTCCATAATGGCAACTGTGGCATCATGTATCTTCCCAATTTAGTGTTTAATAGGCTTTATCACCTCCACTCAACTTTCCCATTGAGTGGCACTCAGTGGTTTCAGTGTCAGAGAGGATGTTCCCAGATGTTGCTTCAAAATTTACCATTTATGAGTTGATGCAGAGAAAAATACATAGATGCTCTGAATTACATTAAAAAATTCAGCAGCTTCACTAGAAGCTGATGCTGCATCACTGACTACCAAGTTCAATGAATGAGAACTGCATGGGCCAAAAACAGTTTGAGGGTTTAACTCTCGGATCTGGGTCTGCACTTCTCTGTTCTTTCCTCCCATGTTGGCACCATTATCGTGGCCATGACCTATCATGTCAGCTACTGCAATTTCCGTATCTTCCAGCTTTTTAAGAAGCACATTTGCCATACCAGCTCCTGTAGTATCAATGTCAATAAATTCTAGAAAATGGTCTCTGACAATAACCATTGCAGGGACATTTTCACTAGGTTCTGTTGGTGTTACAAAATGCACCATCAAAGGCATTCGTTCCATACGGCTGATGTCAGGTGTGCAGTCCCGAATAATGGAGTAATATCTTGCTGACTTCAGATCTGCCACAATCTTCTGTTTGACTTTTGTTGCCAATAGCTCTATGATCTCATTTTGAATTGTTTTTCCAAGGTAGTGGTTTGTGTACATTTCTTGGGTGGTGACTCTTCTTAGATGCTCCTGGAGTACAGCATCAAACTCAGCCATCGGCTCCACAATTTTAAGGCAGTTTCCATTGTTTGGCACATACAGCTGATCTGAAGTGCCACGCAGTGCTAGGTTTTGGGTAACGGGTATTCTCACAATGGCAATGAGCCTTTTCAGAACGTTTTGCCAGTAAAGAGACTCTGATACAATCTTCTCTTGATGCTGATCATCTGTAGGGGCTTTTAAACTTTGTCTCATCTCAAGCTCTTTCCACCTATGGAATACTCTCTGGTGATTTGCTGCCTTCTCATGGCATTCCAGATTTCTAACAGATTTTTCAAATCCTTTGTTCCTGTAGAACCCAATGTGGCCGGAACACTAGACTGGAAGAGTTTGCAATAAAAACAGTGTGCAGCATTCTGGGTTTTTGAGTACATAAACCATGGCCTCTCCACTTTGCCACCATTGGGGATTTCACACCAGGAATGTGTTGGATGGAAACTTCTATTTTCATTGTCTTTGGGGAACATGAAGTTTTTCACTTCCTGTGGCCCATGCAGTAGAAGGAATTCCTTCAGGTTACTGCTCAAGTGAGGTCACAGTTCTGGATCATCTAGACTTAAGGAACTTAAGGAACTCAGAAGCAGCTGATTTCTTGCGCCTCCACCACACTGTTCTCTGATCTACACTTTTCTTCAGGGACGTGCATGATTACATCCATTTGAGATGGAGATATGGATGCTGCAGTAGCTGCCAGGTCACCTGCACTCTGACTAACTGGAAGATCAGGCATCTCCTCACCACTCACATCCTCACTGGTGCTGGAAGTCTCATAGTGAACATTTGTTCCTATGTATCTCAGGAGAGCTCCTTCCTGCTTAGATAGAAAAGCTTCCTTTGCTTTTTTTCTTTTTCTGACTACTGCCCCAGAGGGGCATTTTCTTCTTTCACTCATGACTGCTGTTGTGTGCCAGCTATAGTGGCTGTCAACACTCAATTGAAGGGGACAAATAAGCAGGCTGGTAGCAGGGCCTGAGTGAGGGAAGATATCAGCATCTTAATGGCCTAACTGGCTCCTATTACTTCAATTGACTGCCTGTTCTCCTCAAGTGGATTCAGGGAACAGCAGGAAACAAGAAGCTCCCTGAGAAGCTGGTGTTAATCAGTCCAGGCTCCTGGGGGTGCTAGAGAGGCAGGACCGGCTCCAGGGGTTTGGTCGCCCCAAGCAGCCAAAAAAAAAAAAAAAAGCCGCAGCCACAATTACACTCTTGATCACGATCTGTGGCAATTCAGCGGGAGGTCCTTCACTTCGAGCAGGAGTGAGGGACCCTCCACCGAATTGCTGCCAAATACGTGAAAGTGCCGCCCCTCTCCGGAGTTGCCACCCCAAGCACCTGCTAGATAAGCTGGTGCCTGGAGCCGGCCCTGTAGAGAGGTACATAAGAGGCTTCTCCTCCTCTCTCTCCCTGCAGTTTCTGCTGCTTTCTGTTATTCCCTCTCACATTTTCTGCCTGCCTGCCTGTTATCTCTTGTGCCCTCCTTCCTCCAGCACAGCACTCCACTATCTCTGTGCATCTAGAGCAGAGCAAATACATATGCACCAGCAGCAGGCACAATTTTCTACACTCTGGGTCCTAGTATCCCCCTTCTCCCCCAGTCTGGCACCTGATGCGGCCGCCTCAGTTTGCCTCATGGTAAGGAAAGCCCTGATCACCGCAAAGGAATGTTTTGAGATGGTTTTGTAGGATGATAATGAAGTTGTTCTTCCCTTAACCTTATTTAACTGAAATTGGCTGTGTTCTAGTCTATTATACAGTCTTCCGTTCTGCTTGGGATACATGGTATAAAACTCATTGTAGTAAATAATTTTGTGGCATGTGCAGCCCATGTTGACAGGGACTATTACATGTACTTACCTACCTAACTGAGTCTGGGCCTAAATATATGGTGCATTGATTGATTGGAATTTGTACGCTTTGTACTAGTATTGGTATCTATGTGGATTTTTTATGTGTTCTGTGAGCCAAATCCTTCTTGCAAATTTCCTGCAAAACTTCCATTAAAGTCAATGGGTGTCTTGGACATATAAAATGAGACACATTTGGCTCTATTTTTAATGTAGATTTTGTTTATGTTGACCTTAAAGTCTAAAACAGATTTATATTTATTAACACCCTTTTTTGTTTATTTAACTATAAAAAACTCAGTAGCTTACTATATTAATTAAACAAAATATAATGAAAGAAAAAGGAGTCTGTCTGCCCAAATATATGTGTGTGCCATTTGCCTATATTGTGAAATAAGGAAGATGAAGGGCAAAAAGAGAAACTAGATTTTTTTTTCCATTGGTTGTTCACTCAGAGGATAGTAAGTAAGCATCCCATAGCAATGACCTTTTGGAACTCCTTTAAGCCTCTTAAAAATTATAGTAGTAGATAGTAACATGCTCCTTCTTTTCATGAAAACATCATTTTTTTCTACTAACATTATTTATTTTGGTGTATTTTAACCTTTGGGGTTCTTTGCTCATAATTTTCTATATTTAAAACTACTTAACTCAAAATAATCAGCATCTGTGTAAAAGTATAATGAATGCATTGTGTATTTTAATACAGTATTTTTTCTCTTCATTATTCTAATACTTTCACTGATTTCTAATGAGCAGAGATAGGGACGAAGGAATAATTAGTTCATAACATGAGTCATATTAGCGTGCAATAACTAGATGAAAAGTTCAAAAACCACATACTGGAGGAGCATATATGACTTTATTGGTTTGACCCTATTTGCTATTTACAATGTATTCCATTATATTTTGGTGCCCTACTGTATCAGGCTGCTATGGCAACCCTGAAAATGTGGCATTCCTCCCAACTGGAAAACTGCGCAACATGCTTTTGTGTCTTCAGGGGAGTAATTCCTGCAGCTCTCTGGTTTTCCTGATAAAATTCAGCGGTGTTTGCATATAGCCTTTTCCCCTCCCACCCTGGAAAACAATTATGAATCTTAGACTATGAGCTGTCTGGATCAGAGGTTGTCTCTCCATTTTACTCATTTCTGCAGTGCCTAGAACAATAGGATCTTGTTCCACTGGGAAGGACAGTATTTGTAATAATTTATTAATATTCTGCATGACCTCATCATGGAGATAGTTACTTATGGCTATATCAGAAGTTTACTATATGCATATGTTTAACAGCGATGCTATTAGAAAACAATCAGGAAGGTAACAGAAAGGCTCCAGATGAGCAATCTCCTGGTAAATACATCAGGGATTATTGAGACAATGCCTGAGCTGTTGGTTGGGAAGACATTACTTCCAGGCTCCAGCCAATATTACAAGACTTGTTTTGGTCAGAGAGACAAGCTTTTGAGCTGCTCAGAAAAAGCTTGTCTCTTTCACCAACAGAAGTTGGTCCAATAAAAGATATTATCTCACCCACCTTGTCTTTCTAATATCCTAGGACCAATATGGCTACAATAATATTGCAAACAAGACTTGTTTTGTCTGGGCTGGGAGCCAAAAAATCAGAAGGACAATAGGCAGTTAAAGACTGTCTCTGACTAGAGCAGAAAATTGTCAGGAAACTGTTTGTGGAGAGCAGACTGGTACAGACGCTTGCTTGAGGTTCTGAAGAAGGTAAGCCTGCCTAAGTATGCAGGGGGGTGCTTAGCTTTAGGTAAGATAGATGTGGATGTAGCCCTTCTATTGTTTTAAAAATTCATTTTCTCTTATGCTTTGCTTTGTTCCTACTATTAGGATTAAGAACATAAGAATAGCCACACTGGGTCATACCCATGGTCCATCTACTCAATATCCTGTCTTTGGACAGTGGACAGTGCCAGATGCGTCAGAGGGAATGAAAAGAACAGAGCAATTACTGAATGACTCATCCTCTGACATCCAGTTCCAGCTTCTGGCAGTCAGAGGCCAAGGGGTATCCAGAGCATGGGATTGCATCTCTGACCCTACTAGCTATTAGCTATTGATGGCCCTAACCTCCATGAAATTATCTAATTCTTTTTTGAACTCAGTTGTAGTTTTAGCCTTCACAACATTCCCTGGCAATGAGTTCCACAGGTGAACTGTGTGTTGTGTGAAGAAATACTTCCTTTTGTTTGTTTTCAATATTACTGCATATTAATTATTAATTATTGCATAATGTGTTATGGGAAGGGGTAAATAACTCTTCCTTATTCACTTTCTCCACACCATTCATGATTTTATAGACCTCTATCATATCCCCCTTTACTCTTCTCTTTTCTATGTTGACCAGTCCTAGGGTGTTTTTTTTTAATCTATGTGTTTGATAATTCTGGTCTTTTTGTAACCCTTCTGCCAGGCAGAGTTGACAGCAGCAAGGGCTGGGTTCAGGACAAAGGGGTTCCCTTTCAATAATACAATGCAAAACTGGCTTGAGCCCCCATCCAGTGACCTGGGAAAATCACACACATACCCCTGGGTGCCTCAAAGAGGCAATACTTCTCCATTTGCAAGCAGAGAGTCTTGGTGTATCAAAAATCTTTAATAACAGAAGATAAACAACTCAGCATTAAATTGGGAAAACATCACAAATAGAGTTCATAAACACAAACCATGAACCAGAAGACCCATGCCCAAGTAGATTGGGCCATGTCCTTTCCCTTTGGTTCTTGTGTCCAGCGACCCAAAAGTCACCCCACCCACAGTTTCTGTCCTTGGTCAGTGTATCCCCAGAGTTCAGAAGTTCATCTGCAGAGTTTACGTCCCAGCCTGGGTGGAAGGGGGGGAGGTATGGGGACACCTTATATGCTCTGCTGCTCGGGTCAATGGCCGATTGCCATGCCTCTCCATAGGGTTCTGCTGCAGTCTTCACCACCAGCTGCACCTCTCCGCTAGCCATTCTGCTCGCTGCGCCTGTCTGCCAGCTGGTCATGCCTTTCCGCTAGCTGTTCTGCTACCCGCACCTCTCCGCTAGCCGCTCACCAGTATGTCTTCAGCCTTGCCCCTACTTAACACAGCTCTCAGTGATTTCAGCTGTTAGTAGGGGAGCCTCAGTGTTGGTGCACCAGGAAGTTCTCTTCAATCACATCCATTAGCCCAAAGTAGATCTAATGTTTAGACCTAGGTAACAGTGATTTCAGTTCTGCAGCTCATAACAAGACTCCTAATAGAATCCAAATTAGCTCTGTTACACAGAGAGGTCAAAGTGGAGTTTAGGGCCCTCAGAAGTGGCCCACACTACCATGTACAAATACCTCTCCCAAACCTCTCTCAATTCACTGGGCTTTGGAACCCAAGTCCCTTGCCTAGCAAGTGCTACTTAGTTGAGGGTGAGTCCCTCAGTCATAAAATGCCAAATACAGTTCTACTGTCCTTGTCCACTGGCTCCTCCCCAGCACTGCGCATAAGTCTGTCTAGATGTCTCAAGAGGTCTGCAACTTTTTCACCTGGCAGGTAGTTCACCATGTGGTTCTCCTGGTCATCACAAAGCCAGCTATCTATGTTGCTAATAATCAAATTCCCCATTACTACTATTACTTGTCTTTTCCTAATATCTGGAGTCCCGACCCCCACAAGGGTATCCTCAGTGTGAGAGGATATCATGACATTATCCAATGATGGGATCATTTCCCTCTGCTCCAGTTTGATGTTCTCCTTCATTAAGACTTTCATCCTCCTCAACAGCACAGAGGCTGTCAGACTGGGGGTTGGACCACACAACTGTGTCCTGGAAAATCTCCTCTATGTACTTCTCTGCCTCCCTTATCTCCTCCAGTTCAGCCCTGTGGTCTCAATTTCCTGTACTTGGTCTCTGAGGACCATGAGCTGTTTGCACCAAATGCACAGATACACCACCTTCCCATAAAGCATGTAATCATACATGCTGCATTCAGTGAGATAAACTGGATCACCTCCACTCTGCTGCTGGACTTCTGCCTGCATTATGTTTCCTCTTGCTGGGTTTTTTGTTTGTTTTTATTTGGGAGAGAAGTAATTCATCTGCATGTAGAGAATGTCAAGTATAATTGGCTCTCATAGTCCCTCTCTAAACTCCTTCAAAAAGCTCCCCTGTTCACTAGCTTTTCTGGTCACTACACTGGCACTTTACAGCACTGCAATTTTCGCGCTCAGGGGTATGAAAAAACACCGGCCTGAGCACTGCAAGATACAGCGCTGTAAAGCCTCAGTGTAAACAGGGCGGCAGCGCTGGGAGCGCAGCTCCCAGCGCTGCACACTACACCCATAGAGGATGTGGTTTACATGCAGCACTGGGAGAGCTCTCTCCCAGCACTGGCGCTCTGACCACACTCACACTTCAAAGCGCTGCCGCAGCAGCGCTTTGAAATTTCAAGTGTAGCCATACCCTTAGGTGCTGGCTATTTATACTCCTATTATACTCACTCCCTTGTTAGGGTATCCTAAAGAGAATAGGTGTCAAAGGGCAGCAGGCTAGGGCTCTCTTAGGAAGCTCTCAGCCTTCCCTAGCAAGCTGCTAGACTCAGTCCCCCAAACAGATCGAACTATAAACTTCAATCAAGCAGCAAGCACACAACAACAAACAAACTAACAGACAACAAACTCACCCCAAGGGTAACGTAGTCACTTCTCATTCAGCTGGAGAACTCCTGTGCAAAATTCCCCTGTTTGCTGTTCCTCTCTTCTAACTTCCAATAAACAACACTTTGTTTTAAGAAGGCTGTTTGGGGTCACTGTTCCCAAGCTCCCAAAGGGAAGACTTGCATGTGTATCTTCAGACCTGCTGTGTATCTTCGGACCTGATCTAAAAGTGGGAGAATCACAAGATTCCACTCAGAGAAAAGTTCAAGCACAACACCCAATAATTCCAGGTGACCAGGGAAAGGTTAAGAGATACAGTTAGCTCTGAACCAGACATCCACAATATAATCAGTAATAAGATTCAGAATATTGCTGCCAGTGTGCTTTCCTGAATATGGTTCTCAGCATATGTCACTCCTGCTTTGTAATTGTTTCACTAGCTTTTGATTTACACATTGCATTGAATATAGAATCCCTCTTTTGGCTTATAAACTTGATAACAATTCTTATGCCTTCCAAGCTGCAGTACTGAATTTTACTTTTGTATATGTACTAAGCCACTTTGCCAGATCAGTTACCTACTCATTCATTAAAATATAGGTTTTATACAATCAGTTTATATGTTTTTGAACTTATGAAATAACACAGGTTGACCACAGAAAACAAATCTATTTCTGGTTATAATATACAACAGAGTTGTGTGTTTCCAGAGACAGTGCTCTCCTCTTATACTGACAAACTTCAGTCTCAGGCTACGTCTACACTGCACGATTAATTCGAAGTAGTTTAAACCGATATTACAAAACCGATGTTATAAAATCGGGTTTGCGCATCCACAGTGCAATCACAAAATCGATTGCTTGCGTCCCTGGTCCAAGGCTACCATCGATTTAAGGAGCGGTGCACTGTGGGTAGCTGTTCCTCAGCTGCCGATTATTGAGAACTTATGAAATAACACAGGTCACAGAACAATCTATTTCTCTTATAGATTTAAATAGCTGTACAACAGAGTTGTGTGCCGGCATCGACAGTACACGTCGCGTCATTAATATCCGATCTTTACCCGTCTTATACCTGAGACCATACACCCTTATAATCTGAATTTCGGAATCTCTCCAAACGAGAGGAGAGCGCTAAATTCGAATAGTGATAAACTCGGATTAGGGTTCTCAGCTTCAGGCTACGGTGAGCAACGGAAACATCGAACACTGACGTTATTGCCCTGACCGTTAATTCGAGTAGTTAAACCGGCGAGAATTCATACAAAACGATGTTATAAACGGCCAGTGTTGCACGCCATACCCACTCGAGCGAACGTCGCACAGCACTACTAGAGCGGACACAGTTAAGCTCTGGAATCCCTGGCCATCAAGGCGTCACTGGCCAGGTAAACAGGAAAAGCAATCGACTGCGTAAGACGTAGCTGGTGAATGACAAATTTCCTCGCGTGGTAGCCGCGTGAGCCTCTGATTCAGCCTTCACGCTGCGAATCAGTCCTCAAATCCCAGAAAGAGCTCCCAGCAATTCCGGACCACTAGTCCCACGGGGATACTACTAGGTCTGACTCCGTGTGGTGAGAACCTGACAAGTCCTTGGGGAAGTAGGCAAAGTCTGCTAAATGTAAACATCCTGCTGATTGGCCCCGTTACCAGACCAGCGAAAGCGGGAAGCATCCAAAGCGTTTGAATAAAAAACGGGGCAGGTAACAATCACCAGCCCTGCAGCCTTCGCGCGCTGACAAGGCGTACACCGGCGAACAGTTGTGAAGCCAAGGGACTCAGCAGAAAATGCAGAACGCCGCTCTTCGATCGCCTGAAGGGGGAGGGGTTAACTGAGGACTCCCAGCCTGTTTTCGTGAGAGTGCATTGAGCAACGCCCATAGCAAAGCATCTTTCCTCTTTTTTTCATTGAGTGGCGGGGGGGGGGGGGGAATAACTGAGGACTGTTTCCCTCGAACCACAGCCAGACACTGGTGTTGAACTACAAGCGACTTGGGAGTCTAGCAAAATGAATTAATTTGAGAGCTGTGGACTGTGCGATTGCGGGAGTCCTCAGACCCTCCCATTCCCCTCAGTGACGTCCATTTGATCTCTGTTCCGTTCGTGTCACGTCAGCGCTGGGTACCTGCTGTTTTTATTTCAACGACCTGTGCGCAATTCGCGTGTTCTGATAGGAGGCGATACAAAGATTTGTCTCCCAACAGCGAATCAGCACCTAGTATTCGTCGCCGTACTCATGCTGGCGTCTCTTTGGATTGAGATGCATTGCAGCGTGACAGAGCTCCGCGCTGACGAGCAGGACAATGTAATTCACAGTACGCGGGGCTTTTTCCGTGTTTACCTGCCCGTGCATCGATTCAATTGCTGTCCAGGCGGTCAGTGTGCACTTGGTACGCGGAGGCCGAGCCAAAATAACGTCGATTCAGTCCAACGAACACTAATCCGACGTTTAATCATACTAATTGCCGCTACTCCTCGTCGTTTGGGAGGAGTTCCGAAACGATTAAGGAGGCGGAAATCATA
>NC_133771.1:112027777-112039816 GCF_003597395.2 Chelonoidis abingdonii
TCAGCTATCCATTAAGTTCCCACTTCCGTGTTGAAGAAACCACAGTTGCCATGGGCAGAACATTGCCCGAGTGTGCTGCTGGTACAGGCCCTCACCCCTCCCTGTTGGAGAGCAGCAAGAACAACCCTTTGAGCGCCTTTTTCGGAGAGTGCATTGAGCAACGCCATAGCACAGCTCAGGTTCCTTTTTTTTCACTTGGTGAGGGTGGCGGGGGGGGGGGAATCAAACTGGAAGGCTGTTTCCCTGAACCACGCCAGACACTGTGTTTGAACCTTACCAGACATTTAAATCGATATTAATGACGACGTCATGTGAACGGATACAGCGTTAAATCGGTATATCGGCCATTAAACCGATTTAAAGTCGCAGTGTAGACCTGGCCTTAGATTGCAAGCTTTCTGATGCAGGGACTGTCATGTACTATCTGTTTTTACAATGTCTAGCACAATGGGGTCCAGGCCTGTAGGTGCTTCTGCAGTTTAAATGTTTAATAATGATGTGTTTCTTTGTTGGGAGATAATGGAGGTGACAGTAGCACAGGATGCTGTATCATAGTCTAATTTATTTACAATTTCTCTGTGTAGCAATGTAGGCATCCCCATTTTCCACCCAGGCGTTCTTCTATAACTGCTCCTGTCACCAAAGAGAAACAAAGTAGGTGAGATAATATCTTTTATTGGACCAACTTCTGTTAGCGAGAAAGGGACAAGCTTATGAGCTTACACAGAGGTTGTGAAAGGACCAGCACATCTAAAATCTTTCCTGCTCTACTCCAAAAGCAGAAAGCACCTCTATCCTGGAATCAAGGGCCCTCCCTCTTAATCTTCACAAAGTAACTCAACAGTGCTGACTGGTTAATCATTCCTGTGGCTGTTAACCCATCTCAAGTAACCCATCTTTACAAACAGGTGCTGCTAACAGGGAGTTTCGCAAGGGAGTTTGGAAGGGGAGTGAGAAGGGAGTGGGGGTCCCTTTGGCTCTATCTGTGCTCCTTTAGTCCCCTTAAAACCCATAAACCAAACTACATTAAAATTTCTTGCTTTAAACAACCCTTTCATTAACTAGGAGACAATGCAGGTAGAAGCCCAGCAGCAGAGTGGGGCTATCCAGTTTATTGCACTGAGTGTAGCATGTATGATTACCTGCCCGGGTGGCGTATGAGTGCAGTCGGTGCAAGGAGCTCCTGGCCCTCAGAGACCACGTATGGACTTTGGAGGCCAGGGTGGTGGAACTGGAGGAACTAAGAGAGACAGAGAGGTATGTTGATGAGGCTTTCCGGGACACTGTAGAATTGTCCCACCTCCAGTCAGACAGCCCCTGCGCTGTTGAGGAGTATGAAAGACCCAGGGAAGCAAAGCTGTCAATGGGAGCAGAGGGAAACCTTCCCATAGTTGGGTCCCTCCTTCCAGATGGTACTGGAGTTGCCTCTCACACTGAAGTTACCTCTCCGGGGGAGGGAACTCCAGATGCTAGGAATCAATAATCCTCTCTTTATACAAGCACCTAGTCACGCCTATTATTAGACTCTAGCTATTTTGTAAACACTTTAAAAATTGTCCCTTTTATTTGTCTCCCTTTTCTGAGTGCCAATTTTTCTATTGATTTTTTATCATCGAACTGTCTTTACGGTTATCTTATCTCATCCTCTCTCCAGACTAACATTACGGAGATTCTCTAATCATTAATTCTCCCCTACAGGAAGTCTTATTCTATCCAGAACTCTCTCAGCATCAGCTTCCCTCCCTCCTAGTATAACTGCTCAATAAACCCTTTTCATGTTATGCCACATCTGGTCCACTTGGTTAAGTGAGCCCATCTCTCCTATAAGGCCCCGATCCAAAAGTTCCCCAGTACTAATAACGAAACCCCTCCTCCACAATCGCTCACCACGCATTGAGATCTAATCTCTGCTGACTATCGCCTGCATGAGAACTAGAACGTTTCTGAAATGCACCCGGGGGACAGGTTGATTATCTCTTCCCTAGAGGGCCAAATTTGCTCCCAGGACACTCTCCTACCTTCCCTATTCCATGGTACCTACATGTACCACGACCCCGGTCTCCCAGCACTGACACATAATATGTCAATCCTGAGATCCACACCTCGCACCAGGCATGCAAGTCCACCATATCAGTCTCCCGGTCATCAACAAACCCATCTATCTACATTTCTAATGATCGAATCTCCATTACTAACACCGCCTTCTAAATGAGGATATTGTATAATAGCATCACAGAAACCTGGTGACTAAAGCAATCAATGGGACATAATCATTCAGGTACAAAATATTGAAGGACAGACAGGTCACAGCGGGGAGGGGCCGCACCTGATATGTGAAAGAAGTAAGTATTCAAATGAGAGTACACCATCTTTAAGCGGAACCTTTCCAATAGACGCTATGATAAATTTCTGCTCTAATAATATAAAATTAGGGATTATCATCGACCCCTCCAGGACGTAATGTGATGATGAATGCTGAAGGAATTAGGCTTCAAAGATAGAACCCATTAGTGAGATTTCAATTCCTCCATTGATGGGAACGATTCACTCAGGACAATGCAGAGAAAATTCTGATACTTAATGACTGCTAAGGAGCAGCTGTACGAGACCCACAGAGGGAGAACTCGCATTTTAATCCTGAGTGAGCGAGACTTAGTCCAAGGGTAACTTGCAGACTGCTTGGAAATAGTGCCATAATACAAAGCATTCAAACTCCTGTGGTGAAAACATCTCACGCCACACTGTGCACTTTAATTTAAAGGGAACTATGCAAAAATGAGAGGGTTAGTTAAATAGAAGTTAAACAGTATAGTGACAAAAGTGAAATCCGCAAGCTGCAATGGACGCTTTTTAAAGACCAGCCATAAAGAGGCCCATCAATTATATCCCAAATTAAGAAACACAGTAAAAGAATGAAAAAGAGCCACCGTGCTTAACCACCCTGTAAAAGAAGCATTGCTGAGAGATAAAAAAGCTTCCTTTAAAAAAGTGGAAGTGCAATCCTAGGAGGAAAACAGAAAGGCAGCATAAACACTGCCAAATTAATACATAGAGTTTATAAGAAAGCAAGAGGAGTTGAAGAACGGCTAGCCAAAAACTCAAAGGTAATAACAAAATGGTTTTTAAATAGATCAAGCAGAAGCCCTGCGAAACAACCAGTGGGCCCTGATGGATTAGATACAAAAGGAGCGCTTAAAGATATAAAGTCATGCGGAGAACTAAATGATCTTGCCTATTCAATCTCATGCGAGGATGTTAGGAGGTCATAAGATTCCAATCGGACCTTAGCATCCAGAAATCTGGGTGCCACAGCATGAACCCGCTCGAAGATAGCTTAATTACCAGCCATATTGATCTCGAGGCCACCATCCAAAAATTCAGGTTTGGCTCCCTCGGTCTCCCAAACCCGTCCCGGAAGACCCAAGAGACTCAGAGCTGAGTCTACCACAAAGGAACATACCACTTCCTTCCCCCTCTCTCTCCAGCCCAGACTTTCCATCTTCTGGGCTAACCGGAGAGTACTGATGCAATCTCTTACATCACAATACCGAAGACATGTCCGCCTCTATTCCCACAAGAGACAACTCAAATACAAGGAAACGAATGATTCTATCTCTTCTTCCCCCTCTCACCAATTCCCGGTGCTGCAGAGCTTAACCCTCCATAGAATCTACCAAAGAGGTAGATTCCCCTTCCTTCGTTTAGCCTACCCAGAGAGAAAAACTCAACAAGGCTAAAAAGAAAGAAAAAACCCATGAACATGATGCTCTGCCAAGTCGACAATACACAGGGCTATAACTTAAAAGAAAAATAGAAATAAGACAGCCTTAATTCAAAAGAGATACATTTAAAACATCCAGCCAAATAACACATGTAAATTACAAACACATGTAAACACAAAAAAATACAGCCTATTTTTTCTACTTGACTACAACTTGAATACTGAAGATTAGAACTGACAATTAGAAAAAAAATCCTCATCACAGCTAGAGCCAGACAAAGCACAGACCCAAAAAATTCCCATCCCTGAGCTTTTAAAAAACAGTTTTCCCTGATTGGTCCTCTGGTCAGGTGTTTGGTTCTCTTGAGACCCTTACAGGAAAGAAACATTAACCCTTAGCTACATCTATTTATGACAGGAGATTCCAAAACCGAGCTGGCTTTTGTAGGTACAAATCTGAAGGAAACTGTCACTGATGAAAGTGTCACTAGAGAGTTTGGAATAATTGATAAACTCAAACAGTAACAAGTCACCAGGACAGATGCATTCAACCCAAGAGTTCTGAAAGAACTCAAATGTGAAGTTGCTAGAACTATTAACAAGGTTTGTAACCTGTCTTAAATGGCTCGGTGACCCAATGACTGGAAGTTAGCTAATGAACCACCAATTTAAAAAGGGCTCTAGGAAGTGAGCCCGCAATTACAGCACCAGTAAGTCTAACATCAAGTACTGGGCACATTAGAAACAATGTAAGAATAAAAATGTCAGTCCATAGAAAAACATAAGCTTTGAGCAATAGCAAACATGATTCTGTAAGTTGATTCAAGTTGGTTTATGGCTTTCAATATATTAGAGTCTTTGAAGGGGTAACAAACATGTGGACCAAGGCATCGCATGTCATAAGTGTACTTAGATTCTCAGAAAGCCTTTGAACCTAGTCCTCACCACTAAGGCCGTTATGTGAATTGCGTCCATGGAAAAGGAAGGTCCTTTTCATGGGTGATGAACTTGATTAAAGAATGAAACAAAGGGTAGGAATTAATGTAAATTCTCAGAATGGAGAGGGGTAAATTAATGCGGTTCTCAGGTCAGTCCATACGACTCTAATTCCTATCAATGGTATTCATATAATATTGACTGGGTGAAAGAGGTAAACATTGAGGTGCAATAGCTTACATATGATATTCAACGGCTCATATAATACAAAAAAGATCCATAGCATTGTGAAGACTTCAAAAAGATCTCACAATAACTAGCTGATTGGGCAACAAATGGAAAGTAAATTAAGGTGATAATGTAAGGAAGTCATGTGGGAAAATAACCCAACATCACATACAAATGACTTGGGTAATTTAGCTAAACAAGTAGAAAAAGACTTGGAGTAATATGATAGGTTCGAACGAGTCCACAAGTGTGCGAGGCAGTCAAAAAAGCAAACAGGATGTTAGAAACGTTAAAAAGGGATAAGATAACACTGAGAATATATTATGCACTTATATAAACATGGAAAGCCACATCTTGAATACTGTTACAAATGTATCCTCAGCTCAAAAGTATAACTGCACAAGAAAAGTTCAGAAGGCAACTAAAATGTATAGGGTTGTGAAAACTCCATATGAGAAGATAAAGAGCTACGACGACACTACAGGTTGGAAAAGAAGAGAGATGGGGGGATTAAGGAAAAGTTATTTACTTATTCCCATATTACAAGAACTAGGGGTCACCAAATTAAATTAATAGGCAGCAGGTTTAAAACAAATAAAAGAAAGTTCTTCTTCCGCAGCACACGGTCAACTTGTGGAACTCCTTACCTGAGGAGGTTGTGAAGACTAGGACTATAACAGCATTTAAAAGAGAACTGGATAAATTCATGGCGGTTAAGTTCATAAATGGCTATTAGCCAGGATGGGTAAGGAATGGTGTCCCTAGCCTCTCTTTGTCAGAGGATGGATGGAGATGGATGGCAGGAGAGAGATCACTTGATCAATGCCTGTTAGGTTCACTCCCTCTGGGGCACCTGGCACTGTCAGTAGACAGATCCTAGGCTAGATGGACTTTTGGTCTGACCCGGTACGGCGGTACTTATGTTCTTATAAGTAATTATTTCAATAAATTTACCACTTTGCCACATTATAGATTATAATGACATATCATTAAATTGATACACCAAGAGCTATAACATTATCAAAGGATGTGAAATTTTGAGGCCCAATTCACCACTTCATGAAATTACCCTGGCATAAAACAGGAGTAAAGCAGTAGCTGCTCACGTCAAAAAGGGTAACACTATATTCATGTTTCTGTAACAGAATAGTTCGTGTTCTGTGCAGCTTGTGGGACTTGCAAAGGTGTAACCCTAAGATGGTTTCAGGATAATAAAAAGCTACCGCCTTCCCACCTGGCCAGTTCACCTGCAGCCCTACCCCTGGTGCAGGTGATTGTGAAAGACATGCCTTGAACCCTCTGGCATAGATCTAACTGAGCTCCAGCTTTTGGCCACTCACCAGACTGCTGTGAGGGGATCCAAACAGTGAACATCACATGCCCTATGGTTGCTGAGGTCAGTCATGGTTTAGGCACTGCTCCTGGCTCTGGACATCTAGGTACACACTCCGGGTGCAAACCTCATATCTGATGCCCTCGTATAGTGAGGACCCCTTACCTGCGGAGCTTAATATGTTCTGGGGCTTGACAGGGCTCAGCTCCAGCACCTCTTCTGTCGGTGGCATGCAAGGTATGAGCTTGCACCCATGATAGGTGCAAGCTCGCACTGTGAGGAGGATGCCACCATTACTGGAGAACCCCAGCACCTCTTCCTTTGTAAATTAAGCACTGGGATTCCCATGATACAATTTCTTAGGCGCTGAAACTAGTCTCATCTCACCTAAGCTTCCTCAGCAGCTCTTGCATATTTCCCAGAATCCCACTACAGATGTGTGGCTTCTGGTTAACAATTTACCTCTTCAGGAGCACATGCTAGTGAAAGCCAATGGACACACAGACTTTACACGGGATTTGAAAACCCCATTACTCTTTTTACTTTATAGCATGAGGATACACAGATCTGTACAATATAATAAATACACCTGTACTCATTTCCCTGCCTCAGTTCTCACCACTCTGCAAAGCTCTTTCAGTTTAAGCAGATACTGCTGGAGAGTCAGTGATTTCTTTTCCAGATCCATGGAGTCTTTCCAGCTCAGCTAGCTTTCTCTGATCTCAGCTGATCCACTGTTAAACAGGACCCCTTTGCTACCAAAGCATGCACACATCTTCCTCTCTCTTGCCCAAAGCTTCCTGTTCCTATCTCAGTCTCTTGAGTTTCTGTTCCTCTACCAACTCCTGATTCCTTTGGTGGTGTTTTTCCACTCTCTACTTCACCAACTCCCTGCTGACAAGCTGGAGGAAGTAGTTTCTCACAACTTCAGCCAATCTCCTTAGAATACAAATTGTTCAGTCTAGAGGACAATCGTTAAGGTTGACTCTCCATTGTGTTTGGTCTGTGAGAGACATGCTTACAGCCTTGTCAGCAACTGGTGGATTCCACATCCATATATAGGCATTCCCTGATATGAATTCTGGTAGAAGTTATGAAGTTGTTATGAAAATTACTAAATTGTACAGATTTCAGAGTGGTAGCCATGTTAGTCCGTATCATCAAAAAGAACGAGAAGTACTTGTGGCACCTTAGAGACTAACAAATTTATTTGGGCATAAGCTTTCGTGGGCTAAAACCCACTTCATCGGATGCATGCAGTGGAAAATATAGTAGGAAGATATAGGAATATATCTCTATATAAAATTTGCAAACTGGATGCCATTAAATTAGGCTTGAATAAAGACTGGGAGGATGTGTCATTATACAAAGTAAAAACTATTTCGCCGTGCTAATTTTTCCCCTACTGTTACTCACACCTTCTTGTCAACTTTTTGAAATGGGCCATCCTGATTATCACTACAAAACGTTCTTTTCTCCTGCTGATAATAGCCCAGCTTAATTGATTGGTCTCGTTAGAGTTGGTATGGCAACACCCATTTTTTCATGTTCTCTGTGGATTTATATCTTCCTACTGTATTTTCCACTGCATGCATCCGATGAAGTAGGTTTTAGCCCATGAAGGTTTATGCCCAAATAAATGTGTTAGTCTCTAAGATGCTAAAAGTACTCCTTGTTCTTTAAGTTGTACAGACAAATTCCCCATAGCATCACGCTTGCTGCACTTTTTGTTTAAATTTCAATCTAAATTCATAGGACATTTGTTTCAAAGTTACCTTCAATATGCCTTTTAGAATTCCTCATTCCCCTACTGTCATCAACAAACTTTTTGAACGTACTCACATTAGTTAAGATGACACCATAATACCTGAACAGATGTCATATTTTCCTTCAGGCACAGAGACTGTTTCCTAGTCTGAGTCAGAGCTCCATGGACGTAATAAAGTAGCAACATGTTTTTTAACCTGAATTGGAGCTTTCTCATCATACTGGCAAAAGAGAATTCCCTTTCTGGACTAAGATACTCGGTTCCAATCTATTAATTTGCAGTTGTTGTTTAAGGCAAAATAATAATTAAGACTAATATTAATTTATATTCTATTAAAAATATCAGAAGCTAGTTTTAATAGGAAAATAATTCAATTAGTTTGAAATTACAAAAGTTAATTGATCTCTTGAATTGGATGAGACACTCAGGAAATCATTTTTAATATTTGTAACTAACTGAATAACAAACATGAGCATGTAGTATAGCTTTGCTTATTAAAATATTATTTTGGAAACCTAATAGAATTATTTGTTTTAATGTATTATAACATTGATAACTTCCCAAAATGTAGTTAAATCCATTTTGTTATAGGCAAATGAAAATGAAAATCTTTATAATGCTCTAAATTGTTCAGTAGGGAGCGTTATCCTAGTGGTTCAACATAAATCAGAGTGCTCTGTACCTATAACTCTAGATGCTCTGAATTTAAGTTGAATCTTAATGTGTGGCCAAATGATGTAATGTGTGTGATTTCTTGCTTTGACCCCACTGACTGGCACTAAAAGTGACTAGGTGTTCAGTAAAGGACTATTTATGATGGATAAGGAATACTTGTTGTTGCAGATGTTTTCTGTGCTTGAGGAGATAATGACCTACTGAGTCATGTTTTTAGCTTGGTAGGAGTTGCTTGTTGTCTCAGTGTTTCTGTAATAATGACTTGGTTGAAGGTGTCTCTGGGTTATTGATTGTTAGCTCAGATGTCTTGAAAGGAACTTCCAAGTAGCAAAGTTATGAGAGAGAAAATTTCTTTGTGCTAATCATAGTAGATAGGGAGAGTTTCTGAAAGTTAGTTGAGAAACTTCTCCAGATTGGTTCGGCAAAATATGACTTTCCATTCTGTATTGTGCTATATCAGTCATTGACTAGTAATCTTTGATTAGTAAATACTGATTGAGCCTGGGTTATTGGAAGTCTTATGAATTGAACCTAACAAGCATGTGATCCAGCTCTGCCCTCAAAATGCCCCCGTATGTGGGTTGAGGGGGGTGCATGTAGAGCTGCCTACATCAGGATAATCCTTGGCTGCCTCTATAGGGCAGTTTTTAACCTGCTTTGAACTGCCTTGGAAGTGCAAACAGCTGAAACAGACATCAAGGAGCTATGTGTGTCCTCAGATAATCTCAGAGGCCAAAAATGTCAAACTTACCCAAGGGAATTTAGGCACCTATATGAGTGGAACTGTTTTTTTTGCAGAGGTATTAATTTTTGTTTGCATTACTGTAGCACTTAGTCACTGAACTGGAGTGCCATTGTACAAACCTAGAACAAACAAATGGTCCCTGCCCCAAGAGGTTTACAAGCTAAGAATAAGACCAGAGTGAAGGAAGTAAGTGTTGGGAGCAGGGCTGTCCCTAGGAGGTTGCGGGGCCCAGGACATTAGAAACTTGGCATCTATCTGCCAGGGGGTGCTCCTCCCTGGCTCTGTCCAGGCCCCACCCCCTTCCCCCAATTCCCCACCCTGACCTGCCTCTTCCTGCCCCTACCCCACATCTCCCCCACCCAGTAGTGCCCCTCCTCCAAGTTCACTGCACCATTGCTTCTCCCCCCAGTGCCTCCTGATGTGGGGGGAGAAGCGAGGGTGTCTAACGAAGTGGGTCTTCACCCACGAAAGCTTATGCTCCAATACATCTGTTAGTCTATAAGGTGCCACAGGAGTTTTTGCTGCTTTCTCCGGTATAATTACATCCAAAAAAGTACATTAATGCATGTTAAGGTTGTCTGTGCAAACTTAATTTAGCCCCCTTTCATAAAAACTTTAATGATAAAACCTTTAATTACAGGATTATGTACTATTTTCTCCACAAGATGCCTACCTCGTTAAGTACATAGGATGGACAGTTAAGCAAAGTTATAAGCAACTGAAAACAGTGTTGAATAATATAAAATGTTAAACAACCTTCAATATAGGTGTGGCTATCTGCACCACCTAGAACAATAATTCATAAAGTTTTATTCATTCATTCTGAACTGAGAGCTACAGTCAATAGATTTACAATATTTTTTAATTTAGAACTATAGTATATGGTTTGATATCCTTCTAGCTACACAGACATAGAGTTGATCTTTCTCAGTTGAGATGAGTACATGATGTGGCTGGTTCAATAAAGATGGTGGCTTTGCCATTCTGTATTCAACAGGTTCATTTTTCTAAAAGATAGGCTCAATCTTTACAGTCGTATATTGTATTTATGCATCTTACTTAACTAACTCACATGAGCTGAGTGACAGAAAAACACAGAAAGGTAGATCACAAAAGTGATACAGTGGCAGACGGTATCATAGACAGCTTTGTCACTGTGGCTAATTGTGCTGGGTAAAGTATCTTCAGTGGACTCCAGGTGGGAGAAAGGTACAGGAATAAATTATCATGTCTGTGGGAAGGGGGAAAGAACAAGGAGTTGGAGTGATTTCCCAGATGCCCTTAAATATTCTGGTCAGAAGGAGTAAGTGACTTATGGCTTTTGCAGGATAGTAAGTTATGGCTCTCTTGAACTTGAGAGGTTTACCTAAAGGAAATATTGCAGAGATGACATACAGATAGCTTGACAATAACAAATTTAGAAGAATGAATTAATAAATAAATAAGCTGATGACCTTTTTCTTATTTCCTAAAACTAGAAGGCTTTTTTTTTTTTTATCTTTTGTACCTCCAAGCAGGGCCAGCTCCAGGCACCAGTGAAAGAAGCAGGTGCCTGGGGCGGCTAATAGAAAGGGGCAGCAGTGAGTCTGTTGTCAGGGTGGCACGTCTGGGTCGGCAGTGGCAGCACTTCAGCAGCAGCTCAATCAGCCTGCTTCAGTCTTCAGCGGCAATTTGGCGGCGGGTCCTTCACTCGCTGTCTTCCTCTTTGGCAGCAGCTCGATTGGGTTCTTTTCTTTTTTTTCCACCACTTGGGATGGCAAAAAAGCTGGAGCCGGCACTGCCTCCAAAACACTTCTGAGACACAATTCCCTTTCTGTTCCTCCCTTGCTCCAGGGAGTAATTTGCTACTGAGATATAATGGCAGCAAATTATGACACCCCCACACACTGAGTCAGCTGCCCTGATTTTGCACTTTGGGGAGCAGAGCCTTGGGGACACCTTGCCCCAACCCACTTGTTCTCAGGATGAGGAGTAGGCACATACAGCTTGCTTACTTACTTTAGTGTCTCAGGAACTAAGGTCCAGGTTGCCAATGTAGGGAGGTCAGGGGATATTTTGTACTAGTAATGTCCCTGTTTGTGTACATAGCCCCAAGTCACAATGTAGCTCCCTATGCCTGTTTGTAAGTTGTAAAAATGAAACTTTATAGGAATTTAGTGTTTGTGAAAGGTTCAGGACTTAGTCTTGGAGACCCAACTTCTGTTTAGCCAGAGAAAACAACATTCTGTCCCACACTCACCTGTTCACGTGCCTCTCCCCCGTCACAGGAGGGACCCACTTTTAAGAATGTAATCATTAGGTTAGTGTCCAGGCCCAATCCATCATTAATCTTTCTAATGAGACTGCCAACAAGATTATCAGTTTGGATGGTTGTTTTTTTTTGTTTTTTTTTTAATGTGGAGATACGCCAGCTACAAACCAGAGCAAAACCACCAGCACACCTGGCTTAGATCACACAGCAGCCAACATAGCACAGCAACATTTGCGCCCTAACAAAATGCCAGATTCAGGTCAGCTGTTGTACTAGATAAATAACACTGGTCTACAATTTTTGAGAAGTCGTCTGCTTCAGAGATAAAATGTGGTATTTATTATGTATTTTGATGTGCTGAATTCAAATATGACAATTAAAA
>NC_133771.1:112041096-112063074 GCF_003597395.2 Chelonoidis abingdonii
CATCACCTGCCAGGAGATTCCACTGCTGTAGTCTGGAGCCCAACAGCTAGACTAGAGCCAATCAACAATTTTAAGCATCATTTTCGTTCTCAGTGACCCAGAATTAGTAAAGTTTGACTACATTTATTTCAGAAGCATTTTGGCTGTAGAGCAGTGTAACAGTAGCAGGGACACTGGCACACTCAAATGGCACATAAGAAAAATGAAAGTTATAGATTCTCTCAGACATATATTTGTTTTAAATAGTGTTTAGTGCTCAGATACTGTGGACTGAATATCGTGCCTATGTATATAGAGGTGATGGCCAAACTTACTGACCCTCCAAGACACATACAGCAATCTTCAGAAGTTCGAAAGCTAGGGCACGCCTACCAGGGCTTGGGGTTTCAGCCCCGCAGTGCCCCTCCTGGAGCTCAAGACTTCAGCCCCACTCCTGCTGAAGCCCCGAGCCTTCATAGGCACACCCCACAGTGCTGAAGCCCCGAGACCTTCCCTCCCCTCCCCACTAGGCAGAAGCCCCTAGTCTCATCATCCCACCTCAGGACAGATTCCATGAGCTCACCTCTACCCCAGTCTGGTTAATGGTATATTTTGGGAGAAGGGGAGATTATACATTGTTTGCAAAAATCCAAGTGGATGCAAATCACATTAACGTTTGGAGTAATTACATATTTAGGGTCTGTTACCACTATATAATTTGTATGCATCTGCTTCCATTGGCTCATAGATTTGCCAAAAGTAGCAAGCAACAAGCTGTGGAGTGTGATACAAGCACTGCAATTTGGATGCTCAGCTTCAAATTATCATTTTGAAGCTATTAGAGGTAATGCTAATTGTAGCACAGCAGGTAGAAAATTAATCTGAGACGCTGGGCCTTATTTTCATAGCAATTGCAGAGAAGCAGAGTTTGAAAGTCTGAGTTACTGGTATATGTGGATATAAAAGACACAGTGCTTTTAAGAATGATTTGAATTATCCAGAAAAGCTTCGGTATTCAATACCCAAACATTTTATTTACTAAGTAATTGTTTTACAAGCAAACTATGCAACAAAAAAACATTTTGATCTGACGACAGTGAGATTTGTAGTGGTTCAGAGATCTTCCAGCAATGAGTTCGACACACACAGGCCAATTGCCAAGGAAGCTCTGCC
The DNA here is from genome assembly GCF_003597395.2 of Chelonoidis abingdonii. Taxonomy (NCBI): domain Eukaryota; kingdom Metazoa; phylum Chordata; order Testudines; family Testudinidae; genus Chelonoidis; species Chelonoidis abingdonii. The sequence goes on from NC_133771.1 coordinate 112,042,249, forward strand.
TATCTCCACTATGCACAGTCTAACTCTTGAGACTGACAGTTCTTTGGTTCCAGTGGAGCACTTTACGCCCAGTGGGAGCTCATGACCTCAGAGAATGAGATAGTCCCTCAGGTAGTTTGGGCCAATCCCATGCCAGAGTTTGATGAGGAAGGAAATCTTGAATCTTCTTCTGAATCCAATGAGGACCAAATTCAGAGCATCAGTATGATGTGGTTTCAGCAGCCTGTGTTCTTGAATATGCAGGCTCCTTCATTTAAAAACAATATAGAAGATTTTTAAGGTCAACAGTTTCATTCCTGTACAATCTTAATTCTTCCCCTTCTGCTTCCATTCTGTGCTCTGAATGAGGCAGGGGTCTGTGAGAAAAATAGTAAGTGATTATGCTGTTAAAGTTGGTATAAAAATGCACATACATTAAACTCAAATATGAATTAAAGTTGGCTGAGCAACTGTAAATATTTCACTTCCTGATCTTCATGGGCTTGATTATTGCAATCCAATAACATTCTTTTAATGTTATGTGCAATTTCCTAGAGTTGTTCTTTTAAGGGAAAAGATAAACAAAATTCTATTATGTGCAATTATAATAACCACTGATACTATGCATCATCATCAGTGGGGTCTGAAGCCTGAACGTGAAGCACTGCAACATAGAATACTGCTACCTGAGCTATAAGACTACAGTAGCTCATGGCAGCAAAAGGGAGGGGCTAGACTGCTAGGGCCAGGTGTAGGTTCAGGATGCTGGTTGAGAGGAGTCTGGTTTGTATATTCTCTCTCCCTATCCTCCTCATACGTACCTTGGGAGGTGGAGCTGGGGCCAGTTTTAGGGGTGGAAGAGTAGAGGGGGTTGTCCTGGGCACCAGCTTCTGGCAGGCACCACATCATTGTGTTGCTTGGACTTTATTTTTCTCAGCCACTCCAGGGGACGGAACTGGGGTGAGATGTTAAACAAAAAAACTTTCCCACCCTGGCCTGGTGTCAAGTGTGGTCCAGGGAGAGGGATCCCCAGCCTGGCTCCCCACTCCCTCACAATTTACAGCTGCTCTGTCAGCTCCCAGCTGTTCCCAATGTAGTGACATCATCTGCTGACAGCTAATTTGTGAACCAGGCCTCTTGGAATGCTGGTGTGTTTAGTTTGTATGCTGGCAGGCTGTTAAAATTTTCCTGAAGAATATCAGTGAGAGGGGGGAAATGGAGAGTTTTAATAGTTTATATCTCAGCAAATGCTTCATGGGACAAATAAAAATCACCTCTATAGCGTGAGGGCATTCCTTCAGCTCTGCTGTAAAGAAAGAAGGCATGAGAGCTTCTTAAAGAAAAGATTACAAGAATCCTTTATAATGAGGAGTGTTGGGCAATCTAAATATAGGGGTTGCTACCAGCTCCCCCCTTTAATGTTATTACTTGACTAGCTTTTAATTAGCACCTGTAAGCTTGTCTCCCTGAGAAGCCTCCATGTACACTTATTGACAGTGTTTTCTACAAATTCCATATTGAGAAAATTACGATGATCGTCAGTCGTTGCCATTAGATTTTCTAATGCATTTATCAAACAGAAACCTCACTAGTCATAGAGCACAAGCATGAAAAACACTGATGTCAATACTACACCAGTCTTGGAATACATAATGAACAATATGGAAATGAAATGTGAAGTCAGTGACTAAACTAATCAGAATGTAGAATAATTATCAGCACTCTAACACTACAATATAAGCACTTCCAGTCAGACAGGAGAATAGATATCCTACAGTTTTTAATTTCACCTTAGGAAGACTATCAGCCATTCTCAGTTATCACACTAAAATAATTATGCTGGGGAAGAAATCTTGGATATAGTTAGATACATTTTAAAATGGATGTGCTGGAATCAAATCTTTGTAAGACTTATTTTTCTCTTGTCCCACACGCTAGCACTCATAGGCTGGTATAGGAGTCCCTGCAATGGCTGTGTCCCTCAAGAATGTCCCTACCATGGAGAAATCCTTCAGTGGCTAGTGTAAAGTTCCCCCAACATACCAGTGAATCAAGCCCTATACCTGATGGTGATCACCATATGACAAGTTACATTTAAATTAATCTCTGACTACCTCATTTGTTATCTGCCCATTCATCTAGCTCCCGGAGACTAATTCTGGCATTCCAAACCTCTGAGCAGCTTCAGACAGCTGTTGTTAAGAAATATCAGCCACCTTCCAGAGAAATATTTCCGTTTCCTCACTCCAAAATGTGGAATTCTTCCCTCAAATTGCTTTTGCCCAAGATAAGCCATATTTATTGCTGTCTCAATGATCAGTTTAAAGTCTAATGTTTTTTCATATCTGAAGAGCTATGGACTTCTCAGTGCTCCCAGAGGATTGGACCCTTGAGTGCATTCACTTACGTGGCTCAGATTTTTCCAGTATGCCAAATTCACCTTGCATCTGTCATGCAGCGCAAAGTGAGCTTAAAATGGTGGGAGATTGTCCCAGTTGCAGGGGAAATCTCCACAGGTAGATAAGTGGTGTGGAGGTGGTGGAGCAACATCCAACACCAACACTGCCACCCTGACCCAGAACTACCTCCCCTGCTTGCTGTAATGGGGAAAAGGACCACGTCAAGGAAGGGCAGGAAGCCCTGATCTTTGGCTGGTATATGATTTTACACCAGTGACCTAAGTTAGACTTGTTCCACTAAAGCTTTAACTTATACTGGCAGCTAAGAATCAGGGAGCTACAATCAGTTTCTTGTCCACTCTCTTCAGGCACAGTGGGAAACTAAGCCCTCTTCATACAGGGATGATGTGTTATTGTTTGCAAACTGGAAAAAAAATAGAGTAAAATTCTGATTGGCTAGGATGAGTTATCACTTGCTGTTGCCATGGTTTCCTGTACAGGAGAAAAAAATTGCTTCCATTTCCAGTAACTGTGGACTAAGGACTTGATCCAAAGCTTTTTCTAGTCAATGGGAGTCTTTCCAATCCATTAACATTAGTGGGCTTTGGATCAGACCCCAACAGTGAAAAATCACATTGCATTGGTACATGGCTGCTAAAAAAAGATAACATGTATTATGGTTCTGAAGTGATTTAAAGAAGCCTAGGAGCATGCTGATTTTTTCCTCCCACCCCTTTAAAAGCAGTGGTTCGCATTTCAACTCTGACTTTTCATTCACAGTGAAGGAAGTTATTTCAAAAGACATGCTAAGAAGTGAGGCACTAAGTATCCACTTGGCTTTGCTAACTGAATTATTTCAAGCTCAAAGATAATAATCAGCTGAGAGATGAAAGGATGATCACCATTATCTGTCTGTATAACTGTCCATAAGGTAGCATTTATTTCACCTTAGAGCTTCTTCAATTAATATAACCTCAAAACATATGCACACAAACTATGCTTTAAAAATAATTTTCAGCCTGAAGAGATTTTGTTGGTAATTTCTCTCTCTCTGCCTTCTTGACTTCTAATAATAAATGTTTCATCAGTCTCTTCTCTTGAGTGAATCCAGATGTAATTTTTATACATCTCTGCAGTGAATCCTTATGGCAGTAAGGAACCTATAAAGGGACTTTCTTTCTGACAAAAGTGAAGCATTTGGGGCCTAATCCTGCAAGGTGCTTAGCATGCTCAACTCTCATTGACTTCCCTGAAGAATCTGGGCAAGTGAGCAAAACCTTAGGTGAGTAAAGAGCTTGTAATGTGTTCAAAATCATTTCTCCCCTGCCACTATTAGTGATGGATAGCAAGTCGAGATCAAAGTTCCTCTTTGTCCCAGGAAAATAAGGTTGTGTTTCTGACTTCCTTGTGAAAAAAGAGGTGGAGGATGAAATCCTGGAGCAGGAAGCCTAGGTACCAATGAAGATCCCTGTGTTTGTTAGAATTAATGCATTCATCAAGTTGGTTGGTTTGTTTTTAGAGAATGAAGTCCCTGAGCAATATGATCACTGTACGACAAGACTTCAAATAAATAAATAAATAAATAAATAAAAGAAGAAGGGAAAAAACACCTGAAAGACAGTCATTAGGAAAAATGAGTGTAAACAGTCTGTGTAGAAGACGACCTCAGGCCCTGGCCAGGGAAGAAGATTCTGTAAGGTAAGGAGGGTAGAGTTAATCAGAGAAAGAAGCAGAGGTATGTTATATAAACAGGCTTGTTTTTCCTGCAGAAGGGAAAGTAGCTAAAAGAGAAAAGTAAAGGAAGAAACAGGCCATGGCAAGCACAAAATGATTATATGAAAAATGAAAACAGACTGAGGAAATTAATAATTTCCTGTACAACCAGAACATTTTAGGGTTCTGCATCATAGCAACGAAGTTAAAAATAAAAACAAAGATGAAATACATGTTTCTAGAGACCACTCTTCTTTACCAAAATACATCCAGCATGAACTTATGCTCTGCATTCTGAAGGAAACCATCTCTCAAATAGCTTAGCAATTCGTCTAAATGTAACCATTACATTTCCTTGCTCCCTATTATACAGTTGAGAGACTGTTAATATATAACAACAGTAAGCCCAAATAACGTATCACAATAACAACTTCCCATGTACACCTCTACCCTGATATAACATGAATTCGGATATAACACGGTAAAGCAGTGCTCTGACGGGGCAGTGCTGCACACTCTGGCGGATCAAAGCAAGTTCGATATAACGTGGTTTCACCTATAAGCAGTAAGATTTTTTGGCTCCCGAGGACAGCGTTGTATCGGGGTAGAGGTGTAGTTATTAAGAATAGCCTGCTGAAACATTCTTTGCGTAAAATGAGTAATGTATGATCGTTGTGATGTCATTTGCAACTTTATAATAATATTAAAGCCTAGGATAATAAAATCAAACAATTGATAAGTGATACATATAGTGTAGTGATATGTTTCTGCAGAGGTATGTTTTGCTAAGACTTCCTAAATATTAATAGACAGAAAAATATAATTAGAGAGCCAGATTGTCAGCTGTCATAAATTGGCACAGTTCCATAGACTTCAGTGCAGCTATAATGATTTGCACCAGTGTACGATTTGGTCTTGAGTATGTTATTTTCTTATTACCAATCGCCTAGTATAATCTTATGAGGACACACAGTAGGGTGACTGAATGACCTAGTGCAGTGTTTCCCAAAATTGGGATGCCACTTGTGCAGGGAAAGCCTCTGGTGGGCTAGGCCTGTTTGTCTATCTGCCGGGTCCCCAGGTCTGGCCAGTCGCGACTCCCACTGGCCAATGGGAGCTGCTGGAAGTTGTGCGGGCCAAAGCAGCCCCCATTGGCCTGGAGCAGCAAACCGCAGCCACTGGGAGTCCTGATCAGCAGAAACTGCGGACGTGGCGGCGGCAGGTAAACAAACCAGCCCGGCCCATCAGGGGCTTTCCCTGCACAAGCAGTGTCCCACGTTTGGGAAACACTGATCTAGTGGACTGAACAAAGCTGGGAGTCAGAAACTCTTGGGTACAAATCATATCTTTGCTCCTGATTTGTTGTGTGACCTTAGATAAGTAGGATTTTGAAAGATGACCACAAATTTTTGTTTTCTTAGATTTTGGGTACCCATGTTGAGGCACTGATAGCTTGGTTTTTCAGAGGTGCTGGACATATTATGTTAGAATGAATCAATTAATCTTCCATCTAGTCCATTTTTGCTAGGCCTCAGATTAAAAAAAAAAACAACCTCATCCAGTTACATGCAGGGAGAGTTCACAAGGTTTTAGCTAATTCCATTTAGTTATTCCAAGACATCTCACTTTTGAAAATTGCCATCACCACTTCAAAAATGGGTAATCTTACACTTTCTTGTACAATGCAATCCCCCTAGCAACAGGAAACTGACTGGAGGGGGTTGAATTATTGACCGAGAGTTAATATATGTCACCTATTGCTGCACACCTGACAGAGACATGATGAAATTCTCCTGGCTGATTTTTCTTACCATTTAGATATGGAAATAGGAAGAGAGAAGGGGGTAGAATTTGACTGTAATGCACATTCTGTGGGAATGGGTGGTAATAGCAGAGGCAGTATAAAGAGAAAAGGAGGTTGAGATCTTTTTCTTTCCAAACACATTTGTAAATCTGACATTCTGAGTTTTTCTTCCATTAGAGAATTTTTCAAAGACAATTTGCAAGGAATTTCCATGTCAAACCTGAAATGTTTCCATGTTGGATTTTACAAAAGAATGTATACAGCTATTTCTTAGTTGCTCTTGGAATAAATCAACATATAGGAAAATCATTTTGGGCTAGGTAAATTGTGTCCGTAGGACACAGATCATAGTAAAGTATATTACATTACAGCACCATTTCAGGAGAAGCCTAGGGAGCTATAATTCCCTCCCTGCTCCCAGGGGATTGTAATTTTACTTTATATCAGCTGTAAATTACTAGTCCTAGCATGCAGGCTCAACTGAAATGGTTGATGTGTTTGTCCATTCCCCTCCCCTCCCTGCCCACATACCGAAGGGAGGGAAGGAGTAAGTGTATATAAAGCATCTCTTATGCCTACACACCCAGCCCCAAGGTCCAAGTAGCCAATGCAGGGGACATAGGGAAAGCTTTCCTCCCTCTTAGGCCATGTCTACACTACAGAGTTTTATTGACAAAAGTTATGCTGCTTTAATTAAACCACTGTTGCATGTCCACGCTATGCTCCTTGTGTCGGCAGAGTATATCCACACTAGCACCTATTGCATTGACACAGAAAGCAGTTCACTATGGGGTAGCTATCCCACTGAGCAACTGGCCACAGGGTGCTTTGGGAAGGGTTTGCAATGCCTCATGGGCTGGGCCGGCTCCAGTCACCAGCATTCCAGTCAGGTGCTTGGGGCGGCAATCTGCAAGGGGTGGCAGTCTGTGTGTTTTTGCCCCCAAGCAGCGCACCAAATTGCCGCCGTGGACAGTGGGGGCAGTCCGTGTGCTGTTAGGGCAGCATGCACTTTTCTGTGGCGGCGGCGGCAATTCGGCAGCAGCTTCTATGTTCTGCTGTCCACAGCGGCGCAGCTTCTGTCTTCCGGCTGAAGACAGAAGCTGCCTACGAAATGCCGCTGCCGCGGAAATGCACATGCTGTCCTAAGGGCACACGGACTGTCCCTACTGTCCGTGGCAGCAATTCAGCACGCTGCTTGGGGTGGCAAAAACAGTAGAGCCGGCCCTGCTCATGGGGTAGGTTCAGCGTCACATGATGCGTGTTTCTCAATCCCATGGTTAGGAGAGTGTGTAACATGGAACGTGTGTGTGTTGGCGGGGGGAGAGACAGAGGCAGAGTGTGTGTTAGGTGATAATGAGTGTGTCAGCATGCTGTCTCATACGTTCAGACAGCTGCTGGAAGCAATCAATCCTGAGGCAGGGGGAAGGGGACACCCCCAACATCAGCCCCTGCCTCCCTCCCTTGCTCTGCACAGCACAGTAGTCTCGTCCTCCATTCTCCCCTTCCCCCGCAGCAAGAGCCAGCCTGCTGCTGTGTTCCTATTGCCCGAGGAAAGCAGGATTTGCAAGTTAATGATTTTCTGTTTGCTGGTGGTGTGAAGCAGCACACTCAGTTGTCAGAACTTTCCGGGGCTTTGAAAGGGGACAGATGCATGCCTGTGTAGCTGGAATGCAGGGCAGCCAAGTTCAAAACGTGAGCAGACAGTCAGGTATTGTGGGATAGGGGGGGAAGCCAGTTATGGCGATATAACAAACAGCAGCATGTACACTAACATTTTGACACTTTAACTTCACTGCAAAATGCTTTATGCCTCTCATCAAACTGGTTTTATTTTGTTGTCAAAACAGCAGAGTTTTGCTGACAAGAGTAGCTTTGTAATGTGTACACCTCCCCTGTTTTATCAGCAAAATCTGCCTTTTGTTGACAAAAACTGTGTAGTGTAGACAAGCCCTTACTCACCTGTCTAGGTGCAAAGACTGAGCTACAATATAGAATACTACCACAAATCTATGCTTATCTTTTGCTTTATGAAACACAATGGCAGAAGTTCTGCAAGTACATTTATAAACCAAAATGTTAAAACCACATTTAGTACTATTAACAAACAAATCATGTTTTGTGACAGGTGAGGTTGCATCAGAACATGTCCCTTCCACATCAAACTTTAAAAGCATGAAATCAAATTAAGGGGAAAGATATGTTCTTTCTTTTCCACCTTCATGTTGGCTACAACACTATTGATGACACATGCCAACAATCTAAAGCTTTATGTGTACCCAACTTCATCTAACTTGTACTCTAACATAAAACCGAAACAGTGACCTTTTATAACAATTGTATGAACAGATCAGCACATCTGACTGTCACACTCTCCATGCATTGGGGAACTAATTCTGCCTTACCACTGCTGAAGTCACTAACCTCTGTATAGCTGATATTCTCCGAAGCACGGCATGAGGAGCAACAATGTGGATAAAGGACACATCCAGACTGCTTTAGAATTCCTGCAAAAGGGGTGCAAAAATAGTAAGCAACCAGTGAAAAATTGCCACAAAGGGTAATTGTGAATTCTTATTTTACTCTTGTGTTAATCCATTTTTCATCAAACTACCATGAAAAATTCAAATAGAAATTTTCAAAAGCTTAAATTCAATGTGTTGGTTTTTGCCATTTCAATGAGACTTTTATAAAATAAAGGTTTAAATCTCCCGTTAAGCTGAAATCTGTAACACAACTTTAACTATGTTGGTAGCAATCCATCATAGAAAATCCTCAATAAGCTCTAGTTATCACTGTAAAGCTCCAAGCTATTTCATTTCTAGTGCATGAAAAATATCCATAGTACAATACCTCTGCTAATGAAGAAAAATGCACACACAACCATTGTTAATATTAGAAAATTATGTGCCAATTGAGGACTTAATGTAAGTGATGGAATCAGTAAATCCAGTGGTCCATCAATATGCATGGAAAGAGAAGTCAGTATTTTGTTTAATAAAATTGGGTAAGGAAAATTTCACATAATATCACTCCTCGTTGGGAGTGAAGTACACTCATTTCTATTTGATAATTGATGGCTCCTGAGAACTGGTGGACTCATGAATGAAAATCAGAGAACTGATTCAAAAAAAGTTACTCCATCAGCTTATTTTTTAAAATACATTACACAGGATTAATTTAGCCACCACTAAATTCACTAGAGATCCTAAAGAAGTATCTCCCCTCCGCCCCCAGTATCTGAAACTGGCCCTGAAAATGTAATCCCTGTTATGGGATTGTATGTTTTCTCCTATAGGAATAGAAGGTACCTGCGAGAAGTCTTAATAAAGTAATTTCAGGTTAATATGGTGCGATGTGAACCTGGGAGAATACCAGATTTCCAAATGAGAAGGATACATTTCTTTGCCATAATCAATACCACACAGATACATTTCTATTTCTAGGCAATTAAGTTCCTGGTCATATGTAAAATAAAAAACAATTAAAAAATTTTCAAATATTTTACTTTTGGGACAGAGCCTACAGGTCTTGGGACAGAGCTTACAGGCCTTGAATCAAAATACTATTAATTTGGAACAATATTGGTTGTAAAGTATGAGCTTGTATGGCTAATGTATTGGTACACTGATGGTTTGCCAGCCACTTTTGGCATTAAATCTACCACTTGTAATGGGAGTAGGTGGTAGTTTTGGATAGCTTTTAGTACTTCCTCTCTGTTCCAGTTTCCTGGCTTCCTCATTTGTAAGTGCTTCAGAGTTAATTGTCTCTGGGCTTATCTACTCTGTAAAATTACACTACCTTGAGGAGTTCTGGTAATTAACATAATATTAAGCACAACTGAGCACTAACTATAGTCAGAGCAGTTGTGCTCAACATCCTCTCATTTGGTTGTAGTTACCCTAGATGTGTTAACATGCCTGTGTTCTACACCTGTTTGATGATTTGTATTTACTCTTCAAACCATGTATACATGGAATTTCCCTTTCCACTCTTTCAAACTCAGCTGGTTGATAGTGTTGCTGGTATAGATATGGCAATATAGCTTTGAGACATGGACTCATTTTGTGATGACTGTTTGAAATAAACTAAGATTTTGTCAGAGGGATTGGGTGGCTTTATGTGTCCCATATTTGCCAAAGATGCATAGATTTAATAAATCTTAAGGCGAAAAGGGGACCATTACGATTATAACACAACGCAGGCCACAGAATTTCGCCCAGTGAGCCTTTGATTCAGTTTTCTTCTGATGCCATGTACTAACTGTGTGCCATGGAAGAGTGCTTGACAAGAGACTGATTTTTGTTTATATTCCCTGTCATATTGCAGAACATGAGCCAGATTTACACAGGACAGGGCTCAGTATCTACTGATTCCAAGAGCTGCTGTTACTGCAGTGCTAGACTAAACCCAGAACTATTCTCCTCCTTCTCCCCTGATTATAGTTGTTAAGAGCTTTTTACAGTGCTTTTGAGATAAAAGCATCTAATTAAATGTAAGAGGTTTTTAATGACTATTCGCAAAATGTCACACCCAGAGACAAAAATTTTCCTGTCCCTGTTCCAGTAGCTTGTCCATCAAGACTATTGGCTCTAAAGAGTGCAATTTTATTTCAAATCCTGCCTCTTATGTTGAATGTCAGTGAGTAATTTAGAGAACATTTTGCATACATGTAGCAGAGATCTTCAAATTCATTCATCATGTCACTTTTGTCACTTTTGATAAGTGGAAGGATAGAAATGTTATTATGCATTTCTTTAAGAGTCTCTTCTTGCTGCAGTATCTGCTAACATTGACTACTGCCAGACTCTCTACCTCCTTTGTGATATTTTACGATGAGTTACTGTGAAAGTTCTGCAAGCATGGTTCTAACGTGGAACACTCAACATTGCAAGATGGCACCACAAAGCAGTTTTGTTTTAGTCTACTGACAGTGGTACTACTGCAGATTAGTAATGTTTTGGGCTAAAGCATTTAATATAGCGGTTAGAGATAGTTATGCTATCCTAGAATGTCTTTAGTTGGCTTTCAATCCTTAAAACAATCTTTTAAAAAGTGATAATTTACACATAAGTGACCTAGAAAGCATTTTTCATTAAATTTGAGGATGGCAAAAATTAGTTGTCATTCTTTTCTGAAGTGAGCAGAGCAATTAGCTCATAAAACTGTCTGTGAATATTTGTTCATATTCAAAATCTGTTCTTGAACAGCCCATATTCACAGCATTTCTATGCTCACTTTCTGCTGTGTTGGTTACATACTGAAATTATCCAATCACAGAACAGAAGCAATACTAAGGCTAGGTCTACAGTGGGGGTGCGGTGTCGACCTAAGATATGCAACTTCAGCTATATGAATAGCGTAGCTGAAGTCGACGTATCTTAGGTCGATTTACCTGGCCGTAAGGATGGTGGTGAGTTGACCGCTGCTGCTCCCCCATCGACTCCACTTCCGCATCTCGCTGCGGTGGAGTTCCGGAGTTGATGGCAGAGCGATCGGGGATCAATTTTATCGCGTCTACACTAGACATAATAAATTGATCCCCAATAGATCGATCACTACCCACCAATCCGGTGGGTAGTGTAGAGGTACCATATGTAACTATCCCAATAAGGTGTTAGTGAATAATCTGCAGACCTGGAATTACATAGCTGATTGAGATGATTTTGTGAATAATTTTGAACAAGTACATTTGAGAATTTAGCAATTTCCACAATCAATCCCTACACACACACACACACACACACACTTTATTTGTTACAAGTGATTCATTCAGCTCTAGTTAAGGGAATTAAAAGGTGGCTCTTTCAGGAGAGTCAAGAGCTTGATACCAAGGTGCAAGATATCTTGATCTGCAACTGTGCAACTTTAACTGGTTATTATTTATTTTCAGCTCTTCCCAGTCATGAGTTAATGGGGCAGATCCTCAGCTAGTGTAATTTGCCATAGCTCCACAGTGGAACTATGGCAATTTACACTAAATCAGGATCCGCCCCCATTTTTAGAGTGCAGCATTCCTTAGGGACATTTGATTTTATTAACCAAGAATGTGTACAGTAACTCCTTACTTAACATCCTCCCACTTAACGTTGTTTCAAAATAACGTCACTGCTCAATTAGGGAACATGCTCATTTAAAGTTGTGCAATGCTCCCTTATAACGTCATTTGGCTGCCTGCTCTGTCAGCTGCTTGTAAGATTCTGTGGAAGAGCAGCAACTTTACAAGGGAGCATTGCACAAGTTCCTCTTCTCCACCTCCTCCTCCTCCCTCCCAGCACTTCCCTTGGTGGTGCTTAGGACTTTCTGGGAGGAAGGGGGAGGAGCGGGGAAGCTGTTTGGGGGTGCTGAAGACTTTCGGGGGGGGATGGAGCGGGGATGTGGCGTACTCCAGAGGGGAGGTGGAGTGGGGGTGGGGAGAGGTGGGCCTCGAATGGAGCGGGGATGGGAAGAGGCGGGCCTGGAGCATCGCCTGACAAAGTCAGCGCCTGTTCTTCTCCGGGGAAGCTGCTGCTGCAAAGGTGCTTCCTAGCATCCTTGCCTGCAGCGGGCTGTGCCTGTGTGGGGTAAGCCAGGGGCACTTCTCAGCCACAGTACAGTATATAATGTCTTTTGTCTGCCCCCCAAAAATCTCTTAAACAACTTAAAGTTGTATTTTTCAGGAACATAACCACAACATTAAGTGAGGAGTTACTGTACACTAAATACTAATCCTAGGAAAAAGAGACTGCAATATCAGTCTCAATGGAAAACCTATCCAGTGCTTTCCTTCCATAAATATTCTTTTACTTCTTGTTCTACTTATCTATTGACTTGTGGGTCTGCTTCTCTTGCTTCTTATTTTCCATTTCTTTATATATCAGCAAAGGGGACGATACATACTATCACTGTCCTCCGATCTTTCCCTTCTTAGAATATTGTTTTTATCTGTAATTCCTGTTCCTGCATTGTTATGAAAGGACATCTGCTGTCATCCTATCACCACTTCATCACTATCCTCCATGTACCTTATATGTTCAAGATCAAGAGGGCATTTCATTTCCTCTAATCTTGACTCTTACACAGCACAGCTCAGTATATTATTCAAACAGCTTGATTATGCTCCCTCTTTCCTACTGTTTTCTGCTGAGTTCTTCTTTATGTAACTTACCTACCCTGTATGTTTCTTGTCTGCTGTTGAATTTGAATAAACTTAGAGCAGAATATTCCCAAATTGTATATTGCACTTTATGTATTTGGACAAAAAAAAAAAAAAAATTGCAGAGCAGGCCCAAGAGATCTGTCCCAAGATATCTTGTGGCTTTTGAGGCACAGTCCCCACCCTGTCTCACTGGCTGCCTAGGGTTTGGCTTCTGCCTATAAAGCGGAGTAATAGATATTAACCTCATTAAAGCAGGGGAAAATACAACTCTGCCCATGTTACTTTCTGGGGGACAAGGTGGGCAAGGTAATATCTTTTATTGCATCAACTTCTGTTGATGAGAGAAACAAGCTTTTGAGCTACACAGAGCTTTTCTATGAGTCTCTTACTTTGTGATAGTGTATGACATTCCAGGGTGCAATCAGGGCCGGCGCTAGGATTTCTGACACCCTAGGCGCCAGGACATTTCGCTGCCCCCCGCGCGGGTCTCGCGGCTCCGGCGGAGCTGCCGCAGACATGCCTGCGGCAGGTCCAGCGGAGCCAGCTACCTGACCCCGGGAGCACCGCGCCGCTGCCGGACCGCCACGGCGGCTCCCTGACCGGGAGTGCCCGCACCCGGGGGCCCGGACCGCCGCGGCGCTCCTGACCCGGGAGGCCGCACCCCGGGCTGCCGGACCGCCGCGCGGCGTCCCTGACCCCGGGAGCGCGCACCCCGGCGCTGCCGGACCGCGCGGCGGCTCCCCTGACCCGGGAGCGCCGCGCCCGGGCTGCTGGACCGGCCGCGGCTGCTCCTGACCCGGGGCCCTGGGCTGCCGCGGCGTGGCGCGATACCCGGGGACTGCCCTAAGCGGCCAGCTGCCGCGGTGCGCGCTGACCCGGGGCGCCTAGCGTCCGGGCTGCAGGCAGCTGCTGCCGCCGGCAGCTCAGACTACGCAGCGGCCGCTGCAACCATTTAAAAAATTTGGGGGGGGCGCCGCTTTTTGGCGCCCCCAAATCTTGGCGCCCTAGGCAACCACCTAGTTCGCCTAAATGGTTGCACCGGCCCTGTGCAATCCAGACCTGTGAGGGGTTGCATCACCACTTGCCTTACAATTTCGGGTGCCTCACAAAGCTTCGCTTCAGTAGCTTCCAACCTGGGCTCCTCACAAACAGCATGCAGGTCACACCCTGAGTGTCTGGGTATAGCTGCAGCCCTAGTTCAGCAGCTCTGACCCCAGGAGCCTGTTAGCAAACCCATCCAAACCCTGGCTTCTAGCAGCCTTGGTTACCATTTGCACAGTGGCCCCAACACTTCCCATCCCAGATTTCCCCCCCAAAAATTGTGTTTTTGCATTGTCCAGCCCTCTCATGGATAATCCAGATATATTAAGTCCATTGCCCCTCTAAGGGGATCAATATACAACTCTCTGCTGCCTTAAATAAAGTTACTCAAACAATTCATAAGTTTTGATTAAGAAATAAAACATATTTATTTAACTACAAAGAGATAGATTTTAGGCAATGAGACTTTAAAGTCAGAAATAGTTACAAGAAAAATAAAGATTAAAATGCTTTCTAAACTTAACAAGCTGGACTTAAAGTTCTTACCACAGGCTTACAATAACATTGTTGACCAAATTTCAGATCAGGCTCTGCTCCAAAAATCCATAGGCTGTTTCTTTTTGTCGTCTTAGATGAAAAAAGAAAGATGTGTAGGGAGAGAGAAACTGGGGTGATTTCCCCCTCATTTTTATAGTCCAGTCCTCCTTTGAGATGCATTTTCATAAAGGTTACTCAAAGCAAAATTTATTTTCAGCATAATAGTGAAAGAGGTTCCATGATGTTTCTTCTTACCTCTGTTTGCTGAAATGCAGATTTTCCTGGTTTTCTGTCCTCACCCTCTCACTGTCTGAGGACCCTGTTTAAAACTTACATGGAAACTGAGATAAACATACATTCATTTGTTTAAGATCTGTTTGACCAGTTCTGCCTAACTGGGGCTATGTGGGTTTGAAATGTTCCACCAACATCATTTAGGGGGGATTCATAACTTTACATATAATATTGCTACATACATTTCACCATTATATTATTTACCAGTAAGTTACTAGTTTTCAAATTATATCTTATAAGGTATATTTTGTACAAAGATTATTATAATAGTGTGTAGGGTATGAATACAGGGGTGCATTCTGTCACATAGTGATAGTGACATGCCTCCAACTAGATCGTGAAAATTTGGATATGTAGATGATCTTACCATGACAATCCAAGTACCAAACCTCCATAACATTGAGAAAATATTAACTGAGGACCTCCAAAGTATGGAACAATACTTCTGGAAATGGAGGCTCACACCAAACCCTGGAAAAACAATAGTAAGCACATTTCATCTTGATAATAGGAGTGCCAAAAGCACACTGAAAGTACCTTTATGTGGTAAAAATGTGTGACATGATTACACTCCAACATACCTTGGAGTGAAACTCGACCACACCCTTCCCTTCCATGATCACCTTGAGATGGTAGCTGCAAAGATAAAAAAGAAAGCCAACATAATCCAGAAACTATTAGGTCCAACCTGGAGTTCATCAGAATCAGTTGTGCAAACATCTGCAGTAGCACCTGAATATTCAGTAGCTGAATATTGTGCACCAGTATAAAGCAGATGCAGCCACACACAACTTATTTACACCCAGCTGAATAGAGTCAGTTGGCTCCATCACTTTGGCTACCTGTTCTATCTAACACTGTTATGCTGAACTGCTGCAACACTCTACAAAGGTCAGTGAATCCAGGAAAACAGATGCCTTCCTATCCACCAAGACCTTGAAAACTCCCCCTCACGCCCACCCCAACATCTTAAGTTCCACAAGCCTTTCTGGGAATATTTGCTTAGCCTCATGCAATCAGGCTATGATCAGAAGCAGGCTTGGAAAGAAGATCAGACTAAACAAGACTTTAAAAATAAGCACCTTGTGCCAGATCCAACACAAAAGGCTCCTGGGTTCGACATTCCATGGTCATTTTGGTCAGCTTTGAAAGTAATCCAAACCAACCATGGTAGATGCAGTCATCTAATGCACAAATGGAAAATCAAGGACTTCTTGGCATGCAAGTGTAACTCCCCATGACAGACCATCGAACATATCCCCAACTACTGTCCAATTTATAATTATTGAGGAGGCATTAATGCAATAAATTCTGCTACTCCTGATGTAGCCATTTGGCTCGATAAACTTTGGATGAAATTATTGTTGCTGCTTTACACCAGCCATACAAAAGAAGAAGAAGAAGAAGAAGAGATGATGATGAATAATGTAGTTGTATAAAATTTCTAGATTTTAACATTGTTTAATTAGCTAAATGCTTTGAGGTGTTGCAACATCAGCAATGGTAAAAAGCAATGCAACACAAGAAGTGGTAGCACACCCTGGGCTCATTTAGCTAATCATTCTATTTAGTATAATTATACAATGGAAACAGGACACAAACATATTGCACAAACAAAAATATGATAATGTGCATATATTACCATAATTTGGCCTACAAATTAAACCTCCCTTTTGGCCTTCTTGTCATTAGGTTGACTAAATAAACTCATTATCCATATCAATCTAAGAGCCATTAGGTGGGTAGAATGCTATGAATGGCATCTTACGTATTTGCAGTATGTTCAGTTATTTTCTGAGTCCAAACATGACTGTTTCTTCCTTAAAGTGCTTTAAAATAAAATACACTGGGAATGAGTCATACTTAAAATCCATAGGACCACAGAAGCTTGTTCCAAAGCTCTGTGAAGTCAATGGAAAATTTTACATTGAATTCAGTGGACTTTGGATCTGCCATCAAAGGGAATTTAATTAGTTCTTATCCACTGTCATTAATTATATTGGTGTTTGAGAGGGACTCAGACTTGTTCTTGATACATGCATCCCCTAATCTAGGGAGACAAAGTCTAATCAAAACCCAGATTTAAATCGAAACTTTTCAATTCTCCCCATCACTGCAATGAGTTGAATTACACCAGTGGTTCTCAACCAGGGGTATGCATACCTTTGGAGTACATAGAGGTTTTCCAAGGGGTACATCAACTCATCTAAATATTTGTATAGTTTTACAACTGGCTACATAAAAAGCGCTAGCCAAGTCAGTACAGACTAAAATTTCATATTAGACAATGACTTGTATTTACATTTAAGTGTACAGAGCAGTATAAACAATAGTTTATTCCAGCTGATTTATTTTATAATGATTTGGTAAAAACGAGAAAGTCAGCAATTTTTCTATCATCCCGCTTTGAAATTTGAAAAAGGTAAGTTTTGAAAGGGGGTTAAGTATTGTGTGCCTTTGTGTTTCCAAGACCAGAAACAGAAGTACTGAAATACCATGAGAAAAAATGCTTTTCTTGTATTTTCAGTCTCCGTAGAAATTGGAATACTGGAAATCTTGCAAGAAAACTTGTTTTTGAACTTGCCACCCAATCTTTGCTTACTCAGCAGATTTGTATAGTTTGAATAAACAGCCAGACTTCTCTGAGTTTACCTTAACTGATCTTCACAGCTTTATGACTGAGGTTCACTCTTCCCTAATATTAAGCCATATCTTTAGAACCAGGTTCACTAGCAAATTCCAGATGCCTTGTGCTTCATTGCCATTGCTTTAAACTGAGTTTAGTCAGCTAACTAAGCCAGGTTTACAGCTTCTTTGCAGTGCCAGAGCAGCATAAAGCAGCCAGACCATAGTGGTGGGTGACACCCTTCATTTTCAATCATTTTAATACTATATTGTTTCACTGGATTACTTTCAGTGACAGGGAGTTTAAATGTGCTCTTGATATAGTTATACTTGTTATCAAGTGACAACTGGTGGAAAATTATATTAGCAGCCTTTCATTGAATGTAATTCTTCATCTTAAGGCATCCTGATAGTTTAACCTTGTCTGTGTGGTAAAGTGAACTTAAGGATATATGCAACCACACAAGACAGCCTTGCAAATTTTTATGAATATATATATATATATATTAGCAACGGCACAAAATCTACTCACCCGTCTTTACAAAGAGGATAATATTAATTAAAAGCTAAAACCTTCTTTCAGCCATCAGAGAAACTACTCATTTGGGTCCAGGGACACAAAGAACTTTGCAAGACTGTATTAAGAAGTCTATGCCATAGAGAGGTAAGATCAAAGTGGTTATGACCAATAAGAAGAGGGGAGAAATATTTGTTCTGAAAATCTGGAATACTAGCTATTATTCCAAGCAAATAAGTATAGTCATCTTTATGATCTAGGTACTCTTACCACCTAGCACAACTGAAATGGAAACTAACTGATTAAGTTGTTGCTATATTTTCCCATCTATGGTCACCTTGGAGAGTATTCTTAAATTTTGAATTAGAATTGGTGACGAATACTTTTGTATGCAGACTCTTCTTCTTTACAATGGTTTAATAGGCAAATTGAGTCTCAGTGATTAGGAGCCAGTAGACTGCCTGAAAACACAATTTCAAATCCTGGACAGAAAAATTTAAAATCTTTTTTCCCTTTTTCTATACCTTATTCTAATTGACTAGACAGAAGAATTTTGGTACTCAAAATATCTAATTGGGAAAGTTGCCTGCTAGCATTAACACTGTAATAGCCTAATTGTATTTTAATTGTAGCACCTCCTGGTAATTGTTTAGAAACAACATTTATATAATTTAACTAGGATAGCTAGGTGTAGAGAATGAGGGAGACCTCTATTATTTTATGAATATCATATGTATCGGAGTTTACCAGTTTGATATTACTCTGATTACCCAGAGTTAAATCAAAGAATCTGTTGAGGTGAATAAGCAAGAAACAAAACAATTAGAGATAAATAGTACAGTATAGTCTAGAAAGGATACTAAGGGCATTAAGAGAATAATAGAGGGACTATTAATCAGGTTGACATTTACTTTCCTAAGGCCTGAGCTTAGGATCAAAGGGACACTATACCATTAGAACCATCTGCCTACAGAGGAAGAGGAGGGAGTGCTGAAGGTTAGACTCTGACAGAGACACTGAGAGAATGTGGCAGTGCAGTGTATTTCTCTCAGTCCAGAGGTAGGGAGCCAGCGTTGAGTGGAACTTACCAAAAACTTGCATGGAAAGGATACAGTTTGGGTGAGACTGAGTCATATGGAACACTTGCTGTTTTAACTCTTTTCTCTGCTCACTATGTACCTTTTTGTGAGTAAACAACGTTTGTTTTGATAAATTGTTTTGAGACACTGTTAATCTGCCATTGGTCACAGACTCCTAGAGAGTTTACTTGTAGGTGTCAAATACACTTGGGCCTTTTAGGTTTTTACACTGCAGGGAAACAGGAGGCCTGCAATCAGGAGATCCAGTCCATAATTGCTTGAATGGTACGGTTCCACCTTTGAGAGAGGTCAAGGAAGTGAAGTCTGTCACCTCAAAGGTAACACTTGAGAAGGACTGCAAAGGGGTCTAAAACTCAGCTCACCTAGTAACCATGACACTGGGTAATTTTAAAATGATACTTAGGGATGTTTATCTTGCAGGTGCTGAGTATTATGTACAAAATAGCTTGATGTTTTTATAAAATTAATATTTTAATACCATTTTGCTAGAAGTTTGTTTCTGAATGATGGAAGGATATTAACAGTCTAACATGTATTAATTGAAAACTAATGGTCTTTTTTGTCCTTTACACAACAGTAATAATATGAAGAAATCACACGGGCACAATGGGATCCAAACAATCTTATTTACTAAATATACACAACATACAAGGTCTAGTTACATATATTCACTGCTGCTCTGGCTGGTTTCTGTAACACAAAACACAATGCACACCACTAAAGGACTCACAAACTATTTAAAGGGATAATACCCTATTTCTATACACTAAGTTGAGGCTGAATCTTCACAGGCAGACCAATGGATGAAGAAGGTTGGCATCCTTGGTGGAGCAAAGGGGTTGCCCAGTAACCCCTAAACACAGATAAGTAAATGAAGGCAAGGTAAACATACCAATATTGTCCTCAAATATGGAATTGCATCCCAGGATTAGTACCTTTTCTGGCTCAGATAATTAGCTGAAGTTAATAGGTGAAGGATAGTATAATGTCAGCACAATTACTACTGACAACTAAAGGAGATTCTGCATTAGCTGGGTGAATAGAATAGGTGCTGATCCTTGTCAGAATTAAGAAGTGTAGAGAATAATAAAAATAGAAAAAACTTAAATGAACTTTTAAAATCTCAAAAAAAATTGAGGTCACAACCTCAGCTGGTGTAAATGAAGTTGCATCCATTCACATCAGCTGAGGATCTTATTCTTAGTTTTGGTTTGAGTGTGGGATGAAAATTTGATCCAAACACTATGAAAAATACTAGTGTCTGTATAATTGGTTTCCACTCCTGTAAATTTTAAAACCTTGGGAGAAATATTTAGGTTTCCAGAACATATAGGCACATTTCCCTCTTCTGACTGCATCACTGAAGGGTTTTGTCTCTTAAAACATAGCTTCTTAGAACTCTCTTAATTAAAATCATCTAGGCAATAGTCTCTGCCAGGGTGCCATTTAGGAGGGGCGGGGAGGCTTATCCTCCCCCCTCCCCCCCAGTTTCATACAGGAGATGTGCTCCCAGTCACAGCTCTTAACTGTAGCACAGCATTAGGGTTTGGCTACACTTGCAACTGTACAGCGCTGGGAATTAAAGCTGTCTTCGTACAGCTGTGTAGGGAAAGTGCTGCAGTGTGGCCACACTGACAGCTACCAGCACTGCAGTGTGGCCACATTTGCAGCATTTGCAGCGC